>NC_052165.1:64456847-64756847 GCF_902713615.1 Scyliorhinus canicula | reverse complement strand
CTTTGAGGCAACAGTGCTAACCCCTGTGCCATCATGCCACCCATGATTCAGACGAAGGCGGGCCTCCAGGACTGGCAACACCAGGTGACGGTGGCACCCCCAGAGCTCACTATGGCCTCAACTTCATCCCATGGACTAGTCCGGTGGCCAGCAAGCATCTTGAGCATGCCGGGCGTCCTTGGCGCTTCCATGAGACCACAAGACGTGGAAACATAATTAGGCCATTCGTCTATCGAGTCTGCTCCACCATTCAATTATGGCTGATATGTTTCTCGTGTCCATTTTCCTGCTTTCTCCCCAAAACCGCTGATCCCCTTATTAATCAAGAACTTAACTATTTCTGTCTTAAAGACACTCCATGATTTAGCCTCCACAGCTTTCTGCGGCAAAGATCAAATCCCCTCCACCTGACACTGGTGCATCTCATGGGCAATGGGCAGAAAAGGGTAACACATCATCACTTGTGACACCTGAAAGTGGTCTAGGCCCATCCAGGCCCAGGTCCTCCAAAGGACGACCGCCAAGAGAATCACAGGGCAGCAGGCAAGATAAGCAGCAAGCCACCTCCAATTCTGATGTGCTGTCTGGGGTTAACACCTAGAAGGAGCGTTAGAGCATGAAAGATTAGGAAGAGAGATAGCACTTAAGTTGGTACCGGTGTAGTAGATAGAAGATAGTTAGGGGGAAGGGCACACCTATTGTAACTACACACAATTAATCACTATTTTGCACCGCCAGTCCAATCTGCCTCTAATCTCTGTCTCATGGGTGTGAAGGATGGACTGGGATTGGGTGTTATGCGGTGTCTGGTGGGGTTTGGGGTAGGCAGTGCACCCATGGCGCATGAACGTTCCACATGGTTACACACTTACCGAGTAGTGGCAGAGACTGGGGGCAGCAGTGTGAGCCCGCCTTGTACAAGAGCATCCCTAGTGAGTGAGACCAAACCGTTCACCATCTCCCGCAACCCCTCCTCCCCACCAAGAAATTTGGGTGCGTGAGGATTTGCCAGCACACACGCAGGGATCACCCGGGCAGACAGTGGGATGTTATCCTGAAGACAGGAATCAAATTTTGTCACTGAGGAGCAGCAAACCTCATCTCACAGCGAGTCGTCATCTTACTCCGTCCCATGGACGAGGCCTGCTGATCCAGTCAACCCAGGACCAACATCCTGTGGTGATGTTGGTATGGCCCTCGGAGGGAGGAGGGAAGGGGTTTGAAGTAAGGGGTCTGGCAGAAAAGAAACCAGGCCTCTTAGTCGGTAAATTAGGTGATGAGGTTATCCTGTATGCAGCAGCCCTGGATCGCATGTTAGGTGGTCTGCTCTGCCAGCTCAGGCTCCACGCCTGGGTCTACCTAGACACCAACCTCATCCTCCTCGTCAGAGGAGGTCTGTTGTTCTTCCTCCTCCTCCAGCATGCCACCCTGCTGCTGTACGATGTTACGAAGGATGCAGCAGGCCACCATGATGCTCGGGACCCTGGGGGCTATGTTGGAGCACCCAATCAAAACAGTCCATGCATCGGAAGAGCATCTTGAGAACATCAATGCACCACTCAATGATGCTCCTGTGCTGTGTGAGCATCGCTATAACGGTTTTCCGCCTCGATCTGGGTGCCGCCGCACAGTTGTCAATAGCCGTGACCTCAGCGGCTAAGACTTGTTACCCACTAGCCAACCCCTCACTCAAGGGAACACCTCAATGGTGTCAGGAACTGACAGGTTCACCAGGACGTATGCATTGTGCACGCTTTCAGGATATTGGGCACAGATGTGAATGATATGTAGCTAGTGGTCGCACACCAACTGCATATTCAGGGAGTGGAAGCCCTTCCTATTGACGCAAGGCGCCCCTTGTCGAATCGGTGCTCTAAGGGCAACATGTGTGCCATTAAGCACCTCTGTACCTGGGGCATGCCAGCGATGGCAGCAAACCCTGCTGCTGGGGCCTCGTCCAGGCTGGAGGTGATGTAGTCCAATGTCCGGGCACATAGGGAATCCATTACAACACGGATGCACCAGTGTGCAGACTTTTGTGAGATTCCACACAGTTCCCCGCTTGAGCCCTGGAATGAGTCAGAGGCATAAACTTTGAAGGCAACAGTCACCTTGAAAGCCAGCAGGAGCGGGTGCCAGGGGCACAGTCACCTTTGCGAGCCGGATTCGGCGCTGGCACACGCGGTTTAGCAGCTCCTCGAAGGACAGACGCAGACAGTATACACGTCGCCTGAAACGGCACCTCCCTCGCACCTCCACCTCGCCTGTTGGATGGCCAGCGCTTCAGCCTCACCAGCTGGCCCCCGCTTTTCTAGGGCAGGCTCCTCTTGTGCAGGGTCCTCCCTGGGCTGGCCCTGGCGCTCATTCTGCCGTGCATCTGGAACAGCAGCGACAGCCAGGTAGATAGTGAGCATAACTGACTGTTGTCTGAAATCCATGACTCTGCGGATGGAGGGGGAAAAGCAACAGCGAAAGTTAGCAAGGTGAGGATTCCCCTGACCATTCAACGATTCCAGATTACATGGTCACCATGAGATGTACTGCTGCGTCCCCCTCAACATGTCCCCTGCCTCCCCCTTCATGATGACATAGTCCACACTGCACCTCTGTCCCCATCAAAGCCTGGCACTAATCCTCATCACCCATCCCTGATAGCAGATTTACCAGTGGCTGCTGCAACCGGTGTTAGTTGCTAGGCTCAGTGGCCCTTGACCTGTTTACCACGGTGTGGTCTACAGTAGGTCTCCTCACTGGGTGTGCCTTGTGTTAAGCCATGTGGAGACGGTTATATTGTGTAGCCAGTCGCCTCCATGCTGAGATCCTGGCATGGGGGCAGGTCCAACAGACAGGGGTGAGCAAGGGTTTTGTGCGTTTGTGAGGACCTTAGCTGCAGTGTTACGTGACCGGGAGCTGATCAGGTTTCCAGGCCGGGAGCAGGATGGGTGGGATCAGGGGCGCAGTGGACAAGCAGGGCTTGGAGACATCTCGGGATCCTCAGGAGTGGGCTAGCGATAGTGTCACTGGTGAGGTTTTTACCCTGAGTGGGGCTGTGGGCCAGGGACGGTACCAATGGCCATGGCGCACGTGTTCTTTGTTTGGCGTGAGCTCTTCTAATCCCCTGCTTCCTCTGCTGTGGGGCTGCGCCTCTGAGGAGTGCCAACACCTGGTGGGCCAGCCATTGAGCATGGTCATGTCGAATCCCTTGCTGGACTATGAGGGTTTCCAAAGGGGTGGGCTGGGTGGGTTCCCACATGACCAGAAGCTTTCAGAGCATGTACAGGAAATGGTGAGCAGCCAGCAGTCTCAACAGCCAGGAGCCTGCAAGTTTGTTAGGGGGTGGCTTTGGCTGAATTAATGTAGCATTGGGGGTCTCAGCCAAGGCACCCAATCCCAAGAGGGGTGGGGGGGTGGCACCGAGACCACACATTTACCACCAAGTCTTTCCGGCCTATTCCCAGAGGTCCAGCCATTATCCTCCAGCACGCCTCAACGGCCATGGAACCCGGGCCCCGCACATAAATACTTGCACCAATTCATGCCCGCATGACTCCCGCCCGAGAGGAGTGCAGCATCATGCGAGAGGAGTGGAGCATCGCGGTTCCAGTCCATTAATCATATTTAAATCAATACAATTTGCAATTTTGCATTGGGCCGCCAACACAGGACGTGTACCTTGCTGTTGTCACCAACGGGAGACTGCAGTATCGCAAAGCTGGCCGCCCGATCCCGTTTTTACAGCGATGCTCGATTCTCCGTCCGATCAGGCAGCAGAGAATCCACCCCAATGTCTATGGATTCATTTTCGAGAAGCAGCTTATACAGCACAAATGACGCGAGAGTCATTGCCCTGACTTCAAGTTGGAGTTTGCATTCTTGTGTCGCTTTCTGCGATGTATTGCATGCAAAGGGGATTCCGCTCCCTCAATGTCCAGCTAGTGTATGACCATATCAAGCAGGTCACTGCCTTGTATCCGGGCAACTGTCATGATGCCTTCACCCTTATAAAATTATCATGGCAGTGATTCGTTTGAAATAACCTTTTCACTAATTAAATAACAATTTGTCTTACTGCCTGCACTGATATGATGGATGAACAAAATTTTAGAAGTGCAATGACTTGAGTGATTCTTTCTGACACATAAACCACATGTTTCAGCAAGACTATTAAAAACCTATTGTCCAGACAATGGGTTTGGTTATTTGAGAGCAGTGCTGATGATTGTTTTAAACCTCTGTTAGGCGTAAAGAGCGGTCTATTGCTGTTGACGGAACTGTTGAACTAATAATTGTCACTGGAGCGTGCCTGTTGACTCGAAAGTTAAAAGCACAAGGTATCGCAAAGCTGGGCTCCAATCCCAGGCAGGAAAACAGGCTACTGAAGAAAGCAGCATCCTCGGGTTCAGGCAAGTGTGCAAAGTATATATGCAGAGAGGCATGGCAGAGGGGGAAATGATT
Source organism: Scyliorhinus canicula (assembly GCF_902713615.1). Lineage (NCBI taxonomy): Eukaryota > Metazoa > Chordata > Chondrichthyes > Carcharhiniformes > Scyliorhinidae > Scyliorhinus > Scyliorhinus canicula. Next base: position 64,752,392 of record NC_052165.1, on the reverse strand, counting down.
GGATTGGTAACGAAATAGAGTTACGAATGAAACTAAAGATGCAAAGATAGAATGAAACGGAACGAGTTCCAGCCTGAAAAAGTAAATAAAGCTTGTTAAAATCTTACATTTGCCATGGCATCGAAATGAGGGTAAAAGAGAAGGCAATGAAAGTGCAACACGCACTCCTTCATTCAATATCCTTTACAGGTAATATATGATCTGTTTGGTGCTGTAAATTGCTGTTGAAACACTGTAAATGTGTTAAATACTGCTGTGCGACAATGAAAAAGAATTGCTACAATTTTTGGTTGTCACATTGAACCACTTGCCCCAAATTTATCATACAGCCTGAAGCAATGTGCTGCACGATCTGCATTTGAGGCACCGGAAGCTGGCTCCTGGGTCACTATGGTTAGCCTTTGATTAAACGGCTCGCGTGAGTCCAGTGCGCAACGTATTCACGTATTAGCAGTCTGCATATAACAGAAGCCATGCTGCCACACAACCTACAACGTACGATAGGCCAGACCAGTCGGGTGTTTCAACAATCATTGAGAATCAAGGAATCCCCACAGTGCAGAATGAGGTCATTCGGTCATCGGGTCTGCACCAACCCTCCGAAAGAGCACCCCCAACTAGGCCCATTCCCTCACACTATTCCCGTAAGCCCACATAACATTTGGCAATGTGGCAAGGCCAATCCACTTAACCTGCACATATTTGGACTGTGAGAGGAAACCAGAGCACCCAGAGGAAACATGCACAGACACGGGAGAATATGCAAACTCCAGACGGACAGTCGGAATCAAACACAGGTCCCTGGTGCTGTGAGGCATCAGTGCTAACTACTGTGTCACCCATATTTTTGTTTTAGGCGCAATATGATACAACGGTAAGGGTTGCAACCAGCCTCTTTCTGCTCAGGTAGGCTTACCTGGCTGTGAAAGCAATCACAAATTCCCACTCATCAACAGTCCCTGCCTCACCTTCCCACTGTTACTGACCATTAGTGTTCATTTGGCCACAATGCCCTATTCTAAGACTCTTGCATCCTTCTGCATTCCCTTGCAAACATAACATATCCTGACTGGCCACATTCCATGCGCCATTGACTGTCCGACGTATACAGTGCTGTGGACTGTGGTTGCAGCATTGCTGGTGGTAGGCTGCTGAATTTCATTGGGGGGGTCGCTGCAGGTGACGTTGCACAATGTCTTCAAAGCTAGCCCTAAAAAGGCACAGATTCGCACTGCACCATTTGGCATGGCCTTTAGCAGTCTTGACTGACTGACAGGCAACAGCAAGGTAGAGTGACAGTTGGGGGTGCAGATGGAAAAAAGGTTTATGCAAAAGCTCTTTGCCAAGTTGGTGTTGAACTCCTCTAAGCTCCTTGACATTGAGCGTAGGCTTTCTGGCAGTCCTGTCAAATTCACCGAGCATTTGATCTGCCATAGTCATAAGCCTTTTTCTGTAGTAGAATTCATGCATGCTCTCACCCTCGGGAAGCAGGTACCTTTGCAACCCTTGCTGCCCGACTCTGATTGTAGGTCAGCTCCGGTTTCCTCCCACAAGTCCCAGAAGACATGCTGGTAGGTAATTTGGACATTCTGAATTCTCCCTCAGTGTACCCGAACAGGTGCCAGAATGTGGCAACTAGGGGCTTTTCACAGCAACTTCAATGCAGTGTTAATGTAAGCCAATACTTGTGACAATAAAGATTATTATTATTTATTCTCAGTGTATCACCACTTGCAGATCCCACGTCTAAGCTGTCCTGAGAGTAAATTAGTATTTTGTTCTTGGCCACCGTCTCCCTGCTCTTCTAGTTCTTGCTCCCCCTCACCATTGCCTATCCAGGTTGTAATTGTTGGTTATCCGATAGGAGAAAAACAAGGTTGTGTTGAAGGGAAGTGGGGCAAAGAGGTGCATGTTTACATAATCTGCAGCTTGTAAATCAGAAGGGATTGTGGGATGATAGAGCTGTCATGGTTGAATTGTGAGAGAGAGTGAGAGAGAGTGTGAGGGGGGTGTAAGGGAGGTGTGGCTGTGAGGCTTGCATCAAAGCTTAGTGTGTGAGGGTGAGGTGAAGCTATGCATTTCAGATGTGGGTCATGGTTGACAGAGGCCCTTGGTAGGTAGGTGATGTGGGTGCTGTGAATGGAGAAGTGCTGAGGCTTGTGCAGTTTGTGAGATATGGCATTAGAATGTGAATTCACTGACCTTGACCATGGATGCGAGGACAATGAACGTCTTGCACACTGCATCCAGGTCTTCAGAGTTAGACTCCTGACATTGACCACCAAAGCGATCTGCTCCCGGTGCCTTTGCAAAGATTTTCTGCAAAGCCTCCCATCCCTGTGGATGCAGGACCCGTCTCCTCCAGTCCACCCCCATGATGTCATCCCGAGTATCAGAGAAACTTGGAGCATGCTATCAGCCCTTTTGCACCATAAATCAGTGTTCTTCTTTCTCGTCTCCTGCAATCTGTTCCAGTTTCTGGCCAGGCAGAATGCATTTGCCCTTTTAGTGGTAGCAAACCTGCCAAGCCCTCCCACGACAAGTTGTGTTTAACACAAGCGACACAAAATTAGCATGCTAGCTAGTATACAACAAGATGGGAGTCTGGTGATGGTTGGTTAGTTACATTCAATTAGCAACATCACTGTGTGGAGTCTGCACGTTTTCCCCATATGCGCGTGGGTTTCCTCCGGTTTCCTCCCACAGTCCAAAGCCGTGCAGGTCAGGTGGATTGGCCATGCTAAATTGCCCTTAGTGTTGGGTGGGGTTACTGGGTTATGGGGATAAGGTGGAGGTGTGTGGTTGGTGGGGTGCTCTTTCCAAGAGCCGGTGCAGGCTCGATGGGCCAAATGGCCTCCTTCTGCACTGTAAATTCTATGAATCACATTTTAATTTTGTTAAATCTAACCGTTAACACCACCAAAATGTGGACAAATTGTCATTATGCTAAATTGCCCCTTAATTGGAAAAAAAATTGGATACTCTAAATTTTAAAAAAATGAAACAAAAAAAAACCAATACAAATACAAATCCCTTAAAACTACCTTTGTTTTCCTAAATCCTGCAACACTGGTCTTGCAAAGAGCTTGAGAGGCCAAATGGCCCCTCCCTTTGCTGGAGCTGTGCTATTATTCTACAATACTGAGACCTCAAGGATTATTTTGGAGAAAGCAGGTTTTAAATGGATGCTGTATTACAAAGCCACAGCTTTTTGAAAGCCTGGATTTAGCATGTAATTGTGCTCCTAATTGGCAATTACTGCAACTTAAACTTGCCTGTCGGTTTGCACTCACACAGTGATTGGACACAATTTGCAAGCAGCAATATACATGATGTAGAATGTGGCAGCTGACACACAGCGCCACCTTTCAGGATGGTGGAGGTACTAAACCAGTGGGTCTACAGCAGGGGTGGGCAAACTTTTGCGTGCAAGGGCCGCATTCAGAAATTCACAATTCACAAAGGGCCGCATAGTATATTAAGTAAAATAATTACTTCACCCGGTTATGATTCTGGGCGCCTCATATAGAACATAGAACAGTACAGCACAGAACAGGCCTTTCGGCCCTCGACGTTGTGCCAAGCAATGATCACCCTACTCAAGTCAACGTATCCACCCTATACCAGTAAGTAACCCAACAGCCCCCCCACCCATTAACCTTTAAAAAAAAATTAAAAAAAAAAAAATTTTTTTTTAAAAAAAATTTTTTTTTTTTTTTTAATGACTTGGTGGGCCGCAGAAATACCTTTGGCGGGCCGCATGCGGCCCGCGGGCCGTAGTTTGCCCACCCCTGGTCTACAGGTACTCAAGATGTTGCACTGAAGGTCCTTATCAAACCTTCAGCAGCAAGTCAAAAATTAAAAATATAAACTTTTATAAAAACTCAAATAACTCAGCTTCATCCAGCTTACTCACAATTAGCTTGTTTCTGTTGCGCGAAGGCGTTAGGTCAAGTGCTAATTGCACTGTGCAACCTCATAAGTGGCAGCAGGCAATTTAAATGACGATCAGCCCCTTAACGATCCTGCATGCACCCATTCCTACCACATACTGCAACTCCTTGCGCAAAATGACAGGCACCATCTGTTCTTCAGCACAAGACCACATTGGAGGTTCCATTCTCCCAGGTTTACACTTAAATATTTGTTCATTACCACATTGTTGTTTGCAAAACCTTGCTGTGCAGAAATCATTGCTGTGGCCTAAATTACTGGAGGAACTGCACTTCAAATGTACTTCATTGGTTACAGATGCTTTGGAGCATCTTGAAAGTCAGTGCATAGCCACAGGTTCTTTCTTTCTTTAAAGATATCGCTGAACTGTCTGGCTACAATCTTCGTATTAGAATGCACTAACTATGAGAAAACGCAGTGTGTATGAGGCCACCAAACTAGACTAAGAGGTCCCCAGGTGGTGATGACAAATTCCATCTTGATAGGTGAAAGTGAACAAAATAAATCTGGCAATTTGTTGACTAGAACAAGAAGAACACGGAGTACGACACCTGCAAAAGGTAAATCCAACAGTTTCAATAAGTTTCAGGGAGGAGAACTTGCCTAGCTTTGTGTCTGCCCTTCACGTGTCTTCCACACTACATGGCTCACCCTTAATGTCCTCAGAGAATATGTAATAAATCCTGCTTTTGGGGCAGCACGGTAGCGCAGTCAGTAGTGCTGCTGCCTCACGGTGCCGAGGTCCCAGGTTCAATCCCGGCTCTGGGTCACTGTGCGTGTGGAGTTTGCACATTCTCCCCGTGCCCGCGTGGGTTTCGCCCACACAACCCAAAGATGTGCAGAGTAGGCCACACTATATTGCTCTTAATTAGAAAAAATGAATTGAGTACACTAAATTTATTTTTAAAATAAATAAATAAATCCTGCTTTTACAGTATTGCATATATATTAAGACATCCAGAACAAAAGCCCAAAATACCCCAGGATTCATTCTGTAAACATCAAAATCAAGAAACAGGGGCTGGATTCTCTCAGCCCGGGCCGGGCCGGAGAATCCCCGCGACCAGCGGCAATCGCACCACGCCATCGCGACGCCGGCATGCGATTCTCCACAGAGCGGAGAATTGGCGCTGGCGTGGTTGGCGCAGCGCCGGCCGTGGGCCGCTCTATGCTGCCGGCCCATCGATGCTCCGTCGTAAAAAAGCCGAGTCCCATCTGCGCCGTCCACACCTGCTCTCAGCCGCCGGGAACTCGGTGTGGAAGGCTTGGGGGGGCGGCCTGCGATGCGGCCTGGCCTGCGCTCGGGGCCCACCGATCAGCAGGCCGGCCTCTCTGGCTGGGGACCTCCTTTCTTCCGCGCCGGCCCCTGTAGTACTGCACCGTGTTGAAGGAAGCCACTGTGTATGCACAGATCCCGTGGCGCCCAGTTGACGCTCCAGAGCCGTGCTGGCCTCTTGCAGGGGCCAGAATTGCTGATGCTGAGGCCGTGTTGACGCTGCCGAGAAACACGACGGCGTTTCCGATGGCGTCAACACTTAGCCTCAGGATCACAGAATCCCGCCCCAGATGTTTACACTGAATCCAACTCTGTCCTTTTGTTGGACAGCTGACTGAACTCCGAAGACTAGTAACAGTCAAAAAAAGCCAACAGATGTCCAGTTTTTCCAGTAACAGTCTTTTAACGATTTTGGCAATTACAAATAAGGAAGATAGAGGAGACATTTACACATCTCAAACTGGGATGGATCTGAATCCAAGTCCATTGAGATGAATAGATAGTCAGACAACTGTAAAATCCAATTTCTTAAATCAACTTTCCCTAATGAGAGCCCACTATCTATATTGGACAGTTACCAGACAGAGATTGTACTTGGATATCTGAAGCATGTATAAACTGTTTTAATGTAGTTTACTGTGTTAGTGCACAAACTTTGGAAGTTTAAACTATTTTAGTTAACTGATCTATTGTTACACTGCTCTATGAAACAAGGGACCATAATATTCCATCAAATTAACAGTGAGACTGATGGTGCCAATTGTTATTCATGTACAAAGGCTGCAGTAACTTTAGACAAGGGCAGCAGTGCAATTGAATCTGCCATGCACTATTCGGGCTTTATCTTGACAAAAACGGCACCTCACTATTGAAATGTGGAAATTTGCTGTAGTTGCAGGGTAGATACAAACTACAGAAAGTTTATCCATTCGTGTCTATGTATACCTTTAGCAATATGCAGTCAATCTCTCTGGCAGTGAAATTGTTTTACAAGTGCGTTGTTTCATTCCTTCAGGTTGTTCAAGTTTCAAAATTATAAATGCATTTTTTATATTTTCCTTTATCTCGCTTTCTTCATCCAATCTTTTTTTCACTCTCTTTGGGCGCGATCTTCCAGCCTCGTTACGCTCTCGCTCATGCAAAATGAGGCCGGTGAATAGTGGGAAAGATCCGCGCCAGGTGTCAAACAGTTTGTGAGGCAACGGGCCCACTCCTGTAGGTGAAATTGGGATCTCACCGTAGCGTGGCGAGAATCCAAATATCACCACTTAAGCCCCATTTCCACTAAATTAACGAGAGCGCCCCCATACCCAACGGCCTCCCATCATTCAGAAGCCTCCCAGCAAGTGCTCATGCTGGTGCCAATTAGTACTGCATTTTTAAAATGTGAACCTAGCGGAGAGGCTTCTGTGGGGAGCAGAGGTGAGTAGCCATCTTTGCTCACAGATAAAGAGCCTGTTCCTCAGGCTCAGCATCAAGCCGGGACCCAGCCCTCCGACTACTGTCTCGTCTGGAGGTTCCTGCCTCCGCCAGATGTGCATCATGTGGTGCCCACCAAATTGTGCCCCAGAAAACTGTCCACTACATTTCCCACCGAGGTGTGTGCATCTGCACTGGTGGAGGGTGGGGATGACAGCTGTGACGCGACTATAACAGTTGCATCCTCAGTGAAGGGAGAGTTGGGGTGGAGGGAGGGTTGGGCGGGTGTATGCATTGGTGTCTCCTCACTCATGCTGCCCGGTATAGGTCGTTGACCTTCTTCCAACACTGGAGGCCAGTCCCCCTGGTCACACTCTCAGAGCTGACTGCTGCTGCCACTTCTTCCCAAGCAGCACTGGCTGCCTTGTGGCTCACCCTCTGGGACCCTCGGGGGAACAGGACACCCCTCCTGGAGCTGGTCTCCTCGACACCATTGTTCTGAGCTGGCTGGGGTTGGCCGAGCAAGTGCAGCTCAACCTCAATGGCAGGGGGCTGGCGAGTGCGTTCCTGGTAAATCAGCTGCCGAGCCATCATTTGGGGGCGAGACGCCAGTGAGGCCTCATTAATTGGACCAATTAACATTGAATAGTGTCGCCGATCTCGCTGGGCCGAGCGGCGGGAAACTTGAAATGAATAATGAAATGAAATGAAATGAAAAATCGCTTATTGTCAAATGAAGTTACTGTGAAAAGCCCCTCGTCGCCACATTCCGGCGCCTGTTCGGGGAGGCTGGTATGGGAATTGAACCATGCTGCTGGCTTGCCTTGGTTTGCTTTCAAAGCCAGCGGTTTAGCCCTGTGCTAAACCAGCCCTGTGCTATACCAGCCCCAGCAAATCCCGCTCGCTAGCACACTCCGAAATTTTTCCAGAGAATCGTGTCCTTTGTTTCTCTTTCTGCATCTGATTTGCACTGAATTCACCCACTCAAACTTACAATTCTTAGGGCAACATGGTGGCACAGTGGTTAGCATTGCTGCCTCACGGCGCCAAGATCCCAGGTTCGATCCCGCCTCTGGGTCACTGTCCGTGTGGAGTTTGCACATTCTCCCCGTGTTTGCGTGGGTTTCACCCCCACAACCCAAAGATGTGCAGGATAGGTGGATTGGCCTTGCTAAATTGCCCTTTCATTGGAAAAATGAATTGGGTACGCTTTTTTAAAAAAAACTTACACTTCTTTCTCAGTACTTGTACTGTTTAACTTCACAACCCTTCAATCTACGAACCATATATTTGCAGGCACTTTTCATTCAGATTGCAGTTTCCAGGCTCCATCGCTACGACATGGCCAGCTTGTACTTTCAGCAATTCAGCACAGAAAAAAAACAAATTTAAAAACGGAACGTGCAAAGGCCAAAACAACAACAGCGATGCGGAATAAATGCTGACTGGCCAACTACACCCACATCCTGAAATGAATTGTTTTTTTTTTATAAAATGTGCTATTAGATGCCCTTTCACAGCAAATGATGGCCCAATATAATCTTCCTATTGTGCCAACCAAAGTAAGTTATTAGTCCAGTATGAAATGCAGTGGAATCAATGCACAGATGTTCGCAACACCTCATGTCTTAGGGCTTCTGACCGATCATTTCCTCCTTTTTCTTCAGGGTATCAATTTTCTGCTTTCCAAATGCTTTATCTCAGACATTTCAATTTAAAACTGCTCGCTTTTGTTTTTAATTATCTTTCCCCCCCCCCTGTTTACAGGGATTTTTTAAGAGCAGAATACCACCTCAAACTCTGCTGAATGAACAATATTAGCAAAGCACAAAAGGTGTAAGGCAAGACAGTCGTAAAAGAAAAATTCCCATGCTCCTTGCGTGTAGAATTACCACAAAGCATTCATTACTTTCCCTTTTCACTCAACATGACTAGCACCGTAGTAAGTGATCCTTTTTTGATGCATATCATCACTCCTACTAACATGGAAAGAACTATTCTTGATGACTGCACCATAATACACAAGAAAAGAAAAACACTCTTCAGAGACCACGTGAGTTAACAATAACTGTACAAGATGGAGGATATAGGATGAAACTCATTCACTCTTTTCACGAACAGCTGAAAGATATTGTTGAATCTGACTCGCTTACATCAATGGGACAAATTTCATAAAAGCAGCAGAAGGAAATTAAGAAACAGCAGGCACTACTGTCTGAGAGTTGGATTTTGCAACTTCATTTCGTTTGGCCTCAGGGAGTTGTGGCACTCTGCTGATTACTTAACAGGCAGTCCCAAAGTTGAGGCCATGCCCTCGTCCTATTATCTGTTGCCTTGCTTATCAAGTTGAACACAAAACAAACCATCTCTGGTCTACTTAGAATAATGGCGCTAATAGCATTGACTGATGGCATTGGAACTCCTTTCTCTTCATGTACAAAGCCTTTTAGGGACATCCTGAGGTCACAGAAAATACTTCACAAATACAAGTCTTTCTTTCTGTGGTTCTTAACAGAACCATGTACTGCATGGGCTGCATTCATGGCCAGCTCAGCTCAACTGTGAGATGTTAAGAGAGCTAAAATTCAGTGTGATTATCTCACCTTTCTCCAAAAAGAGGCAAGTAAGTAAATACTGTTGGAGGTGATGTTCCTCCAATTGCCATCGAACGTGTCCATCCTAAAACAGAACCATCATATTTTAACATTGTCGTTTTGATCTCTTCCTGTGTGAAAGTGTCTGGCCTCCACTTAGAAAATGCCAACGGGACAACTTCTGAAAGGCAGAGCTCACTATATTGTGAACTGTACGGACAAATCCACATCCCATCATTTTCTGATACAGTGTTACACAAATTCCAAGAGCTGCCCTCAAGCTGATGAGGGCTGTGAAATTTGATTCAAAACAATACACAGTTGGTGGATGTACAGGGTTGAAAACAATTTTAAAAGAATTGTTTAACAAACATGGAATGTGTTAATTTCTAAGCAGTTACGAGGCTGTAGAAAGCTTGGAAATAAGTTTCTCCTAATTGAATTTGTCGGCATTACCCATACAATCTGAACACAGAGGTCCAGATTTTTAATCCCAGGTTGGGTACAGGCAGAGGTGGATTTAAAACATTTGAGGGCCCCACACTCCCACTTTGCAGGGGCCGCACGTCACACCCCACTTCCTGGCGATGAGGTGGCCTGCCCCCAATGACATTGAGTCCTGGTCACACTCTTCAATGACGTCAATACCCTCCTGGCCCACCCACCCTCAGCTCACACAATGCAAGGCACAGGAACCGAAAATCATGCCCTTGTTGTGTAGCCTGATTGCTGCCCAGTCCACTGACTCTCATCCCTGCTGCTTGGCTGGCCTCTGGCTCTGGTCAAGTCACCCTGCTCCTGGGCAGCACGGTGGCAGAGTGGTTAGCATCGCTGCCTACGGCGCTAAGGACCAGGGTTCGAATCCCGGCCCTGGGTCACTGACCGTGTTGAGTTTGCACATTCTCCCCATGTCTGCGTGGGTTTCATCCCCGCAACCCAAAGATGTGCAGGTTAGGTAGATTAGCCATGCTAAATTGCCCCTTAATTGTAAAAAATAATTGGGTACTCTAAATTTATTTTTTTAAAAGTCACCCTGCTCCTGCGAGCCACTCTTCCCCGATTCCCAGAGACACGTCACCGGCACTTGCCTGGCCTCGCACCTCCCCGCTGCTGCTCTGCTCACATCTCAACGTTTGCTCAGATACCCGGGTCTCGAGCCTTGACAACTGCTTGTGTTCCTGGCTGGCTGCCCGGCTGCTGGCTATCTGGCCTGGCCTCTGCACTCCCTCCCCATCGCTGCCCAGTCCAGCTGCTGCCCAGCCCAGCCCTCTCACTCTCTGTTCTGCCTGGCTGGCCTGTGGCTCTGGTCAAGTCACCCCACTCTGAATGGCTGCTGTTCCCTGATTCCCTGAGACATGATGCCGGTGCTTGCCCAGCTCCTTTGCACCTCCTGACTGCTGCTCTGCTAACCTCAGGGCTCTCGCCCGGTGGCCGGGCCTTGTCTCTCAAACCTCAACAACTGAGAGTACTCCTGGCTGGCTGCCCAGCCAGCAGCAGCTATCTGAAAATGAAAAATGAAAATCGCTTATTGTCACGAGTAGGCTTCAATGAAGTTACTGTGAAAAGCCCCTAGTCGCCACATTCCGGCACCTGTCCGGGGAGGCTATTACGGGAATCGAACTGTGCTGCTGTACTGCTTGGTCTGTTTTCAAAGCCAGCGATTTAGCCCAGTTTGCTAAACAGCCCCTTCTGACCTGGCAGACTCAGTTTTGGTTGGTTGCCTCTCACCCTCCTCAGCTCTGGCCTGGAGGTCGAGAGTCACCCTGCTTCCCTTCAATGGCCATTGGCCAGCACCCCCTCCTCGCCTCGCTGAAGGCTCCATGGCAGAGGCAGAATTAAAATTTGGGGGAACACAGAGTCACATGGGGCTCCGCTATTGGCCGGGGCCTCGTGTTTCATCATCGGTCCACCTCTGGGTGCGGGAGAATTCCTGGCTCTGCAAACCTGCCTGGAAAATGGCTGTACGCAGGTCAGACGTCGTTCTGGGGATGAGGGGGTTGAAGGTTGAACTGAAGTCAGGCCCGCAGCACAACAAATACAAAGCTACTGGGTGTGGAGGTGGCGAGCTGGATGGAAGGCCAACGTCTAGGCTATGGAACATTTTAAACAAGTTATTTTGAAAAAGATTAAAACACAAAACAACCCTCCTGCCCTTGCCCCAACCGCCCCCACTTCACCTCCACCGCCCCCCCCCCCCCCCCCCCCCCCGGGCCAGCCTCCACACTCCCCATCCATTGGAACCTTTATTGCATCATGCCTTCCACCCATCACCCGTGGCCTCTGATACTCCATTTGCCCCTCCATATCCCCATGGCCCTTCACAGCTCTATGCCAACGTAGACAAACCCACCATACCCCCACGACGCTTTGCCCTTACGCCCTCCATGCCAACCTATCTAGTATCCTTTGGCAGGCTGACAATTCTTTGATAGTTCTTTGACATTTTCCAAAGAGTTCATGCACTTTTTACACACAATCATGATTACATTTAACAATCCTGTGATAGTATGACTAGAGGTATTACCGTAACTAGCAATGCCGAGATACCATTGGTGGAGAAGGCTCGCTGCTCATTGGCCCAATGGTATGTAACACTAGTCACCCATTGGCTAGAGCTGTAAGGTAGCTCCGCCCTGTAAGGCGGGGTATCAGAGCCCGTGTGTTCCCCACAGCTTCCTTTCTGTACCCGAGCTGCTGGGAAACATCTTGTCTATTAAAGCCTTCAGTTCGGACAACTTCGCTTCTGTGGTCAGTTGATAATGCATCAATTTAATAGACAAGTTTTAACGGATGGAGCTCCGCATCAAGCCGGAGAGTCTACAACTCAGCCCCCGCGCCGCTAACGCAGCAGCAACCTTTAAGCACTGGTTAACATGTTTCAACGGCTACCTCGACACGGCAGAAAGCACACCCACGAGGGAGCAGAAACTACAGATCTTGCACTAGAGAGTGGCCCCGGACATCTACACGCTCATCGAGGACGCTACAGATTATAATTCCGCAATGGAACTACCCAAAGGACATTATATCCGCCCAGTAAACCAAGTCTTCGCCCGGCACCTACTGGCAACAAGACGGCAGAACCCTGCTGAGTCACTAGATGAATTCTATCGTTGCTCCTCGTGCTAGGGAGAAACTGCAGCTGCCCACAAGTTTCGGCTAACGAACATACTGAACTATTGATCCGGGACGCTTTTGTTGCGGGTATGCAGTCCCCGCAAATCCGCCAGAGACTGCTCGGAAAAGACACTCTGGGCCTCAAGGAGGCACAGGCCCTCGCCGATTCACTGGACGTGGCCTCCCGGAATGCCCGCGCGTACGCCCCCGACCGCATCAAATCCCAAAAGGTTCCTTACCTCTCCTAAAAGTGTACCGGGACCACATCTGAAAGGGTATCTTACCTCTCCAAAGAGGCACCCTGGCTACCCAAACAAATTCACTGAATTCAGACGTCCTCTTCCATGATCTAATCTGTACACTCTAGGTTTCACACTCCTGGCCTACCGAAATCCCACTTTAGTGGAGGTGACTGATGATTTAAATGGCCAGCCGCCTGTGTAAACAGAGCATGTTCAAACACAGGCCCAACTCCACTCTCAGCCTCGCAAAAATAGGAAGTGCTGTGTTTTTGGTGGTGGAGCTTAGAATTTCTGGCCATTTCTGGGATTTCGTGAAGACAGAGAGGCTCTCTGTCACAGTGCAAATCCGTGCCAAGGTTTTTTTTAAAAAAAAAGTTAGACTTACTGGAATTCCTTGCAACTGTGGTTTATCTAATAAGTTGTGAAGTTCATTCTTTGAAGCTTCGATCTTTTCAAAGTCTGCTGCATCCACCATGTAGCTAAGAACAAGTCAAAGACAGGGTAAATTATATGCAAGTGCGCTCATTGGAAAGAGGCTCAGTTGAATTGCAAAACAAGCTCAAGGTGATTGTTGGGGAGGGAGCGGTGGGGAAGCAGGGTGGAGGGGCAGCAGAAGAGCATGACACAAAACATTAAACAAACAGAAAGATCGCATTTTAAAATTTCAAAACTTACACAATAGCATTGACCCCTCTGCAGTAACGTTCCCACATACTTCGGAACCTTGGCTGACCACCAATATCCCAAATCTGCATGGACAAAAACGCACACATGCAGCACTTTATTAAACACAAAATACAAATGGCATTTGTAACTTTGACAGTAAAGCATACTGCGACTTTGGGGAAAGTACGTTCCGGCACGCAATAGGTTTAGTCAAGTTTATATTAGGTCACAGTTGGTAGTGCCACAGCTAAATTATCTCAGTTAAGATTGGCATGATTCACAGTATTCTACATCAGGCATTAAACACAGGGAGCAGCAAAGATAGAAGTCAGGCCACCAAAAGGTTTGGAAAGATGAAAAAAAAAACAGAAAGCTTGAGGCAGACAATTCAAAAGACAACTGTACGAAAAGGGTTCATCAGACTGTTTTATTGGCTTCGGCATACTTCTCAACACAGCGATACAAACCTTTTTTAAAAAAATTTCCGCAGTGTGCACACTCTTTCAGAATAGTTTCTGCACCAACTCTTTGAATAAGACTTTGCCCTATTCCTCTGTCTCTTCACTGCACCCTTTTAATTTTTAAAAGAGCACACCAAGCCCTAACAATTCTTTTTTTAAATATAAATTTAGAGTACCCAATTCATTTAACTTCCAATTAAGGGGCAATTTAGTGTGGCCATTCCACCTACCCCTCACATCTTTGGGTTGTGGGGGAGAGACCCACGCAGACACGGGAGAACGTACAAACGCCACATGAGCAGTGACCCAGGTACAAACGGGTCCTCAGTGCCGTGAGGCAGCAGTGCGAATCACTGTGCCATCGTGCCGCCACATGCCCTAACAATTCTGTAGACACAAAAATTCTCCTGAAAATACTTTTTATGTTGTAAAAATCTTAAAACGTGTGCCCTTTCATTATCTTCCCTGTTCTGGTAAAAGAGATTGCTCTTCCTGGATCTTTCAGTGCTAAAGCCTCTCATACCCTGTGCATGTTCATAAAAACCATAAAATCATAAAAGTTTATTGCACGGAAGAAGGCCACTCAGCCCATCATGTCCACACATGCCAACAAGAAGCCCTCTAGCCTATTCCCACTTCATGTGCATATCAAGTACTTTTTAAACTGTTGAAAGTTTCTGCCTCTACCACCCTTTTGTTTATGAACCCTTGAACAAAGGAGAAAATGTCTTCCTACCTATTCTATCCAGACCGCTCATGATTTTATGCACTTCAGTTAGCCTCCTCGGTTCTGAGTTAAACTACCCGAGCCAATCCAGTCTTTTCTTCGAACTAATATTCCCCAAAATGCTTGTAAATTTCTGCTTTACCCTCATTCATACAATTTACATCTTTCCTATATCGCAATGACCTGAACTGCAAATTTAACTCCAGTAATCTAATTGGTGCTTCATACAGTTCAAATGTAAAAGTTGGCAAATATCCTTCGGGCGAGATTCTCCGTTCGCTGACCCCGAAATCGGCACTCGCGATCGGGTGGAGAATAGCTCCCGACCGCAAAATCGAGGTAGGCGCCGGTTTGACGCCAAATCGCGATGTACCGCCTCCTCAAATACGGCATCAATGCGATGCACACGTAGCTGCAACACCCGTTCGCATATTATCAGTGGGCCCAGCTGTGATTCTCCACCTCCGATGGGCCGAATTCCTGACGGCACGTTCCACGTGTGCTCTCACAAATCGTTAATCTGGCAAGAGAGAGCGAGAGAGGGGCAACAAACAGTGACCAGTACCGCCATACTTCGCCAACAGCCATGCCACTGCCCCGGGAGGGGAGCTTCTACCAGAGCTGGGGGGTATAGTGTGGGGTGGCCAGGAGGTGGGCTGTGGGGTCGGGATGGATGGGTACACAACACCATTACCGCAGCTGGAAAGGCAGCCACGCGGCTGCACATGCCGCTGACAGCCTGCTTCAAACCTGGTGCCCTGGGTCATATAGCTGGCCCACAGGGGCAACCCTCTGTGTGCACTCTGGCCATAGCCGATTCATCAGCTGTATCGCCGCTCCAGCAAAGCCTATCCCTGGGGACAAACTCCAAGGTAGCTCTAATCCTCTATACATCTCAGTAT
Organism: Scyliorhinus canicula; assembly: GCF_902713615.1. Lineage (NCBI taxonomy): Eukaryota > Metazoa > Chordata > Chondrichthyes > Carcharhiniformes > Scyliorhinidae > Scyliorhinus > Scyliorhinus canicula. The sequence goes on along the minus strand of NC_052165.1, from coordinate 64,737,034 downwards.
CCTAACATCTACTGTGTATTCTCTTGCTTTGGTAGCCTTCCCTGAATGTATAACCTCACACCTCTCCAAACTGAACCCCATTCGTCACTGTTCCACCCCACCTCATTAGTCCATTAATATCTTACTACACACCAATTTTTATATCAGCTGCAAACAGGGGCTAGTTTAGCACACTGGGCTAAATCGTTGGCTTTTAAAGCAGACCAAGGCAGGCCAGCAGCACGGTTCAATTCCCGTACCAGCCTTCCCGAACAGGCGCCGGAATGTGGCGACTAGGGGCTTTTCACAGTAACTTCATTAAAGCCTACTCATGACAATAAGCGATTTTCATTTCAACTTCTTAATCATACCCCCTGCATTCACAGTCAAGTAATTGATAGGTACCATAAAAAGTAAGGAATGGAGTATGCAGTCCTGTAGAATCTCACTAGTAACAGCCTTCCAGTTACAACAATCCCTATAGACTACCTTTTGCTCCCTGTCTCGGGGCTAATATTAGATCCAATTTGTCACTTTGTCTTAAATCCCATGGGTTTTTATTTTCGTGAGCAGCCCACTGACGCGCGATCAATGAACACATAAACGAAGGAGTATTCCGAATCGAAAGCTTTAATCTACAAGAAGTGTGCCCAGCAGCAGGAGTACAGAAATTACCTAGCTGCTGGGAAAACACGGGTTCTTACACTCAGCCTCGTAGGCGGAGCTACCTTCCTCCCGACCAATGAGAAGACAACACTTGGGCCAATGGGCAGCGAGCCTTCTACACCAATAGCAGCTCACACTATCAGGTACCCTAATACCCCTAGTCATTACCACACCCACCAAATGGGACCTTGTCAAAAACATAGCTAAAGTCCACATTGACTACATCAAATGCACGAGCCTCATCAGCCCTCCTTGTTACTTCCTCAAAAAATTCAATTATTGTAGTCAGACATGACCTTCTCTTAACAAATCTATGCTGGGTGGCGTTGATTGATGTGTCTTTCTAAATGAATTTATATCCGGTCCCTCAGATATTTTTCCCAATAACGTTCCTCCCACGGGGGTTAGGTTGGTTGGCCTGTAATTATTCAATCTATCCCATTCTCTCTGTTTAAACAATCACATAATGCTCGCCATCCTCCAGTCCACTCCACTGGCACCATGCCTGTAACCAGAGAGGATTATAAAATGATAGTCAGCGCCGTTGTTATTTCTTCTCTTGCTTCCCTCAACCCGACATTGAGAGATAAAGAGAAAGAAAGAGAAAGAGCGACAGAGAAAGTGAGAGTGAGAGAGAAAGCAAGAGTGAGAGCGTGAGAGAGAAGAAAAAAAAGTGACCATGCCTGGGGATTTATTCATTTTCATAGATATTGGCCGGGATTCCTAAATCCTGCAGCCAAGTTCTGACGCCGGTGTGAAAGGTGGTGAGAACCACTCCGGCGTCAACGGTCCTCGATTGTCAGGTATTCACTCCTTCCTAGGGGGCTAGGTCGGCGCCGGAGTGGTCCCCGCTGCACGGCTAGTGCCAAATCGTGCATGCGCACTATGGCTGGCGTTATTCTGCACGTGCGCGTTGGTTCCCGTCTCCGCACCGGCCCCCGGGCAATATGGCGGAGCCCTACAGGGGCCCGGCGTGGAGGAACATAGGCCCCCACGGAACCAGCCCGCCCGCCAATTGCGGGCCAGGCCACCGTGGAGGCCCCCCTGGGGTCGGATCCCCCCGCCCCACCACCAGGACGGCCCCCGCAGACAGAACTTCCAGGTCCTGTCGTATGGGACCATAGGTGACCCACGCTGGCGGGACTCGGCCGAACTCGACCGGCACTCGCCCATGGAGATCCAGAGAATCGCCGGGGGCCGCTTTCAACACCTCCCGACCAGCGTGGCGGCGATCCCGCGCGTGCCCAAGAATCGGCGCCCGAGAATCAGCAAGCCGGTGTCAGGACGGCGTGGCGTGATTCTCGCGCCCACCCAGGGATCCTCCGACCCAGCGCGGGTCGGAGAACCCCGGCCATTAAATCTCTTACTACTTCCTCTCTCATTATGTTCATTTCATCTAATATTTTACACTCCTCTCTGCAAAATATGTATCATTTGTAATGCATTTGTTCAAAACTATAACTCCTACATCCTCTGCCTCCACACCAACATTAGGCGCGATTCTCTGAGCCCCACGCCGGGATGGAGAATCGCTGCAACCGCGCCACGCCACCCCGACTCTTTCATTTGCGCCGGCGCATTTGGCGCGGCGCCAGTCACGGGCCACTGCACAAGGCTGGGCCCCCGATTCTCTGGCCCGGATGGGCCGAGTGGCCGCACGGAAATGGCAGAGTCCTGCCGGCGCCGTTCACCCCTGGTCACTGCCGGCGGGAACTCTGCGCGAAAGGTCGGGGGCCGGCCTGTGGGGCGGCGAAAAGAGCTCCTTCACCGGAGGGGGCCTCCGATGGGGTCTGGCCCGCAATCGGGGCTCACCGATCGGCGGGCCAGCCTCTTCCCCCCTCCCCTCAGGCCTACTTTCTTCCGCTTCCAGCCCCAGAACTCCCGCGCCATGTTCCGTTGGGGCCAGAGCGTTGAAGAAGTCCCCTGCGCATGCGCGGGTTGGCGCGGCCCAACTCCGCATGCGCGGGTTGGTGCAATGGAGACTGGAGCGGCGTGAACCACTCCAGCGCCGTGCTGGCCCCCTGTGGGGGACAGAATTGGTCGTCCTCGTGCCCGTTTCACGCTGTCGTGAAACGCGACGGCGTTCACAACGGCGCGAATACTCAGTCTCCATTTTGGAGAATCGCCCCCATTATTCTTTTTTTTAATAAATTTAGAGTACCCAATTCATTTTGTGCAATTAAGGAGCAATTTAGTGTGGCCAATCCACCTACCCTACACATCTTTGGGTTGTGGGGACGAAAGCCACGCATACACAGAGAGAATGTGCAAACTCCACATGGATAGTGACCCAGAGCTGGGATCGAACCTGGGACCATGGTGCGTTGAGACAGCAGTGCTAACCACTGCGCCACCGTGTTGCCCCCACACACATTGGGTGCAATTCTCCGCCTCCCCACGCCGGGTGGGAGAATCACGGGGGTGCCGGGCGATTCCCGCCACGCCGCCCTCGCACCCGCATGCGATTCTCCCAACCCTCCCAAAACGGCGTGCCGCGTTTTACGACAGGCCGCTCGGAGAATCGCCGCTCGCCGTTTCTAACGGGCGAGTGGCAATTCTCCGGCCCGGATGGGCCGAGCGGCCTGCCTAACCTGACGGCTTCACGTCGGCACCAACCACTCCTGGTCGCTGCCGGCGTGAGCAGCGCGCAAACGCTGCATGGGCGGCCTGTGGGGGGGGGGGGGGCAGGGGGCGCTCAGTAGGGATCTGGCCCGCGTTCGGTGCCCACCAATCGGCGGGCCGGCGTCTCTAAAGGACGCCCTCTTTTCCTCCTCCGCAAGATCAATCCACCATGTCTTGCGGGCCGCCCCCGGGGAGGACAGCAACCGCGCATCATGCGCGGATAACGTCATTTACACGGCGCCGCTTTCACGCGACGCCAAGGCTTGGCACGCGTAAATGACGCGGCGCCACTCCTAGCCCCCCGGGGGTGGGAGAATAGGGGCGAGGAGTGGCCTCCGACGCCGGACTGAAACACTCCGGTTTTGCTCCGGCGTCGGCACTTAGTGTCCTGTTGGGAGAATCCCGTCCATGATTCTTATAGTTCCTAATAGGGTCTATCTTTCTTTAGTTAGCTTCTTGCCCTTTATATATTTATCAAAAAATACCTTTGGATTTTCCTTGATTTTACTTGCCAAGATTCTTTCAGCCCCTCTTTACTTTTCTGATTTTTCTCACCCCTAAACTTTTCATACTCCTCTGGATTATCTGTAGCATTATTCCCTTGGCCTGTAATAAAGTTGGCATGTCATAAAGTTGCCTTTTCTTTCCTCCCAAACCCTTGACATCCCGGGGGCTCTAGCTTTGTTAGTCCCACCCATTTTCTTGACGGTATCACACTTTTTCTGAACCCTCACTATCTCATCCTGGAACACCTCTCACTGATCTTGCACGATTTACCTTCCAAAGTGTACTAAGATGGTAATAGGAGGCCTTGTGGTGCAGTGGGTAGTGTCCCTGTCTCCGAGCCAGAAGTTTTGGGTTCAGGTCCCACCCTGGGACTTGATGGCCATGGTTTATAACGCGACCAACAGGTTGATTATCAACCTGCAAAATATTTCCAACACATGCCAATGGCAGGTGATAAGAATGGAAAAGACTCCTGGTCATCCATGCTTGATGCGGACTGATGCTCCTCAAGCCTCTGGTGACAGACTAGAGACCTGCTCCAAGAACAATTAGCTGTGGAAACAGTTGAAAGTCTGCCTTGTGCCACGAGGTGTGGGAAAAGAAACAAGCAATTAAGTTGGTAACCATTTCATTTTTCAATTAAGTCTGAACCTTACAACTACAACAGTGAATGAGAGATGTACTATTGCATATTGGTTCCCAAGTTTCAGGCAACTGTAATCTATTGGGTGCAGGGATAACAGTCACACAAAAGAAAAATAATCTTAATAATCTGTTACTAATTAAGCGGTCTACAGAATTGGGTGTTCGGGTGTGTGTGTGGTGCAATGGGGAGAGAGTGGCAGTGGGAGGTGGCAGGGGCACAGAATAGTGCAGAATCAAAGACGGATTTACAATTAAAAATTTCACTCCTTGAAATCGCAATTGAAAGTAGTAAGACATTGCTCATAATGATAAAAATTATATTATACTGATGGTGTTAGCCCACTTTAGTAAGGAAGTCACCTTATTCACTGAAGAAATTGATATGTTACAGGTCCAATTAGACATTTATGAGTTGTATTTAAATTTTATCATGTAATTTAGAGATGTGCAAAACCTTGAACAAGAATAAGAGATAAGATGGTTGAGAAAGTGGAAAGCAAGATTTATATCCATTTATATCCATGTCAATCAATAGCGATATTATAAAATTACCCATTCATCTCTACTTTACAGCTTTAATATACCTGCGCCACTTGGCTCCAAAAAATGTAATGTTCTAAAATGGTTCACTATCTATTTGATCTCATCAAGTTCCATCCAAAGTCTACTTTTTATTAGCCAGAGTTTCGCATTGCCAATGTCATTAACCTCTTTCGTAACCTGCATAACGTGAAGAGCAGAGGACCCAAAACACAGGGAAGGAATGACATTCACTGCAACCCTCCCAGAACCCGATCCATTTGGCGCTGCAGCCTCCTTTCTGTTTCCAAGCTAAGTTTCAAACCAGCTAAATAAATGCAGCTCATTTGGCCTGCCTTAAGCTTTAAAAAGCTGCACATTTGGATTTCAGAAAGTAAGGCCGAAAGTTCTAATTATAATAGATAACCTTAATCCACTAATTTAGTTATGTCCACAAGAAATTCCGGTGGATATACAAAGCAAAACCTTAAAATTAAAACTATGTGATCATCTTTAATGACTTCTGTGCTTTTTTAGATTAACACTGATAGGATTCTGAAAATAGTACAGTACTTACTTGTCTCACTATAAATGATCTCCTGGTTCTTTAATGCGGTTTGATTCAATTTCACAGTCACAAGTTTACACATTTCTGTCTTTCATGGTACAATCCTCAGTTGTGGCAGTTTTAACATAATGTAGTCCTCTCGTTACAGTTACAAGTTGATTTTAATCTTTCGAACTCCAATTTATTCATCTGCAATCAGGCTACAGGGGCAGCTACCAAGCAAACTAGGTAATAAGACCACTGTAAAAGAGCAACACGGTGGCACAGTGGGTAGCACTGTTGCCTCACGGCACCAAGGTCCCTGGTTCGGTCCCGGCTCTGGGTCACTGTCCACGTGGAGTTTTCACATTCTCCCCATGTTTGTATGCTTTTGCCCCTACAACCCAAAGATGTGCAGGTTAGGTGGATTGGCCACGCTAAATTGCCCCTTAATTGAAAAAAATGAATTTGGCACTCTAATTTTTTTTTAAATAAGACCACTGTGAACGAATAAGGTCCATCCCCAGAAGCCCTGACACTTACCACACTCCGGCTCCCTGTACTTAGTCCCATGCAAGACATTGTAGTGCCTTAATGGGCTGCAGAGCTGTCAGCCAACCTTATTGGCCAACAGCTCTCAAAGACAGGGAGTTGCTGGGATGCGTTCTCTGCCAACTCTCCAGATGGCAGGTGCTCATGCCCCTACAGTCCCAAAAATGCAGGGCCAAGAAAAACTAAGGTCCTCTTACAACCAAATTGAGGTGCATGTAGCAGAGATTTGAATGATCACCGTTATACATCGGCTGGAAGATGGGAAGACAGTCAAGAGATCATTGGAATGGTTAAGTCTAGATGTAACAAAAAGTTATGGAGGAGGTTTTCTGCAGCAGACGAACTGCAAGATTATCTGCATTGGGCATCGATACAAAGGTGGAGCAGAATGGTGGCTCAGTGGTAAGCACTGCTGCCTCATGACGCTGAGGACCCGGGTTCGATCCCAGCCCCGGGAGACTGTCCGTGCGGAGTTTGCACATTCTCTCCTGTGTGCATGGGTCTCACGCCCACAACCCAAAAAGATGTGCAGGGTAGGTGAATTAGTCATGTTAAATTGGCATTCATTGGGGGAAAAAAATGGAATATTCTAAATTTTAAAAAAGGAGATGGCTTTGTACTGCTGACCCAGTTCTCATCACTGTTTCCTGTTTATTCATTGCTGAGCTAATGTTAAATCCTGCTACCAACCTGGTTGTCAGTAGATAGTAAATGCCTCGGACACTCTGACAGATTGCAAAGTAGGATTGATGGCTTCTAATATTGCACTGGCTGCTGTTTATTTGACTAATTATAGGCTTGAATAAAGTAAAAAATGTTATGCACTCAGAGGGAGAATTCTTCAATTCAAATATTGCTCCTTTTTATTTTAAAATGACCATGGTAAAGCTCACTATTTTCTACACCTCATGCATTGTCCTTAAATATGTATTATATATAAGAAACTAGTATTACCCATTTTCTTAGCAGACTGTATGCAGCTCATCTGGTACAAGTGTCCTACAGGTATCTAGTTCGCTAATAGTCCTATTATTTCTACCCAACTGAGATCAATTCATATCTAAAAGATGGTTTTACACCCTCTCAGTTACTGACCAATCTTTCTTTCTACTTATCCTATTATCTTTATTGAATGTTTCTTGAACAATTTTTTTGGATATCATAGAATCATAGAATCCCTACAGCGCAGAAGGAGGGCATTCGGTTCATCAAGTCTACACCGACCCTCTGAAAGAAAACTCACCCTATCCCAACAACCCCTTAACCTAACCTACACACCCCCAGACAAGGGGCAACGGTCATGTCCAATCCACCCAACCTGTACATCTTTGGGCTGTGGGAGGAAGGTGGAGACACGAGGAGAACATACAAACTCCACACATACAGTCACCCGGAGGCCGGAATTGAACACGGGACCCTGGCGCATTGGGGCAGCAGTACCAACCACTGTGCCACCCCTCATGAAAATATCATTTTCAGTTATCAATAACTGAACTTCAGGCGGCAGGGTGGCGCAGTAGTTAGCACTGCTGCCTCACGGCACTGAGGACCCGGTAGGGTCCCGGCTCCAAGTCACTGTCCGTGTGGAGTTTGCACATTCTCTCCGTGTCTGCGTGGGTCTCACCCACAAACCAAAGATGTGGAAGGTGAATGGATTGGCCATGCTAAATTGCCCCTTAATTGGAAAAAAATAATTGGTTACTCTAAAAAAAAAACGTTTAAATCAATAACGTCTGTGTGTCAGTTTTCGGGCCCTTGCACCTGAATCAGTGGCCAAGTCACATTTTACGAACTGCCTCGGGTACTTTATTCAAATTCCCTAGAGGCAGGCTTTCCCCTTCTGGTTGATTGAACTGGCGCTTCTATGGGCTACTGCTGCCATCTTGTACCAGTGCCTAAATTATACATTTCTTTTTGAAGCCTGACATTAAATATGGAGAAAGCTTAGTGGAGGGATGTAGACTGTAATGCAGGACAACATCGGGGCTGAAAAGAGTTGGAAAGAACACCAGGTAATTAAAGAAGCAGTGACAGGGCGGCATGTGGCGTAGTGGATAGCACTGGGACTGTGGCGCTGAGGACCCGGGTTCAAATCCTGGCCCTAGCACACTGGGCTAAATCGCTGGCTTTGAAAGCAGACCAAGGCAGGCCAGCAGCACGGTTTGATTCCCGCAACAGCCTCCCCGAACAGGCGCCGGAATGTGGCGACTAGGGGCTTTTCACAGTAACTTAATTGAAGCCTACTCGTGACAATAAGCGATTTTCATTTCATTTCACTTCAATGTCCGTGTGGAGTTTGCACATTCTCCCCATGCCTGCGTGAGTTTCACCCCCACAATCCAAAGGTGTGCAGGTTAGGTGGATTGGCAATGCTAAATTGCCCCTTAATTGGAAAAAAATATATAATTGGGTACTCTACAAAAATTTTTTTAAAGCAGTGATAATAGTAATAATAATAATAATCGCTTATTGTCACAAGTAGGCTTCAATGAAGTTACTGTGAAAAGCCCCTAGTCGCCACATTCCAGCACTTGTTCGGGGAGGCCGGTACAGGAATTGAACCCGCGCTGCTGGCATTGTTCTGCATTGCAAGCCAGCTATTTAGCCCACTGTGCTAAACCAGTCCCATTACAAGTGATGCAAACGGCTTTAACAACCTGTAGAATAAGTGGAAAGGAAAACTGATGATGTTCCATGACTTTTGAGACTGTGAGACAGAATTGGCAGTAGAAAACTCTTCATATTTCAATTTCATAGAATCATAGAGTCCCTCCAGTGCAGAAGGAGGCCATTTGGCCCATCGAGTCTGCACCGACCCTCCAAAAGAGCCCTCTACCTTGGCCCACTTGCTCATAACCACATAACCCCACCTAACCTTTGGGACACTAAGGGGCAATTTATCATGGCTAATCCACCTAACCTTCACACCTTTAGGCTGTGGGAGCAAACCAAAGCACCCAGAGAAAACCCATGTAGACGCAGGGAGAACATGCAAATTCCACACTCAGCCAAGGTCGGAATCGAACCAGAGTCGCTGGCTCTTGTTAGCACTGCAGTGCTAACCACTGAGCCACCCCAAATCTGTTCTGTGTTTGCAGCAAGTATACTCATCTTAAACTGCGAATGGCTCATTAAATCAGTTATGGTTCCTTTGATCGCTCCAAACGTTACTTGGATAACTGTGGTCATTCTAGAGCTAATACATGCAAATGAGCGCTGACCCGCGTGGGGATGCGTGCATTTATCAGACCAAAACCAATCCGGGCCCGCCCGGCAGCTTTGGTGACTCTAGATAAAGTCGTGCCGATCGCACGTCCTCGTGACGGTGACGACTCATTCGAATGTCTGCCCTATCAACTTTCGATGGTACTTTCTGTGCCTACCATGGTGACCACGGGTAACGGGGAATCAGGGTTCGATTCCGGAGAGGGAGCCTGAGAAACGGCTACCACATCCAAGGAAGGCAGCAGGCGCGCAAATTACCCACTCCCGACTCGGGGAGGTAGTGACGAAAAATAACAATACAGGACTCTTTCGAGGCCCTGTAATTGGAATGAGTACACTTTAAATCCTTTAACGAGGATCCATTGGAGGGCAAGTCTGGTGCCAGCAGCCGCGGTAATTCCAGCTCCAATAGCGTATATTAAAGCTGCTGCAGTTAAAAAGCTCGTAGTTGGATCTTGGGATCGAGCTGGCGGTCCGCCGCGAGGCGAGCTACCGCCTGACCCAGCCCCTGCCTCTCGGTGCTGCCTTGATGCTCTTAGCTGAGTGTCCTGGGGGTCCGAAGCGTTTACTTTGAAAAAATTAGAGTGTTCAAAGCAGGCCGGTCGCCTGAATACTCCAGCTAGGAATAATGGAATAGGACCCCGGTTCTATTTTGTTGGTTTTCGGAAAAGAAAAAAAAAGTATACTCATCTTCAGAATTTAGGGTTGAAAGATGAGCACTCTCATCTTTATACCACTCAAAATTAATTATTCATTATGCTCAGGTACCATTCCAGCTGATGGCATGTTGTGACAAAGCTTGCATTTGTTTCAGCAACTTTGCTCAAATCTCAAGCATGTTAGTTTTCCTGAAGCAGGTGGTGTCTTTCAGTCATCCAGCTTTTACGCTTGGCTTTGCAAAACTCATCTGACTGCACAAGCTCGCTTCACATGCCATTTATCTCTTCACAACTGGATCGGACATCTCAGCAGATTATCCAGTTCCACTTTCACTGGTACCACCCACGAGGCAATTACTTAAACAGTCAGCACACCAAGACATGCTTCAGCACACCAACGCAACGCGCATCTATCTGCGTGACAAAAAACAAAGCGAATATGTTGCTTGCACTCTCCAAATTCAATTCCTAACATCTCACAAAGAGTTGGATTTTAAAAGGGACTAATATTCTTGAATTGATGGACAAAACTGAAAGAAGAAAGGTGAAGAAAGAGAGTCGCACAAGATTTCAGAACCCAGAGGACTGCAAAGAACACAATATTTTACATGTACTGGATTTTCAGCAAGCTGAGGTTTTCAGGAAGTTTATCCCACAGGGGCACAAAGTTAACCTCATCTCAGCACATGCTACTCTCTTTGTGATTAAACGATTGAAGCACATTATTTTTGTCTTAAGAGCATGCAAGGAAGTGAACAGATTACACGCCTTAAAACAGAGTTTCAAGTAAACTTTAGCGGAAAAGTTAGATTGGTAAAATGCTTGGTTCATACAGTAGATTCATTGATGTTTATAGCATAGGAGGAGGCCATTTGGCCCATTGTGTCCATGCTGGTCAACAAAGATCTGACTACACAAATCCTATTTTCCAGCACTTGGCCCACAGATCTTGAGGTTATGGCAATGTAAGTGAATGCAAGTGAATGACCCAACCACCTTCGACAGTGAGTTCCAGACTCCATAACCCTCTGGGTGAAAATGTTTGGCCTCAACTCCCCTCTGAGCCTTCTACCTCTTACCTTAAATCTATGTCCCCTAGTTACTTGACCCCTGTTTGCACATTCTCCCCGTGTTTGCGTGGGTTTCGCCCCCATAACCCAAAGGTGTGCAGGCTAGGTGGATTGGCCACGCTAAATTGCCCCTTAATTGGAAAAAATTAATTGAGTACTCTAAAAAAAATTTTTAATGACACGGGAGAATGTGCAAACTCCAGTGACCCAGAGCCGGGATCGAACCTGGGACCTTGGTGCCGGGGCAGCAGTGCTAACTACTGCGCCACCATGCTGCCCAGTACTTTCCACTTTCCTGACCAGTCCGCCATGAGGGACCTATCAAAAGCCTTGCTAAAGTCCACATAGACCACATCAAATGCATTACCCTAATCCAAACTCCTGGTTACCCCCTCAGAAAATTTGATTCAGTTTGTCAAACACGGCCTTCCCTTAACAAATCCATGCTGACAGCCCTGATTAATTTGTGTCTACCCAAGTGCTAATATATTCTGTTCCTCAGAATTATTTCTAGTTATTCCAGTGCATTTAAAAAAAGACATTTTATATGGGGTCACGTACACAGCAATAGTATGCTGCAAATTCATTGCTAACATTTAATTTTCTTGCTGCAAAAACTGAAATATTGAGATGCAGAAATGTATCCTGCCAACTTACCTTAATGGTGACATTTCCTTTTGTTAGTTTCCTCATGTTGAATCCCACGGTTGGAATCATATCTTCAGTGAATTGACCAGACTGTACAAAAAACAAGAATACTGACTCAATATTCAAAACTAAATTAAGGTTAAAAAAAAGCTCACCAGAAGTATGGAAATTTCTTTTAATTTAAAAAAAACAGTAGATATTTAGGCTGTCTTCAGCCAGTTTTTTTTTTTTAAATATTCTTTTTTGTGCATGTCATTGTGGGAGATATTTGTGCCAGGAAATGGAACATCTCCCATTTCAGATATCCAGTGCCAGCAGCAAGCACAACCAGCTCAGACAAGCACAAAGAGACGTAAATGATTATTTCACTGATGCACAATAAAATCACTCACACAATCATGCAAAAAAAAAAGAGTATATTCTGCCTTGATGTCATTCAATTAGATCAAATAGCTCCAATGTGGTGCAAACACTAGCACAGGTGCGATAAGCTAAATAGACTCATCATGTGCCGTAACGTGAAGGATTCCAGAAAAGCGAGTCCTGCCTTTCATGTACAAGGTGTAAAAGCAAATTACTGCGTATGCTGGAATCTGAAACAGAAGGGAAAATGCTGGAAAATCTCAGCAAGTCTGGCAGCATCTGTAGGGAGAGAAAAGAGCTAACGTTTCGAGCCCGATGACTCTTTGTCAAAGCTTTGTCAAGGGGGTGTTCGGTGTGGGCAGCACGGTAGCATGGTGGTTAGCATAAATGCTTCACAGCTCCAGGGTCCCAGGTTCAGTTCCCGGCTGGGTCACTGTCTGTGCGGAGTCTGCACGTCCTCCCCGTGTGTGCGTGGGTTTCCTCCGGGTGCTCTGGTTTAAGGGGGTGTTCGGTTGCAAAGAACTAGTGACAAGAAAACTTGTCTTCAGCGAAAATAGGGTCACAATTCTGCTGTCAGCACATGTGAATGTATTTCAGCAATGCAAACATGGTGAGTAGGTGCACACATGGCTTTCCCATCGTACACATCATGGTACAAGAACTAAGGGACACAGATTTAAGGCTGTGGGCAAGTGGTGCGATGGGTGAGGGGGTGGAAGAATGTGATGATAAACTTTTTTTGTTAAATATAGTGCGTGATCATTTTCTGGAACTCACTGCCAAGAAGGGTGACAGAAATGGGGACAACCATGGATTACTAAAGGAATTTAGATGGAGACTTGAAGAAACTGAACCTGCAGGACTATAGGGATAGGGTGGGAGAATGGAATTGACTGGATTACTCCGCGGAGAGATGGAGTGGACTCAATGGCCAAATGTGCCATAAATAGCATGTGCTTTTTCTGTGCCATAAATAACTCTACAACAAAACAAATTCAAATTTAATACGCTTGAACTTAGCTAACCTTAGACGAGACAGAAATCTGAATAGAGCAATTGAATTTGCCTATTTGGGAACACAGGAGAGTTTCTCTCCCAATTAACGATGAATCATTGCTCCCATTGTAACGTGCACATCTTAATATGGAATAAGGGCAGAAATATGGCATCACTGATTGTAATAATCCACAGGATGCAGGAGTCCCATCACCACACCAATATTTATTGCCAATAACTAGATACAAGAGCAGCTCCAAACAGTGCTGCTAGCATTCCAGTCAATTTAAGACTACTCACAAAGCCTACACAGGTGCTTATATGGCCCCCCTCAATGAGCTATCATTGAGGGAGCTCATACTCTAATTGGCCAACCAATAATGCCAACTGGAGGTCATTACACTGATATAGAATGTAGTTCTCAATCTGGGAAGGGGACGGTGGTCTATAGCCTCCTAGAGGTCTGCATGGTTTCAAGGGCACCACTAATGATTGGGGGTGGAAGAGAAAAAAGAGCTGACAGTGGCACTGACATGGTCCCCACATTATTTGCAAAGTCTCCACTCGCTGGATTCAGACTGAAAATTCAAAAATGAAATGAAAATCGCTTATTGTCACAAGTAGGCTTCAAATGAAGCTACTGTGAAAAGCCACATTCCGGCGCCTGTTCGGTGAGGCTGGTACAGGAATTGAACCGTGCTGCTGGCCTGCCTTGGTCTGCTTTCAAAGCCAGCGATTTAGCCCTGTGCTAAAATCCTGCCTCATCCCCCACAACAGCAATCCTGACTGAGCCTGGACTTGTATCTGCAATGTGCTGCAATGCCGAGCCATACAGCCGGGAGTCAGCCTGCCTTCTCTGCATCTTCCTCAATCACTCGCTATTTGGCCACCTGTGCTTTCCCCATTAGAAGCATCCTTTTATGTATACGTTAGGTGGGGTTACGGAGATAAGAGTGGGGAGTGGGCCTAGCTAGGGTGCTCTTTCAGAGGGTCGATGCAGACTCGATGGGCTGAATGGCCTCCTTCTGCATTGTACTCTATGATTCTATGAGACTCCAAGCCAAAGGCTGTTTTGGTTGTTTTGCTTGTATATTAATTTTCAGACTCCCACACTGAAGAATCAATCAGCTCCAGACCACACTACATCCTTGGTCGAACCAGGGGGGAAAAAAACGGAGTTCTGCAGGTGAGGTGAGAGTAATTGCACCTGATGGCAAGGCAGCATTTCACTCAGTGCGATATCAATGAGCCCTAGTAAAGTTAAAGTCAAAGGGGATCAGGAGAAGATCCTTTGCTGGCCAGAGTCATGGCTGAAGATGTTTGATGATTCCACAATGATTTTCCTCGAAGGATGCAATCAGAAACATGCCCAGACTGCGCTGCGCACAACAGTTTTGCCAGGATGAAGTTTACATTAAGGTGCATTTTACATGGCCCCAAATAAAATTTCCCTGGAGTGAGAATGAAGATTGCAAGCAAAGACCCTTTTCTGTCTCTCTGGTGACTGTTGGTCACTTCAATTCACTAATCACTGTAACAGTGAGGATGCACCTGTATGTCTTCAACTGACTGCTGGTCACGGGTTTTGCACCAAGGACAGTGCAAATGATTAAATTTAAACTGAACTTCAAATAATCATTTAGGAGAAACATTCCTGCGCCAGTCAGTAAATTCAATTGACTGTTGGACACTGCAGATCAGGCCCAAGGTGATTAACGTTGGATTTCTGTAATGGGTGTGTGTGTGCCCACGAATCTGGCCATGAGGTGATGATTTCTTTCAAATGGGCACAATCGATGGAAACATAATTCTAACCTGGGGACGTGACCAATTTGGAGGTAGGGACTGCTTCAAGCCAATGGACCTTAGAACCAACGTAAACATCACAGATACTCCACATAATCTGGTTATGGGTGCAATTTAGGCTAAAATAAAAAATGCTCCCATCTTTAAAGCCGTTTCATTCAATACCGACCAAGTTAAGTTGATATCTGGGAGGAAATCAGGCGGAAACTTGTAGCAAAATATAGTCCCACCAAAATATGCTGATATCCAGCGCCGGCCCTAGGGTTGCTGGCGCCCCGGGCAAGCTGAACTTCGGCACCCTTGGGGGGGGTGGGGCCTGAGGGGGGGGGCGGGGAGCAAACCGAGTGGGGGAGCGGACCGAGGGGGGGAGCGGACCGAGTGGGGGAGTGGGGGGAGCGGACTGAGGGGGGAGCTGATTGAGCGGAGGGGGGGGGGGGAAGACCGGAGGGGGCGGACCGGGGGGGGGCAGCCCTGGGGGAGGGCGGCCACCGCGCATGCGCTGGTTGGCACCAGCCCAACTGCGCATGCGCAGGACCCGAGTCTCTGGCGCCCCCTAGCACATGACGCCCCGGGCGACTGTGCCTTGAGCCGGCCCTGCTGATATCCATTTCAAATTTCAGTTCTACAGTTTTTCATTTGCATTTTTACATGGGGTCGGACACAATGTACAGGGAAATATAAGCTTTGAACCACCTGAAGCATAGTCGTGGTTCACAAGCAGCTTTGTCTGCTCTAATCCATGACATGCAAGAGTCCTTCACTGTGTCCTGTAAGTATATTACATCCACTGCTGCTATGCTGGAACCATTAATGTCCAAATACATGAAGGACAGAAAGTTAGTGCCCGTGTCAAGTTAGACAAATGCCCCTTCTGAAGCCAAATCTGAAAGGAGGCAGTTGATCCCAGGTTCGGTTCCCGGCTGGGTCACTGTCTGTGCGGAGTCTGCACGTCCTCCCCGTGTGTGCGTGGGTTTCCTCCGGGTGCTCCAGAGTTTCCTCCCACAGTCCAAAGATGTGCGGGTTAGGTGGATTGGCCATGCTAAATTGCCCGTAGTGTCCTTAAAAGTAAGGTTAGTAAGGTTAAGGGGAGGGGGGGGGGGGGGGGGGGTGTTGGGTTATGGGTATAGGGTGGATACGTGGGTTTGAGTAGGGTGGTCATTGCTCGGCACAACATCGAGGGCCGAAGGGCCTGTTCTGTGCTGTACTGTTCTATGTTCTCTCTATAACAGCAGAAAGGGTTCCAGTCATGCAATGAAACTTGATACAACAAAGCAAATCAAAATCAGAGTTCTTCCAGCACAGAAAACAAGACGCTTCAAACACACTTGGCTCACACAGAAAAATACAACCTCATGGAAGATGTACCAGAGGGCTGTCGGTGCTTTCCTGAGCTGGACTCTCGGATGTGAAACTATCCTCAGGAGGAGGAGGGAAAGATTCAAAGAAAATCAAACTAAAACACTATAGCGACACTTAAAATGAACATCCTGAGCTCACCATGCTTTAGAATGAACCTGTAGATATTTGCATGATTAGATGCAATTTGTTTTTCAAAAACTGAACTATAGTGAAGTCAGCTGCAAAATGTCATTCTGATCATTTTAAAAGCTTGACATATTAGATCTGTTGC
The DNA here is from genome assembly GCF_902713615.1 of Scyliorhinus canicula. Lineage (NCBI taxonomy): Eukaryota > Metazoa > Chordata > Chondrichthyes > Carcharhiniformes > Scyliorhinidae > Scyliorhinus > Scyliorhinus canicula. The sequence continues at coordinate 64,720,600 of NC_052165.1, read as the reverse complement.
AAGTGATCACGTGTACACTAATTGTATTCATGCATATTTTTTGGGAATTTCAATCTGCAATTTGAAGTAGTTAACACAGCATGTGCAGTAAAGGAAATGGCTGGAAAAATTGGATCAAGATTCTAACTATCTTCTCGCAAACATTTGGCAGCTGTGCTGGACCCATGCTCTTTTGCCTTTACTCTCTGAATTTCCCCCTCTACTTATTCCCACTCCAATGTCTGGATCTGGATATCTCACTATCCTCCACCTCCAAACAAACTGCTTCTGGACCATACCCTCCCACTCCCTTGGCTCCCTCAAACAATGCACTGACATGTCAGCTTAGATCATCTACTCGAGACTGCGAAATGTGACTCTTCAACCTTCTGACCCAGAGGTGAAATTTCTATCATGGAGCCCAACACCTAAATATTTTCTCTCACTTCACCTCACTCATTCGCACAAGGCTTTTAGTATAACCCAGGCATCATCCTGGCTCCCTTTTCAGTTACACATGACAGATAGGCAACATTGCCCAGAAAGATAGCTCAGCTTCTCTACGTAAAATGACACGCAACCCAGGCACCTCAGTCCCAAAACTGTTGACATTCTCTCTAATTGCTTACAAACATATGAACAAAGAGTAGGCAATTCAGCCGGTCGAGCCTGAGCTGTCATTTAATAAGATCATAGATGACCCAATAGTTACCTCAAATTTGCATCGCGGCTACCTCTGTCAACCTGTCACTCCCTTGCTTACCAAGAATCTATCCACCGATGCCTTAAAAAATATCCAAACACTCGGCTTCCACCACCTTTTCAGGAAGGGAATTTCAAAGAATTACGACTTGGGAATGAAAATATTTCACCACATCCCGGTTTTTCTGTGACCCCTAATTCCCGATTCTCCCATAATATAAAAACAATCCTCTCCACATCTACCCTGTCAAGACCCCCCCCCCCCCCCCCACCGAGTCTTTATGTTTCATTCAAGTTGCCTCTTACTCTTCTAAACTCCAGTGAATACAAGTTTAGCCTGTCCAAACTTTCCCCAAAAGACAACCTGCCCATTCCAGCTATTAGTCTGATAAACCTTTCCTGAACTGGTTCCAGCACATTTACATCCTCCTTAAATAAGGTGACCAATACAGTACAGTACTCCAGATGTGGTCTCACCAGGTGTCCTGTACACCTGAAGTATAACCTCCTTCCTGGTTTTCAATTCCCTTTGCAATACATTATAGCAAAAGAACTCCAATGAGTTGCCTTTCACAAACCCAGACTACATTGCGCTGATTATCAACGTGCCCTGCTATAACTTCTTTAATAATAGCTTCAACATTTCCACCGTGGAGCCCCCCGCCCCCCCCCCCCCACCCCGGAGTCGGATCCCCCCCGCCCCCCACCAGGACGGCCCCCACAGCCAGAACGGCGAGGTCCCGCCGGGTGGGACTACATGTGAACCACACCAATGGGACTCGGCGGAACTCGGCGGGCGCTCGGCCTGTCGGGCACGGAGAATCGCCGCAGGGGACGCTTTCAACAGCCCCCGACCGGCACTACATCGCCTGCGCGCACCTGACGGGTTCATGGATAATCGCGGATGCGCTGTCGTGCCAGATTTCCGGCATGAACGGCTATTCTCCAGCCCGGCACGGAGGGTCAGAGAATCGTGCCCCATACCTTTACATTCAAATTCCCACATGCTCTTGCCCATTACCTCCACAAAGACGTCCAGCTTCTCACACACACACTCTACCTCATTTACCATTCCACATACTTCTGCTCCAGCACTTTGATTTGCCCTCATCATCTCCAACTTATAACCACCCTCCTTCACTGCTGTCACTCCAAATTTCCCTCGTCCCAGTTTTCCTCCTGCTCAGTGTCAATGAGAACTAATGCATTCGCTTATGAGAGGAGGACCACACAAATAATAATAATAATCTTTATTGTCACAAGTAGCTTACATTAACACTGCAATGAAGTTACTGTGAAAAGCCCCTAGTCGCCACATTCTAGCGCCTGTTCGAGTACAGGGAGGGAGAATTCAGAATGACCAAATTACCTAACAGCACGTCTTTCAGGACTTGTGGGAGGAAACCGGAGCACCCGGAGGAAACCCACGCAGACAGGGGAGAACGTGCAGACTCCACACAGACAGTGACCCAGCCAGCAGTTGAACCTGGGACCCTGGAGCTGTGAAGCAACAGTGCTATCCACTGTACTACCGTGCTGCCTTAAGGGGGTGCTGTTGTGCTGCGTTAAACATCACCAGACAAAATCTTAATACTGACAATTGGAAACCGTTAGAAGCTCCACCTTCCTTACTAACTCAATATTCAAAGAAAAATGGCAGAATTTTCTGCTCTTATCAGCAGCAGGAACAGCGGTGCAGGGTGGAAAATCTGTTTCCCAATGGCTGGATAAACTGTTGGAATTTTATTCTCCCAACTTTCAATGTGGCTCGAGCATCCCAGTGGTCACTGTCGGGAACCCAATTTGCATGCATTTGCAGCTCATGCATGTTCATTAAAAAGGCCACTGTGGGGCGGCACAGTGGATAGCGCTGCTGCCTCACGGCTCCGAGGTCCTGATTCGATCCCGGGATCTGGGTCACTGCCCGTGTGGAGTTTACACATTTTCCCCATGTTTGCGTGGGTTTCACCCCAACCCAAAGATGTGCAGGGTAGGTAGATTGACCATGCTAAATTGGCCTTTAATTGGAAAAAAATGAATTGGGTACTCTAAATGTTTTTTTTTACAAAAAGGTCACCATGCCGGAATTAAGCTCCCCCTCCAATTAAATTCCCCGCCAGGGAGAGGATATTATATGGGGACAGCACGGTGGCACAGCTGCCTCAGCGACCAAGGTTTGGTTCCAACCTTGAATTACTTTGTGTGTGGAGTGTGCACATTTTCCCAGTGTCTGCGTGGGTCTCCTCCAAGTGCTCCGGTTCCCACCCACAGTTCAAAAATTTGCAGATTACGTTGATTGGCCATGCTAAATTGCCCCTCAGTGCCCAAAAGGACATGCAGGTTGGTGGGGTTATGGGGATAGGGCAGGGCAATGGGCCTGTAGGGTGCTTTTCGGTGGGTCGGTGCACTGTAGGGATTCTATGGAATTGGTGGGCACGAGGAAGGCTTCACTTCTTCTATGCCTCCGAGGCCTGAAGCTGTTGCTTTCTCTTTATTGGGGATCTTGCATAACTTCACTCACCTTGAGTGCTGTTAGCAAATGCTGTGCCAAGGCTGAACAAGAGGGACAAGCACAGACTTTGGGGGGGGGGGGGGGGGGGGGGGGGGGGGGGGGGGGGGGGGAGAATGGTGGGTGGAGCGAAGGCAGGCTTACAGGTATTGGCAATAAGGTGGGAAAAGTCACAGTCAGATGGGCTGCAGTATTGTGGCAACAGGTGTCGACTGTAAGGGGAGAAAAGCATGTGGAGGTAGATCATGATAGGATCCAGGGTAACAGGGATGGTAGTTCAAGGATGACTGGACTGAAAGGAATGGTTATATTAGGTGGGTTTATGGTGATGGGGGACAGGAGGGTAAAAGCTGGTGGAGCAAATCCTGAAAGTCCTGCGCACCATTTTTCAAATCTGACCTTGATCAGGTAGTTAGTCAGTCAGTGAGTGGGTGGGTGGAATTCAAGGTCAGCACAAGTGGTCGACTAAAGAGGCACTCTAATAATTGAGGCAACTTGACGTCAAAGATGTTGAGTTGAGTTCACCTCTCCATGGGGAGGTCTGCATTACAGCAGGTTTGTTCCCCATACACGAGTCCTACAACATTGAGATTCCAGCAAGGTGTGGAGCTGCAGTTCATTCCGTTATTTGCAATTACAGACCAGTTATTTGAATTACAGACCGGTTAGCCTAACATCATTAAGAAGGAAAATGTGAGAGTTTATTATGAAGAATGTTATAACATGACACTTAGGAAAATATTGATGGGATTAGACAAAGTCAACATAGATTTATGAAAGGGAAATCATGTTTTACAAACCTCTGGAAGTTTTTTGAGGATGTAACTAGAATAGATAAGGGTGAACCATTGGATGTGGTGTTTTGGGATTTTCAGAAAGCTTTTGAATAATGTCTCACATAAGAAGTTAGTGTACAGAATTAAAGTGCATGGGAATGGAGGCTATATACTGGTATGGATTGAGAATTAGTTAGCAGAGAATTGGTTAGCAGATAAGAAGCAGAGAGTAGGAATAAATGGATCTTTTTCAAAGTGGCAGGCGGTGAATAGAGGGGTCCCGCAAGCATCAGTGTTTGGGACCAGCTATTCACAACATACATTAAGGATTTGGATGAGGAAGTTAAAAGTATTATTTCCAAGTTTGCTGATGACATGAAACTTGGTGGGAAGGCGAGCGGTGAGGATGATGATAAAGGCTTCAAGCTGATTGAGACAATATGAATGAGTGGGCAAATACAGCGTAATGTGAATAAATGTGGTTATCTATTCTAGATGGAGAAACCGAATGACTGCGTGTTATTTAAATGGTGATAGATTGGGAAATGTTGATGTACAAAGGGGCCTGGGGTATCCTAGTATACCAGTAACTGAAAGCAAGCATGCAGGTACAGCAAGCAATTAGGAAGGCAAATGGTATACTGGCCTTCATTGAGAGAGGTCCCGAGTACAGGAGCAAGGATGTCTTACTGCATCGGTAAGTGTTGTGTGCAGTTTTGGTCTCCTCATCCAAGAAATTACATACTTGCCATAGAGAGTGCAGCAAAGGTTCACCAGACTGATCTCTGGGCTGGCAGGATTGTTGGATGAAGGGAGATTTAGTTCCTGTATTTCTTGGAATTTAGAAGAATGAAAGGGGATCTAATTGAAACGTATAAAATTTTGTCAGCACTAGGCAGAATGGATGCAGGGAAGTTATTTTGTCTGGTTTGTGTGTCTAGGGCAAGGGGTCTCAGCCTCAGGAACGGGGGTAGGCCATTTGGGACCACGCTGAGGGGAAATTTCTTCGTTCAGAGGATGGTGAACCATGGAATTTCTATCACAAGGTTGTGGAGGCCAAATTGTTGAATATATTTAAGGAGGAAATAGATTTCTCAACTTTAAAAGCTGTCAATGGGCATGGGGAGAGCACTGGAGTATGGGGTTGAGATAGGGAGTCAGCCATGATCATGTTAAATGGCGGAACAGGCTGTTCCTATTTTCTGCATCGTGTTGTTTGCTATTGCCGCCTGGATAATTAGGATAGATTTTGAATAGATCTAATAACGCAAAGCTGGACATCCATGACATGCTGTGGACCAACAGCAGCAGCAGAATTATACTCAACCACAATCTGTAACCTCATGACCCATCATATCACCCTCTACCCTAACCATCAAGCTAGGTGATCAACCCAGATTCAATTAAGTATGCAGGATGGCATACCAGGAGCAGAATAAGGCATACCTGAAAATGAGGTGTCAACCTGGTGCAGCTACGACACAGGATTCCTTGCATGCCAAATAGCGAAAACAGATGCAATAGACAAACCCAAGTGATCTCACAACCATCGAATCAGATGGAAGGTCTGCAGACGTGCTGCACCCAATCATGAATGGTTGTGGATAATTAAACAACTCACTGGAGGAGGAGCTCCGCAAGACCGGTGAAGTTTCTTTTGACAGCAGCAACATATCGGGCCGTGGTAAAACCGGAGGCAAGAGGTGCGCCAGGGACGGTCGGCAGTTCCCTGTCTGCCGCATCCACCGGCTTCTGTGCAAGAGTCACTATGCTGCGTGGGTGGGTGCCGGGGCCCAAATGCTGGAGTACCTGACCGCTGAGATCATCGTGTTGGCCGTCAACGCGTCCCGGGACAACAAGACCACACGCATCATTCCCAGCCATCTACAGTTCACCATCCCCAACAACGAGGAAGTCAACAAGCTGCTGGGTGGGGCCACCATTGCCCAGGGCGACGTCCTGCCCAATATCCAGGCTGTGCTGCTGCCCAAGATAACCAGGCACCCCAGCAAGGTTTTTGCCCCAAAAGTAGAGAGAAATAAAATCCACAAATATCCCCTTCCTCAATGAGGGAGAACTCAGGAACTTCAGAGCAAATGAGAAGTCTGAAGCATTTGCTACAATCTTCAGTCAAAAGTGCAGAGAGGATGATTCATCCTTGCCTCCTCCGGAGGTCTCCAACATTACAGATGCCAGTCTTCAGCCAATTTGATTCGCTCCACATGCTATTAAGTAACGGCTGAAGGCACTGAATACTGCAAAGACAACATTTCGGCAATAGCACTGAAGTCTTGGTTGGCAGTATAAATAACACACAGCCTGGTTGGAATTAATTATATACCTACGATTCTCAAATTATTGACTGCTGATATAAATTAAACGTAATTTTCATGGCACCAATTCCAAACAGAATTGTTACATCTTATGAAACATATAAAAGGCAAATTTAAAATTGGATAAATATATAATTTTAAATGTTTGAAAGTAAACCAAATCTGAAGTCCTGCTGTGGAAACGAATTGGAAAAATGGGTTAAAATAAATTGCGAGTACGCAACAGCTAAAATAGAATGGGGAAAGAAATCTAAAAGTCAACCAGAATGAATCTTTCCCTATCAGTAGCAGAAGTGTGAGGGGTTCAATTTATTTTTATTAAAGTCTTATTTTGAGAAATGTTAAAGAAATGTTGAATGATAATTTATGGGAACAGTTGTTTATTTGATGATAAAGCTTGCATAACTAAGAAATAAAACGATTTATCACATGAAGGGAAAAACAAACATCAGTGAAAAGTCAGAATACATTGCTGGAATGCTACATTGACAGCTGGTCAAAAGGGGTCCAGTAAGTCCAGCTCAGGTCAAATGTATAAAGAACTATTGTGGTAGTCGGGGTATTACGGTACCCAGGTTGAGGCTGTAAGACCATTGGTGTGGGAGGTACCCGAGAAAAAAAGATCATTGGCCTGCTGGTTCCGCCCAGTAAGGCAGAGTATGAGTCTGTGTCTCCATCAATTTATTGGACTAGATTTTAAAGAATGGAGCTCCGAATCAAGCCGGAGTGTCTGCAACTCAGCCCCCCACGCGGCAAACTCAGCGGCAACTTTCAAACACTGGCTGGCGTGCTTCAATGGGTACCTCACGATGGCCACGACTACACCCAAGGAGGACCAGAAGATGCATGTTCTCCACTCGAGGGTGAGCCCAGAGATCTACACCCTTACTGAGGATGTGGACAATTTCGAGGCCGCGATGGCCTTGTTGAAAGGACACTATATTCGCCCAGTAAACCAGGTCTACTCCCGACATCTGCTAGCGACAAGGCGACAAATCCCGGGGGAAAATCGCTGGATGAATTCTACCGTGTGCTTCTGGTACTAGGTAGGAACTGAGACTGCCCGCTGGTTTCAGCCAGCGACCTTTTAATCCGGTACGCATTCGTTGCAGGTATGCTGTCCTCCCAAATCCGTCAGTGGCTGCTGGAGAAAGAGACACTAGGCCTCAAGGAGGCATGGGCCCTTGCTAGCTCCCTGGATGTGGCCTCCCGCAACACCCGCGGGTACGTCCCCTACTGCGCAGTAGCCCCTCGGGCAGCGTGGAACCCGGCGGCCGCAGCTGATCCTGATGCATCCCCATCCCCCCACAAGCTTGTGCCATGCGGCGACCAGGCAACCCCAAGGGGCCCCGCTGTTATTTCTGCGGGCAAGCCAAGCACCCCTGGCAGCGCTGCCCGCTCCTCCACCTGCAAAGGGTGTTGCAGAAAGGGCCATTTTGTGGCGGTATGCCAGGCCCGGGTGGTCGCCGCCTTCTCCCGGAGCGAAGCAGGGCCGCCACCACAACTCTCTCCACGGGCCACGTGCGGGCAGCGTGCGCCGCCATCTTCATTTTCCCGAGCCACATGCGGGCCTTGGGCGCCGCCATCTTATTCCTCAGGGACCACGTACGACGTGTGGGCGCCGCCATCTTGCACACCCCCAGCCATGTGCGATCCGTGGGTGCTGCCATCTTGGCTGGAGTCTCAGGACCCCGATTCGGATGACCACACACCACCCGAGGAAAATCTCCACTTTTACCATGAGTGGCCTCAGTGACCCTGGACCAGTCTCGGCCCCGAACACTCTCGACGACGACCGTGCTCATCAACAGACACAAAACATCCTGCCTGATCGACTCTGGGAGCATAGAGAGCTTCATACACTCCAACACAGTAAGGCACGGTTCTCTTCCCGTACACCCAGTTAACCAAAGAATCTCCTTGGCCTCCGGGTCTCATTCTGTAGAGATCAAGGGGTTCTGCGCAGCTAACCTCACGGTCCAGGGTAGGGAATTTAAAAATTTTCGATTCTATATCCTTCTTCACCTCTGCGCTGCCACGCTCCTGGGGTTAGACGTCCAATGCAACCTCCAGAGCTTAACCTTTAAATTCGGCGGCCCTATACCCCCCTCACTGCTTGCAGCCTCGCGACCCTCAAGGTCGACCTGCCTTCCCTTTTTGCAAACCTCACCCCAGATTGCAAACCCGTCGCCACCAGAAATAGACGATACAGTGCCCAGGACCAGACCTTGATGAGGTCGGAAGTCCAGTGGCTACGGAAAGAAGGTATTATCGAGGCAAGCAACAGTTCCTGGAGAGCTCAAGTAATGGTTGTACAGGATGGTCATCGATTATAGTCAGACCATCAACAAGTATACACAACTCGACGCGTACCCTCTCCCCCGCATATCTGATTTGGTCAATCAGATTGCACAATACAAGGTCTTTTCCACGGTGGACCTCAAATCCGCCTACCACCAGCTCTCCATCCGCCCGGACGACCGCAAATACACTGCATTCGAAGCAGATGGGCAGCTCTACCACTTCCTGACGGTTCCCTTTGGTGTCACAAATGGAGTCTCGGTCTTCCAACAAGAAATGGACCGAATGGTTGACCAGTACGGTTTGCGAGCCACGTTTCCGTACCTCGACAATGTCACCATCTGCGGCCACGACCACGACACCAACCTCTGAAAATTCCTCCACACCGCAAAAATCCTTAATCTCACCTGCAACAAGGACAAATACGTGTTCAGCACCGACCGTCTAGCCATCCTCGGCTATGTAGTGCATGATGGAGTTATAGGCCCAGATCCCGAACGCATGTGCCCCCTCATGGAGTTTCTCCTCCCCCACTGCTCCAAGGCCCTGAAACGCTGCCTAGGATTTTTTTCATATTACGTCTAGTGGGTCCCCAATTATGCGGACAAGGCCCGCCCACTAATCCAGTCCACGGTTTTTCCCCTATTGGCAGAGTACCGCCAGGCCTTCAGCCGCATAAAAGCGGACATTGCAAAGGCCACGATGCACGCAATCGACAAATCCTTTCCATTCCAAGTCGAGAGCAACGTGTCCGATGTAGCTCTGGCGGCCAGTCTCAACCAAGCGGGCAGGCCCGTGGCCCCCTTCTCATGCACCCTCCGTGCTTCAGAAATCTGTCATTCCTCTGTTGAAAAGGAGGCCCAGGCCATAGTAGAAGCTGTGCAGACATTACTGGAGACATTACCTGGCCGGCAGGAGATTCACGCTGCTCACTAACCAACGATCGGGTGCTTTCATGTTCGATAATGTACTGCTAGGCAAGATAAATAATGATAAGATCTTATGGTGGAGGTTCGAACTCTCCACCGATAACTATGAGATCTTGTATCGGCCCGGGAAGCTAAACGAGCCTCCTGATGCCCTATCCCGCAGCACATGTGCCAACGCACAAGTGGGCCGACTCCGGGCCCCTCCATGAGGACCTCTGCCACCCAGGGGTCACTCGATTCTTCCATTTTATCAAGACCCGCAACCTGCCCTACTCCATCGAGGAGGCAGGACCGCCACCAGGAACTGCCAAATCTGCACGATGTGCAAGCCACACTTCTACAGGCCAGAGAAAGTGCATGTGGTAAAGGCTTCCTGTCCCTTTGAACACCTCAGTATGGACTTCAAGGGGCCCCTCCCATCCACCAACCGCAACACGTACTTCCTGAAAGTGATTGATGAGTACTCCCGGTTCCCACTCACCAAGGCTGCCCCGACATGACCGCAGCCACCATCATAAAAGCCCTCCACAGTATCATTACACTATTCGGTTTCCCCGCCGACATACACAGCGATAGGGGTTCCTTCATGAGCGACGAACTGCATCAATTCCTGCTCAGCAAGGGCATTGCCTAGAGCAGGACGACCAGTTATAAACCCCGGGGAAATGGGAAGGTAGAGAGGGGGAATGGAAATGGGAAGGTAGAGAGGGAGAACGGAACGGTCTGGAAGACTGTCCTACTGGCCCTGCGGTCCAGAAATCTCCCAGTCTCCCGATGGCAGGAGGTCCTCCCGATGCACTCCACGCCATCCAATCCCTGCTGTGTACCACGACAAACGAAACACCTCATGAACGTCTCCTTGTCTTCCCGAGGAAGTCCTCCTCTGGGACCTCGCTCCCAACCTGGCTGGCAGCCCCTGAACCCACCCTGCTCCGCAAACACTTGTGCAGGTGCACAAGTCTGACCCATTGGTCGAGAGGGTCCATCTCCTTCACGCTAGCCCTCAGTACGCCTATGTGGCATATACAGACGTCCGACAAGATACAGTCTCCCTATGGGACCTGGCGCCTGCTGGATCCCCACCCACAACCCCCCTCCCCCCACCTACTCCACACTCCCTCCCACCGGTGCACCCCACGGCCAGCCCCTTCGCAGGTGGATCAGTTCTCCCACTGGTCCCATCTAGGGGTGATGAAGCTACCGAAGAAACCAAAGTCACGCTCCCAGAGTGGCGGATGCCCGAGCCGGCGCCTGCATCACCACCAAAACTACGACGTTCACAGAGGACGACTAGGGCCCCCAATCGACCAATTACTTAATTTTGATATGTACATCTAAACAAATACTGTAAATAGTTGTGACATGTAACAAGGCAAAACACTGTACCACCAATGGGTACCACCATAATCTCAACCTCTACCACTGTATAACGCAAGACCACCATCCCCGCCGGACTCTTTTTTTTTTAAACAGGGGGTGAATGTGGTAGTCGGTATTCGGGGTATTACAGTACCCAGGTTGAGGCTGTAAGACCATTGGTGTGGGAGGTACCTAAGACAGCAAGATCATTAGTGAAGTCTGCCTGCTGGTTCCGCCCAGTAAGGCAGAGTATGAGTCTGTGTCTCCTCAGCTGCTGCATTCTGTACCTACGCTGCTGGGGGAAATATCTAGTCCAACAAAGCCTTCAATTGTCATCCAATCTCGCTTCTGGAGTCATTGATCGAGCATCAACTATTAAACAGCACAGCTCCAGGCAATATAAACTGGGTTGTTTGTCCTCTTACATAGCATGCAGGACACGGTGGTTGTTGACAGCATAGATTGCAGAATGAATGCCACCTTACACTCTGGTGGGACAAGAATTGGCACCTTAACCAATTTGCAAAAGAAATGTCATAGAATTTACAGTGCAGAAGGAGGCCATTCAGCCCATTGAGTCTGCACCAACTCTTGGAAAGAGCACCCTACCCAAGGACAACAACTCCACCCTATCCTCATAACCCAGTAACCCCACCCAACACTAACGGCAATTTTGGACACTAAGGGCAATTTATCATGGCCAATCCACCTAACTTGCACATCTTTGGACTGTGGGAGGAAACCGCAGCACCCAGAGGAATCCCACGCACACACGGGGAGAATGTGCAGACTCCACACAGACAGTGATCCAAGCCGGAATCGAACCTGGGACCCTGGAGCTGTGAAGCGATTGTGCTATCCACAATGCTACCGTGCTGCCCAAATGACACTACACAAAGAATAACATTATGTTGTGTTGATAGGTAGAAGGTTTGATGAACAGAGACCAGGATTTCAATCATTCGTGAATTTTTGTAAGATTTCTTACTAAGTATTTAGGCCAACCTTCTGGTGTCTTTTCTGGAATATATCTCAATCATGCTAACATTTAAGAGTGCGATATGTAGATTTCACTGATCACCTGACTAAATTAACAAATGTTGCTGAATGAGCTGAAATCATCCAATGCGTGGTGATTGTCCCTTTAAGGGCAATAGGCCATGTGACCCTTACTCTGCTGTGTTGCCCTTAAAGCGACTATCACCACACAATAAAAAAAGGTATTGTATTCCCACCACCCTACCCCCAGGCCCCTCGCATGCAACTTATCAGCTTCATAGTATTTCTTCAACTTAAATTTCAAGGTTTAGGTGAGAAATTAATGTCATGTAATAATTTACCATGCTAAATTTTATGATGATTTAACAATGTTTGATTAGGGATAGATGTAAATGGTCATCAATCTTGTCAAAGTAACTGGATTCAAAGCCAATCAAAGCAGGAAGAAGCAAACTACTCGGGCAGGAAAAGTAGTACAAATGCAGCATTTGTGTAGCATAGCAGCTGATATCCATTTGGCAAAGTGCCATAAATACAAACAACTGTACCTTTGGCGACGTTAGCTGAATTAGGAAGTAATTAACCAGGACACAGAAACCCTGCTCATTTGTATACAATGTCATGGGATACCAAGCAGGTATATGGGACCTCAGTATAATATCTCATTTGAAAACGGTACCTCAAATAATGCAGCATTCGCTCAGTCCTACATTGGAGCGTCCGCCTGGATAATGTGCTCAAGTCGACAGTGAGCCCTGAAATGCCAGTAAGAATACAATGGGGGGGGGGGGGGGGGGCTATAAATTGGGAAATTACACAAAATGAAGAATGAGCCTGAACTGCAAAACTAACTTTCTCATACAAGCAAAAGCTAATTAGATCCTAAATAAGGATTCAACAAGAAATCAAGGAAGGTAATTCTGGTCACGAACAACTTTTCTCACAGATTTGATTGCAATTTTTCACAAGAAGGCAAAAGCTCACAGAGAGCATGATTAGAATTAATAATTTCAATCAATATCAGGTAACCACACTAAGGGAAGACAGAATGTGCTAATTGGTATATGGAGCAAGAATGCAAATAAGTGGCACCAGCCATTAACATTTTGCCTAGGCCATAAAATGCCACTACAAAAGAATTGCATGGAATCATATTCAACCATGATGATGCACCATTTAGGAGATATACTGGGCAGAGAAAAGAACGGGTTGCCAATTTAAGACTGCCTTCAGCACTCGGATTTATTTTGTATGCAAGGAAGTGATTGCAGATTGATTAAATAATGCTAAACCAGATATCAGCTTCAGGAAAAGAACGTAGAAATTAAGCACTTAGGAGTTACTGGTAATTGCACTGCAGACCCACATGTGGAACTTAAGGAAGGAAAAAACCTGATTTGCCATAACAGACATATAGACAGAAAGAAAGACTTGCATTTATAAAGCCAACCTATAGGTGCATGGTATTAAATTCTTAATAGCTTGTGAAATAATCTCATATTAAACCTGAAGAACAGTGAGGTTTTATAATAATTTGAGGGTTATTTCTGAACTCTCTCACTGCTCAGTTTGTGAAGGCATCAGTTAGTGTGGCATACAACCACACATGCTAGAAAGATCCCTGATTTCAACCCTTGATCCTGCTGAGCTATTTAATCTTCGTCAGTCAACAACAGAGGCATCACAATCGGCCTCAGCATCTCTGGGCCAGGAAAGGGCCGATGGTCAGAAATTTATAAAGAACAAAGTGCCTTTCCACTGGAATCATCTCTCATGATTAATTTGCACATTATTCTTCATTGCTCAAAATCGCAAATGAAAAATAGCCATTTGGAACCAGGGCTGCTCATGGCACCATAGTTAGTATGAAGAAAAAGAACTTGCATTTACATTGCATCCTTCACAACTTCAGAACGTCAGGAGCAGATTTACAATCAGTTAAGAACTTCTGATAATCAGTTACTTTGTGTTATAAGAAACACAACAGCCAATATATGCACCAAGTTTCACAAACATGGAAGAGCCTTACGGCAGATGACCAATAACTGGGTCAAAAACATAACTTTCAAGGATTATCTTGGAGGAAAGAGGTAGAGCAGCTGAGAGGTTTAGGAAGGGAATACTAGAATAGAATCTAGCTAGCTGTCGGCACAATGGCCGATGGGGTGATTGAAATCAGGGACGGACAAAATGCCAGAACTGAAGAGTGCACAAATCTTGTTGGACTGGAGGAAGTTACAGGATAGAAAGGAATTTGAAAACAAGGATCAGAAGTTTAAAATCAGAGTGATGCTTAAGCGAGAGCCAACGTAAATCAGTGACGATGAGTGAACAGGACTTCGTTTGAATTGGGATGCAGGAAGCTGAGATCAAGTTTACAAAGGGTGCAAGATAGGAAGCTGGCCAATAGAATTTCAGCAATGGATGAGCTGAAGATAATGTTAAGAAAGTGGATGCAGGTGTTTGCAAATCAACTGGTTCAGCTTCTAGAGTAGCCAGGAAGAAGGATGGAGTCAATATCTCGGGAACAGAGTTTGTGTTGAGGATCAAAGACAATGGTTTCAGTCATCCCAATATTTTGGTGGAGCAAATTTCTGCTCATCAAATATTGGATACCGGACAAGCGGTGTGTGACATATCAGAGGCAGTGGGAGGGGGTCAAGAAAGCTAGTGCTGATGAAGAAGTGCATGGGGAACTTGATGTGTTTTTAAGTATTAGTAAAGGCAACATGTAAAATGGGAAATTAGAAGAAGCCACAGATAGAGCCTTGGAGGAACCTTAGAGCCTTGGAGGAACCTTAAGAGGTAACAGCGTGAAAGAGGGGAAGGATATCAATGCTGGTGATTCTCTAGCGATGACTGGAAAATTCACGATGGAGCCAGGGAATGGCAATCCCACTCAGATGAATGACCGAGCAGAAGCACTGGAGGAGAATTGTGTGGTTAACCATGTCAAAGGCTGTAGACAGGTGGAGAAGGCTGCTAAGGGATAGTCTACCATGGTCACAGTCACACGGAATGGGATAATCATCAGATAGCCGGCTATCGTGTTTTGCTGATGAGTCAGCATCCTCAGGTGAGACAAGTAAAAAGCAAAAACTGGCCTAACACATCAAGAAAACTGGATGGGCAATTTTGTTTTGGAATAAAAACAGATGCTGGAAACGTTTATATGTCAGTTAGCATCCAAGAGTAAAGATGGGAGGATTAAGGCTTCAGGCCTTTGACCATTTTTGCCAAGACGAAGCAAATTTATACATCATTTATACCTAAATTTAAAGAATATAATCCCAAACCAAGTGTATTTCCTTTTAAAAATATATGGTCTATCTTTTAACACAGAAATAAAGTATACTATATTCTAAAAATACAAAAGTTTCATACTTCTATATGCAACATGGATTTCTGTACATTTTCAAAACAATATATACTGCCTTATATTGCTGTAAAGATTTTATCCAATTATAATTATACATTTAGCTTTCTCATAACCTGCTTGACAAATGGCAACAAATATCATCAAGTCACATAGCACTACATGGAATTTTGCACTAAAATAAAAACTTTTAATTAGCATTTCACAGCTTAAGTTCAATGAAGGTCCACAGAAACCTCTTTAGGCTTGTACAGAAGCTGGGACGATCTTTTAATGTTCAGCTGTATTAAAATTAAACTCAATTACTTTAAGACTTGAATATGTCATTTTAAATTGGCGAAAGAGGTGCAGATACAAATATTTATTTTTAATGTATCATACCATTGCAGAATCTATAACCGAAAATCACCAGTGGATGCTACCAATGCATTATATATGTGGATGATTTACAGATTCTTATTTTCTGGGAAGGGCTTGTGCAATACCAGGTGACTTGGCTCAATTGGACCATATATGATAGCACAATGTGTGTGTAGATACATATATAGATATATATATATATATATATATATAGATATATGTATTTGTGTGTGTGTGTGTGTGTGTGTGTGTCTGCGTGTGTGTACAAACAAACAAATACACATAAATTGTTGTCCATCACATTTGGGGTGGGGTGCAGAGCATACCAAATATATGTGGACTGAAAGCTGTGAACAACATATTTTGACAAAAGAATAAACAACAGAGCACCATAAAATGTAATCATTGACGGGAAAACGACGATAAGCCTGTTTCTAGGTGAGGTTTAGTGGCAGCAGATGTGACTGGAGGGGAGCTGGGCAGCTACTCCTCACTGAAGCCTGAACAAGGTACCAAACCCTGCAAGGCCGCAGAAGGGAGTCAAGCCCAGTCCTCTCAGCCTGCCACCCAGAGAGAGAGAGAGAAACAAAAAGGATCAGCTCGCTTCCAGCTTTTCGGATCGAGTGGCTTCAAATGGTATATATTGGGTTTTTTTAATAAAAGAGATGGGGATGTGAAGAAAGGGAGAGGTTATGTCCTGGGGTGGGGTGTGGAGGGGACGGGGGAGAGGAGGGGGGGGGGGGGGGGGTCTGCTTCCTCTCCTCGTTGTTTGGGATGACAATTGAGGAATAATAATAATTAACACACACACACAATGAAGCGGAGGTTAATGGTTAAGTGGGTTCTACTGTACCGCAATCACATTCACAAACGTCGTCTTGCCCGAGTACTGCAGCCCGACCAGGGTCAGCTCCATCTCCTCTTTCCAGAACAGGGACTTGAACCAGTCCAGCAATTTATTGATCAGCACCAACATGCTCATCTTCCCTGGGCTCCCCTTTTTGCAGCCTCAGCCCCACTTTCCTCTGCTGCTGCTCTCTGGATTTTTCCTCAGGTTCAAGCTCAGCTTTTCTCTCTCTCTCCCTCTCTCTCTCAGCTCCGCAGCCTGAGATCATATGACAGTCAAGCGGGGAGTGGAGCGTCACATCAGCTGCCCAGTTGTAGGGAGGGGAATGTGTCCCAAATGTCAAGCGGCTTCAGGTTAAGTTCCACCCTCTTCTCCCCCCGACAAGATTAAGGAGAGAGGTTGAGGTATAAAGGGACGCAAAATGAATCGAAAGCAGAAAAAAAAATTAACAAGTGTAAACACATGCCATACAGGACACACAAAGAACTGACTCAAACGCCTCCACTTGCACACGCGTCTGTTCACGTGTCAGCCGGAGAGGTCGTGCCATTCGTCAGATTAGAGCACACGACCCAGGTTGGCACTCCCATTGTCCAGCTGCTGGATGGGGTGGGGGAGTGCCGCACTGTCAGAGGGGCTGTATTTTCGATGGGACTTTAATCCAAGATCTCCTCCCCCCAACTGGATGCAAAACATCCGACCGCCACTGTTCCCAGAAAAAATGTCGAGAGTCCTCCCCCGGGTTACTGGCCAATTATTCATAATTGGGTCAGCGACACCCACAACAGACTGTTTATTTACCTCATTGCTGCTTGTGGGACCTTGCTGTGTGTCAACTGGAAGCTGCGTTTCCTATTGTTACAAGAGTGTGTGCTTCCAAGTGACTTATTGACTGCAAGCGCTTTAAATGTCTTGAGATCATAAAATAACCCTTTTCCCTTTAAATTTAAAAATAAATAAAGTTAGCGTATCCAATTATTTTTTTCCAATTAAGGGGCAATTCAGCGTGGCCAATCCACCTAACCTGCACATCTTTGGATTGTGGGGGTGAAACCCAAGCAGGCACGGGGAGAACGTGCAAACTCCACATGGACAGTGACCCAGGGCCGGGATTCGAACCCGGGTCCTCAGTGCCGTAGGCAGCAATGCCAGCCACCGTGCTGCCCCTTTTCCCCTCTAAATTTAAGCTTCTGAGTTAATTACCTCAACATAGACTCTTGGAACCATAGGTTCGTTCAGCGCAGGGGGAGCCCATTCCGCACCGGCCCTTTTCAAAGACCAATCTAGTTAGTTGCGCTCCCCTTTCCCCAAAGTCCTGCAATTTTCTCCCCCTCAATTCAATTTTCATTTGAAGGCTACTGTAAAATCTGTATCTGCCCCCCACCTCCCCCCCCCCCCCCCTCCCACACCCCCATCTAGCAGTGCATCCCAAGATTTAACCACTCATTTGTAAAAATGTTTTTTCCATGTTGCTTCAGGTTATTTTGTCAAACACCAGTAGTCTGTGCTCACTGGTCATCAGCCCTTCAGGCATTCAAAACTGTTTCTCTGTATTTACTCTATCTAAACCCTTCATGATTTTAAATACCTCGATCAGATCTCCCTTGGCCTACTCTGCTCTAAGGAGACCAGCCCTGGTTTCACCAGTCTATCCATGTAACTGCAGTCTCATATCTCTGAAATCACTTCTGATCCTCGCCAAAATCTTCACATCCTTCCTAAAGTGTGGTGTCTCCTGGAATTGGAGACAGTACTATAGTTAGTGCCAAACATGCATTCTATATAGGTTGAGTGCAACTTCCAGGCATTTATATTCACAGCCTCCAGTTATAAGGTCCAGGATCCCATATACTTTATCAACTGCTTTGTTGTCTGTAATACCCCCCCCCCCCCCACCCCTTCCCCACGGGGACTACCCGATTAATCTCCCCCTGAGCCTCTTGGAGTACGAGCTCCGCCACTGAAGGGCGGAGGCCCCTCAGTGAGCTAGTTAATTCAGTAACACAAAAGCTGGCCCAGATAGGGACCGAGCTGCAGAGTAGTCCCGACTCGGGCTGGAATTGTTCCTTGTAAATTTGTTCCTTTTGGAAATAAATTATTTTTGTCTCTCCTTTCGGGATTCCCCTATGACCCCTAAATTGGCGACAAGGATAAAGCAGAACTACAGTGCTGCTAACTATTTGAAGCATTACTACCTCTTTCAAGAAGGAATAAGGTTTGCACCGTTTTGAAAATGCTGCGCTTTGGTCAACTCGATGCATTTGATGTGGGTGTAGATGACTGGACTAAGTGGGTGTAGAGGATTGGACTCAAGCGTATGTGCTTTTTTTAAGGTGAACGCTATCATTGGGGATGATCAGCAGACAGTGATTCTTCTGACCACCTGTGGAGTCCTCACTTTCAACATCATTAAAGAGCCTAACGTATCCCGCGGCCCCAGACTCCAAACATTCAAAGAGTTAGTGGCGCGTGTGGCAAACCACTAAGACCCCGAGCGTCAGTTATCATACAGAGGCACTGATTTAATACAGCAAGAGGACCCCAGGTCCTCATAATTGCTCAAACTGCTAGTTTTGCAACTAAGGGTCATTCCTGTCTAAGATGCTGTGGGGCTGTCTTGCATGTGAAGTAGCAGAGTAAATAATATGGCAACCCATCAGAAATTGCTGGCCAAGCCATTGCTGGACCTACTGAGATCTCCCTTTCATGGGAGAGTGCAGAGAAGTGAGTCCAGGAACTCCAAGGGATGTCATGGATGGAGGTAAACAGCATAGGGCGCCCCCACCCCCATTCCAGTGAATAGCACCCCCTGGTATGGAGATTCCCGGAATTCCACCCTGGCCCGAACACCATCGGGACAGGGCCGTTGGTCAAGGGCCGCGACAGCCAGATGGGGCACCTCCCCGGAGTCGGTGGAGGATGATCCAAGGCAATGCGGCACTTGTGACCAGAATAAACGCAGGGATAGGAAACCACAGGTCAGCCAGCAAACGTGCTGCTCTACCCAAGGGAGGTGCCAACCCAGAGCTAGGGCCTCCACTTAGAACAGCCTGATGATGAGGTGCATGCAATTGCCTTGCATTGCCACTATACGATTTACCCCTGTCAATATCACTGTCCAGGTGAACAGCCAATGTTAGAAATGAAATTGGACATGGGGGGGCCGCAGTTTCAGTAGGGGCTCAGTCCAGGGGCTGGTTTAGCACACTGGGCTAAATCGCTGGCTTTTAAAGCAGACCGAGGCAGGCCAGCAGCACGGTTCAATTCCTGTACCAGCCTCCCCGAACAGGTGCCGAATGTGGCGACTAGGGGCTTTTCACAGTAACTTCATTTGAAGCTTACTTGTGACAATAAGCGATTTTCATTTCATTTTTTCATTTTCAGTATTGGGGAGGCAGACCTTCTAGACAATCAGGACTGGAGTTCAGCAGTTGGGTTTGAAGGATGCCAAGGTAAGGCTAGCAACCTATCCAGGGGACCCCCTAGGCATAGCAGGCAACGATAACCCTGGTTACTTCATGGCAGTAGTCCATTAGGCTGCCATTAGTAATAGTGCGGAGACCTGGACCGAATCTGCTGGGCCACCAAGTCTGCTGGGCATGGATGAACTCAACCAATTGGAAGGCCTCGGTGTCATCCAACCTGTGCAGTTTGCTGGATAAAAGCAAATTGTTGCGGATGTGGAATCTGAAACCAAAACAGAAAATGCGGGAAAATCTCAGCAGCTCTGGCAGCATCTGTAGGGAGAGAAAAGAGCTAATGTTTCAAGTCTAGATGACCTTGTAGCTCTTTTCTCTCCCTACAGATCCATCGGCTTGCTTTCAGCACCCACCTCATGCCGAGCTGTTAGTCACAGACAACGCATCCTGTTCACCAGTGACGAGTATGACTTCTTTATTTCACGCAGACACAGGGAGAATGTACAAACCCCACACGGACAGTGACCCGGGGCCAGTTTCGAACCTGGGTCTTTAGCGCCATGAGGCAGCAGTGCTAACCATGTGCCACCATCCCGCCCCAAGTTCGAACTATTCATCTATTTTTAAAATAAATTTAGAGTACCCAATCATTTTTTTTCAATTAAGGGGCAATTTTAGCGTGGCCAATCCACCTACTCAACACATTTTTGGGTTGTGGGGGCGAAACCCACGCAAACACAGTGAGAAAGTTCAAACTATTTATGAAGGCTAACAGGTTGCAGCACATCTGCAGAGCCCCATATCACCCTTCCTTGAACAGACTGGCCGAGTGACCGGTGCAGACCTTCAAGAGAGGGATGAAGAAACAGACCACGGGGTCCGTGGAGACGCGATTGGCACAGTTTTTGTTTAGCTGCCGGACCATGCCACATGCCTCAATCGGCGTAACACCGCCACCACTGTTGAAGGGTCGGAGGCTCACGACCCACCTCAGCCTTACGTTTCCCAATATTGGCGGGAGAGTAGAACATGGTCAGAACCTACGGAGATGAGGCCAAGGCAGGCAGATGCGGACAAGTTTCAAATCAGGGGAGGTGGCGCAGTGTACATCAGAAACTTCGGAGATGGTGCCCCAGGGACAGTGGTACAACAGACTGGACCATTTTCAAACCAGGTGAAGACGGGCAAATCGATAGCATGGAAGCACCCTGACCACCTCAGGAGAAGGGGGCCAAAGGCCACATCCCGTCAGAAGAACCGTCTTCCAACCATATCGCCCCGGCACATGAAGGCCAGTGGGTATCGCCCCCAGGGGGCCGTGAGTGCAAGAGCTGGTGGACTCTGACTAGGAGATAGAGACCCAAGGATAAGGCTTCCAATGACCATCCTTGCCAGGCATCAGTTGCTAGCGTTATCCCCTCCACGCAGTCATCATAGAAACGATGTTCCCTCTTCCGGTTACGGCTATGACCAGCTAAGTCGCACGTTTGGCGGCTCCTGCTACAAAGGTGTTTTCGGGCCGATTGGAGGGCCCCAACGGCGCTGGAAGGACAAATCCCGGTGGGGGAAGGCTCCCTGAGGAGAACCAGACCAACTTTATGGTCGGTACCCGGAGTGGGGTGGCAAAGAAAGCAACAGCAGCTCCCCAAAAAAAGCGGGGGAAGAAGACCAAAATGGCGGCCGGTGGCGCACCCGAGGAATGGAGGAAATGGGCGGAGGAGCAGCAGGCCGCTCTCCTGCGCTTCTTTACGGAGCTGAAAATGGAGCTCTTGGAGTCAATGAATGCGACGACCACCAGGCTGATGGGAGCCCAGGCGACCCAAGAGGCGTCGATTCGGGAGCTGCAGCAGGAGATGCCTGCGAGGGAGGAGGAGGCCACGGTCCTCGTGGGAAAGTTAGAGGTGCACGAGGCACTCCACCTGAAATGGCAGAGCCGTTTTGTTTGACTTCTTAAAAGAATGCTCGAAGTCGTCTCTAGGTTAACTGATGCTTTATTGTGCCCCACAATAAACTACAGTGGTACTTGAAAATATACTGCTTTACTTGTCTGCAACTAGGCCCAAAAGACTTGCATCTCCACAGTTGAGTTCCACCTCTTGTCTCTCCAACCCTCTAGCTCCAACTGGCCGAAGGCGGAGCTCCGGCGTTCCTCCTATTTGTCCTCGCGCTGCCCCCTGGTGGTACATGTACACACACACAGGCGAGGATCACCACATCCCCCTTTTTCACTCTTTTTTTTTTTTTCTTTTCTTAGCTGCAGAGCTGTAACAAAACACAAATGTAACAGTTAGGTTTATATACATATATATACAACAGGGCAGGGCCATGCATGTGTCAGTCCATGTTTACAGGTTCAGACGGTCAGGTGCACGTCTGATCCGAGTGGACCTCCTGAGTGGGCATGGAGATCCAGGGTCGTCTGTGTCCATGTGGACATCTGCTGCTGGAGTGTCAGGATGATGCATGACAGCGTCCTGTAGGTCCAGCGTGTCCTGCCGATCAAGAGTCGGAAAGACCCGTGGTCGAGGTGTGACTTTAAGAAGGTCTCTCCGATTTCGTCGAACCATTGTCCCAGCGTCCAACCGAACGATGTAGGACCGCGGCGATGTTTGGCGAAGGACCACGGCCATTTTGGACCATCCTCCAGCCGGGTTTCGCAACCTCACCGTGTCGTTGCTGGCCAACGGCTGCAGTACCTTGGCCTGCTGGTCATAGTGCTGCTTTTGCACTTGACGTTGGTGACGCATTTTATCCAGGACAGGTGAGTGATCGGGATTGGTGAATTGTAGCGCTGGTAATGTTGTCCGTACATCCCTGTTGAAAAGCATCTGAGCTGGTGATAGTCCCGAGCTCAAAGGTGACGATCGGTACGACAAGAGGGCCAAGTGTACGTCGGATTTCGAGTCCTCAGCCTTGCTGATGAGTTGTTTAACTATGTGGACACCTTTCTCCACCCTGCCATTTGATTGCGGAAAGTGTGGACTCGACGTTATATGCTGGAAATTGTAGTGCTTGGCGAAGTCCGTCCACTCCCAGCTGGCAAAGCAAGGACCATTGTCGGACATGACCGTCCGTGGGATGCCATGCCTGGAGAAAGTTTCTCTGCAGGCCTTGATGACGGCTGCGGCTGTGAGATCCGGGAGTTGCAGGACTTCCGGAAAGTTGGAGTAATAGTCAATGATCAGAACATAGTTGCGGCCCATGGAGTGGAACAAGTCAATGCCCACTTTGTCCCATGGTAACGTGGCCATCTCATGCTGCTGCAGTGGCTCCTTGCATTGCGCCGGTCGATGTCTTTGGCACGTGTCACAAGTGAGCACCATGTTTGTAATGTCCTCGTTAATCCCTGGCCAGTAAACAGATTGTCGCGCTCTCCTTTTGCACTTTTCGGCACCAAGGTGCCCCTCATGAATCCTGTGAAGGATGTCCGCCCGGAGAGCCGTAGGAATGACGATCCTGTCGTTTCGTAGTATGATGCCATCGACCACGGATAGTTCAGTCCTCACATTTTGGAACTGTGGGCACCGCCCCTTTGGCCAGCCATGTTGCAGGTTGTGTAAGACTTGGAGGAGGGTAGCATCCTCCTGTGTTGCCTGACGAATTTGCTGCAGCCTTTCGTCCGTTGCCGGGAGCGTCTCCTTGCACCACTGTGCATGAGCTTCCACATCATTGATGGAAGCCGGTGGCGGGTTGTCAGCGTCCATGGCTCGTGATAGTGTGTCAGCTATCACAAGGTCCTTGCCAGGGGTGTAGACCAGCGTGAAGTCGTACCTTCGCAACTTCATCATCATGCGTTGTAGGCGCGGTGTCATATCATTTAGGTCCTTGTCGATGATATTGACCAGCGGCCTATGATCCGTTTCCACGAGAAAAGTGGGGAGACCGTACACATAGTGGTGGAATTTGGTCACCCCTGTGATTAGCCCTAGGCACTCCTTTTCTATCTGTGCATACCTGCACTCTGTGACAGTCATTGCCCGTGAGGCGTAAGCCACTGGGACCCAGTCCGACTGGTCGTTCTGTTGTAGGAGCACAGCACCAATTCCATATTAACTGGCGTCAGTGGAGATCTTGGTAGGTTTTGCCGGGTCAAAAAATGCGAGCGTTGGAGCTGCCATCAACTGGTGTCTCAGATCATCCCATTCATCTTGGTCAGCTTGGGTCCAGGCAAACTCCGTGTCCTTCCTTGTCACGTTCCTCAACGCCGTTGTCCGTGCTGCCAAGTTCGATATGAATTTACCAAGGAAGTTGACGAATCCGAGGAACCTTAAAACCGCTTTCTTGTCCTGTGGTCGCTGCATGCCCTGAATCGCAGCGATCTTCTCAGCGTCCGGCGTCACCCCATGCTCGGATATAGTGTCGCCCAGGAAGGTCAGAGAGGACTGTGCGAAAGTGCACTTGGCTTGGTTGAGCTTCAGTCCATACTGGTGGATCCGCTGGAAGACTTGCTTCACCCTCGCAATATGGTCTTCCTCTGTCGTGGACCATATTATGATGTCATCCACATAGACACGGACGCCTTCGATGCCTTCTACCATCTGCTCCATAACCCTGTGAAATATTTCGGATGCCGATATGATGCCGAAGGGCATCCGATTATAGCAGTACCTTCCAAACGGCGTGTTGAAGGTGCACAGCAGGCGGCTGGACTCATCGAGCTGCATTTGCCAGAACCCCTGTGATGCATCCAGTTTGGTGAAGATTCGAGCTTGTGCCATTTCGCTCGTGATCTCCTCGCGCTTGGGAATAGGGTAGTGTTCCCTGCGAATGTTCTTATTGAGGTCCTTGGGATCTAGACAGATCCGGAGTGCACCCGACGGCTTCTTGACGCACACCAGCGAGCTGACCCAGTCAGTCGGCTGTGTGACGCTTGAGATGACACCTCGAGTTTGGAGACGCTGAAGTTCGGCTTTTAACTTGTCCCGCAATGGAGCCGGCACCCTCCGTGGGGCATGAATGACCGGTATGGCATTCTGTTTGAGCAGGATCTTGTACGTATAGGGCAGTGTGCCGATGCCCGAGAAGACGTCAGGGTAGTCGCTGAGTAGCAGTTGTATGTCCTCGGCAATTCGTGATGCTGCAGCCGTGTTCATGAAAATCCGCTGAATCAGCCGCAAATCCTTGCAGGCTTGAGCACCGAGCAGTGAGGACTTTTTGTCCTCTACAATTTCAAAGCGGAGTTCTGTCATGACTGTTTGGTTGGCAACTCGTAGGTGGCATGATCCCTTTGTGACGATCTGGTTGCCGTTGTAGTCAGTGAGCTTGCATGCTGCAGGTAACACCTCGTGCGTCCCTGGGACGGATGCGAGATCTTTGCTCGTCAGCAAGTTTGCTGAGGCTCCCGTGTCCAGTTTGAAGGTGATGGGGAAGTTATTTACGTGCACCATGGCAGTCCATTCGCTTGCCGAATTGATGGCATGCACGTGACGAGGTTTTGTCGTCAGGTCCTGTGGTTCCGCTGTGGCATTAATAATTCCAATGCTGTACTTGTGCTCCCAGGAGTTGAATTCCTCATGGTCGGAATAATTGTCATCGGGTGCCTGAGTGTTCATGACATCAACTGTGCGGACCTTCATGTTCCCGTGCCGTGGCATTGAGGAGTGAAATTTTGCTGTAGACTGACATTGGGAGGCGAAGTGATTCATTTTTAAACACTTTCTGCACTTTTTTCCTTGAGCTGGACATTGCCCTTTTAAGTGGGAGGAGCCGCAACAATAACACGTCATGACGTCATGCGCATGTTGCGTTCGCGCATGCGCCGTGCGGTTTTCATTCCAGGGCCGGTATTGCGAGTAGTGCGCATGCGCATGCCGATCACTTCTGGGATCGCGTCTTTCAGGACGGTGCGCATGCGCAGACGGGCCGGAGAACGGAAGAGACGGCCTGGAGAACGGAAGAGACGACCTGTGAGGGGAAGCCACCATCTTTATATCTGCCTCGTGGTGAGTGTCTTTCAATGAATGCTTTTCAAACAACTCGTGTACCTGCTGCTTTTTCTGCTCATGTAACAAACATTTATCTATGGTAGTTTTGAGTGTTAAATCGCTTTGTAGTAACAGAGAATCTCTCAGATTTGTATCAGCAAGACCAAAGATTAGCTGATCTCTAATGAGTGAGTTTGCCAAATCACCAAAGTTGCAGCCTTGTGCCAGCAAGCGTAGGTCTGTCACAAAGTGGGAGATAGTCTCCCCGTGGTTTTGGAGTCTGCTACGCAGGGTGTACCTTTCAAGGATCTCACTGGATTGAGACTTCCAGTGTTCATCAAATTTCGCAATTACCATGTCATACTTAGTTTTGTCTGCAGCATCAGCATATGTGAAAGAGTTATATGTATTTAACACCTGCTCGCCACCCATTGTGACCAAATGTGCAATTTTTCTGTCATCAGCGACTGTATGTAAGTCCAGAGCTAACAAATGCATCTCAAACTGTTGTTTAAACATTTTCCAGTTGGAATGTAGATTACCTGTAGTGCGCATTGGCCCTGTAAGTAGCTTGTGTTCCATCATTGCAGAAGGTCGTCTGGAGGTGAGAGGCTGCAGAGTCTGGTGGCCTGCCTGTTGTTGTTGCTTTTTTTTTTTTCTGTTTGCTGGTTCCTTTTGTTCAGAGAAGCCACTCCTGTACCATGTTTGACTTCTTAAAAGAATGCTCGAAGTCGTCTCTAGGTTAACTGATGCTTTATTGTGCCCCACAATAAACTACAGTGGTACTTGAAAATATACTGCTTTACTTGTCTGCAACTAGGCCCAAAAGACTTGCATCTCCACAGTTGAGTTCCACCTCTTGTCTCTCCAACCCTCTAGCTCCAACTGGCCGAAGGCGGAGCTCCGGCGTTCCTCCTATTTGTCCTCGCGCTGCCCCCTGGTGGTACATGTACACACACACAGGCGAGGATCACCACACACGAGGCACTCCACCTGAAATGGCAGAGCCGTTTTGAGGAGCTGGATACCCGAATGAGGCGGAAGAACCTGAGGATCTTGGGCCTGGCAGAAGGCCTGGAGGGGTCAGACCTCCCGGGATATGTAGCAGAAATGCTGAGCTCCCTGATGGGGGCAGGGGCCGTCCCTTTGCCCCTGGAGCTGGAAGAGGCCTACAGGGTCATGGCTAGGAAGCCAAGAGCAAATGAGCCCCCGAGGGCGGTGCTGGTGCGGTTCCAGCGACTCAGCGATCGTGAGAGAGTGCTGGAGTGGGCCAAGAGGGAAAGGAGCAGCAAGTGGGAGAATTCGACGGTGAGGGTCTACCAGGACTGGAGTGCGGAGGTGGCAAAGCGGCAGGCCCGGTACAACCGGACGAAGGCGGTGCTACATGCAAAACGGATCAGGTTCGGAATGCTGCAGCCAGCGCGCTTGTGGGTCACCTACAAGAACCAACACCACTATTTTGAGTCCCCAGAGGAGGCGTGGGCCTTTGTACAGGAAGAGAAACTGGACTCGAATTAGACCCAGGGGATACTTGGCGGCCGTAGCCGCTCGGGTACTTTCCGCTGAACAAGCGTTTTTTTTCGGCTGGGTCGGAACTGGGCAACTCTTATTGGAACGGTTTCCTTTTTTTTCTTCTTTCTTTGTTTGGATCCTGAACTCTTGCTTTGGGTTTTTCTTCTGATGTTTTTTCCCCCCTTTGCCAACTTCCCTTAGTTATTGTTATTGTGGTTATTCATGGTTATTTATGGTTATTTATATTGTTTGGTAGAGGGCGACTGTTAAGTACATTGTTATTTGTTATCTATCTGTTATTTATAATGTTAAGTTGGGGAGGCGGGACGGGGGGGAGAGCAGATCGGGGATATGGGCTCCTAGGGGGGGTTCTTTACAGGCATGGACGGGGACGGGGGTGGAACTGAAGATGGCGGGGTGGGGTGTGGCAGGGCGAAAGCGCGGGCTTTCCTCTGTTTTCCCGCGCGCGGGGCAGAGGAGGGGGGAGGGGAGGAGCGCGGGGCGTGGCTAGCAATGGCGACCTTTCCCGCGTTGGAGCGGGGCCAGGGAGGAGTGGCAAGGGGGGGGAGGCCCCCCCGAGCCGGGAGGAGTCGGAGTGTGGCAGGAGAAGCCGGGTCAGCGTAAACCAGCTGACTTACGGGAGTACGATGGAGGGTACATCGCGGCTAGGAGGGGTCCTAGCCTGGGGGGGGGGGGGGGGGTTAGGGAGGGACACCGGGTTGCTGCTGGAAAGACCAGGAACGGGAAGTGGAGGACTGGAGGGGTGGGGGGAAGGGGCCATCGCCATGGGGAGCGGGTCAGAAGGGGAGGGTCGACCCGGGGCGAGCAGGGAACAGGACATGGCTAATCGGCAGGGGAAGGGGGCGGGTCGTCCCGCGACCCGGCTGATCACTTGGAACGTGAGGGGGCTGAATGGGCCGGTCAAGAGATCAAGGGTATTCTCACACCTGAAGGGACTGAAGGCTGATGTAGCAATGTTACAGGAGACCCATTTGAAGGTAGTGGACCAGGTTCGCCTGAGAAGGGGGTGGGTGGGACAGGTGTTCCACTCTGGATTGGACGCAAAGAACCGGGGGGTGGCGATTCTGGTGGGAAAGAGGGTGTCGTTCGTGGCGGAGGAGGTGGTGGCGGATAAGGAGGGTAGGTATGTGATGGTGAAGGGTAAGCTGCAGGGGGAGAAAGTGGTGATGGTCAACGTATATGCCCCGAACTGGGATGACGCGGGTTTTATGAGGCGCCTATTGGGCCTCATTCTGGGACTGGAGGCAGGGGGCTTGATCATGGGGGGGGACTTTAACACAGTGCTGGACCCCGGGCTAGACAGATCGAGCTCAAGGACCAATAGGAGGCCGGCAGCGGCAGAAGTGCTGAGGGGGTACATGGAGCAGATGGGAGGAGTAGACCCATGGAGGTTTGGTAGGCCGAGGGCGAGGGAGTATTCCTTTTTCTCCCACGTCCATAGAGTGTACTCCAGAATCAATTTCTTCGTGTTGAGCAGGGGGCTGATCCCGAGGGTACGGGAAGCTGAGTACTCGGCCATTGCGATCTCTGATCATGCACCACATTGGGTGGATGTGGAAATGGGGGAGGCGCGGGACCAGCGCCCGCTGTGGCGGCTGGATGTGGGGCTGTTAGCGGACGACGAGGTGTGTAAAAGGGTCCGGAAGAGCATTGAGAGCTATCTGGACTTGAATGACACGGGTGAGGTGCAGGTGGGGATGGTCTGGGAGGCCCTGAAGGCAGTGATCAGGGGAGAGCTGATCTCCATAAGGGCACACAGAGAAAGAAAGGAGAGGCAGGAGAGGGAGAGGCTGGTGGGGGAGCTATTGGAAGTGGATAGGAGATATGCGGAGGCACCAGAGGAGGGGCTGCTGGGAGAACGGCGCAGCCTGCAGGTCAAGTTCGACCTGCTGACCACCAGGAAGGCAGAGACGCAGTGGAGAAGGGCGCAGGGCGCGGTCTATGAGTATGGGGAAAAGGCGAGCAGGATGCTGGCACACCAGCTTCGCAAACGAGATGCGGCTAGGGAGATTGGGGGAGTGAAGGAGAGGGGCGGGAAGGTAGTGCAGAAGGGGCAAGAAGTGAACAGGGTCTTCAGGGATTTTTACAAGGAGTTGTATCGGTCTGAGCCGCCGACGAGGAGAGGGGGAATGGAGGACTTCCTAAACAAATTGAGGTTCCCAAGGGTCCAGGAGGGGCTGGTAGAAGGGCTGGGGACGCCAATAGGGCTAGAGGAGCTAGTCAAGGGAATAGGTCAGATGCAAGCGGGGAAGGCGCCGGGGCCAGATGGGTTCCCGGTGGAATTCTATAAGAAAAATGTGGACTTGGTGGGACCGGTACTGGTACGAGCCTTTAATGAGGCGCGAGAGGGGGGGGTTCTGCCCCCGACAATGTCGCAGGCTCTGATCTCCCTGATATTGAAGCAGGATAAAGACCCCGTGCAGTGCGGGTCCTACAGGCCTATCTCGCTTCTGAACGTGGATGCCAAGTTGCTGGCAAAGATCCTGGCAGCTAGAATAGAGGATTGTGTGCCAGGGGTAATCCATGAGGACCAGACGGGGTTCGTGAAGGGGCGGCAGCTCAACACGAACGTGCGGAGATTGCTGAATGTAATTATGATGCCGGCAGTGGAGGGGGAGGCTGAGATAGTGGTAACGCTGGACGCGGAGAAGGCATTCGATAGGGTGGAGTGGGAGTACCTGTGGGAGACGTTGGAACGGTTTGGGTTTGGGGAAGGGTTTATTAAGTGGGTGAAGTTGCTCTACTCGGCCCCGACGGCGAGTGTAGTGACAAACGGGAGGAGGTCGGAGTATTTCGGGCTCCACCGAGGGACCAGGCAGGGATGTCCCCTATCCCCCTTACTTTTCGCACTGGCGATTGAACCGTTGGCGATGGCACTGAGGGGTTCAGGGGGGTGGAGAGGACTGACTAGGGGAGGGGAGGAACATCGGGTATCGCTGTATGCGGATGATCTACTGCTGTACGTGGCAGACCCAGAAGGGGGAATGCCGGAGATAATGGAACTATTAGCAGAGTTTGGGGACTTTTCGGGGTACAAACTAAATTTGGGCAAAAGTGAGGTTTTTGTGATACACCCAGGGGACCAGGGAGAGGGAATTGGGGGACTCCCCTTCAAGTGAGCAGGAAAGAGCTTTAGGTACTTAGGGGTGCAGGTGGCAAGGAACTGGGGGACCCTCCACAAGTTGAACTTTTCCAGGCTGGTGGAACAGATGGAGGAGGAATTTAAGAGGTGGGACATGGTACCACTGTCGCTGGCGGGGAGGGTGCAGTCAATCAAAATGACGGTCCTCCCAAGGTTCTTGTTTTTATTTCAGTGCTTGCCCATCTTCCTCCCTAGGGCCTTCTTCAAAAAGGTGACGAGTAGCATCATGAGCTACGTGTGGGCGCGCGGCACCCCAAGGGTGAGGAGGGTCTTTTTGGAGCGGAGTAGGGGCAGTGGAGGGCTGGCACTACCCAATCTCTCGGGGTATTACTGGGCGGCAAATGTGTCAATGGTGCGCAAGTGGATGATGGAAGGGGAGGGGGCAGCTTGGAAACGAATGGAGAGGGCGTCCTGTGGCAACACAAGCCTGGGGGCCCTAGTAACGGCACCATGGCCGCTCCCTCCCCACGAGGTACACCACGAGCCCGGTGGTGGCGGCCACCCTCAAGATATGGGGGTAGTGGAGGCGACACAGGGGGGAAAAGGGAGGTCTGTTGGCGGCGCCAATAAGAGGGAACCATAGATTCATCCCGGGGAACATCGACGGGGGATTTCAGAGCTGGTACAGGGTGGGCATACGGCAGCTGAAGGACCTGTTTATAGAGGGGAGGTTTGCGAGCCTGGGAGGGCTGGAGGAGAAGTTTGAGCTCCCCCCGGGAAACATGTTCAGATATTTGCTAGGCGGCAGGTGGAGGGGTTCCCCCTGCTCCCCAGTAAGGGGGCGAGTGATAGGGTGCTCTCGGGGGTCTGGGTCGGAGGGGGGAGGATATCGGACATCTACAAGATAATGCAGGAGGCGGAGGAAGCATCGGGGGAGGAGCTGAAAGCCAAGTGGGAAGGGGAGCTGGGAGAGCAGATAGAAGACGGGACGTGGGCGGATGCACTGGAGAAGGTCAATTCTTCCTCCTCGTGTGCGAGGCTGAGCCTCATTCAATTTAAGGTGCTGCATAGAGCTCACATGACGGGGACAAGGATGAGCCGGTTCTTTGGGGGTGAGGACAGGTGTGTCAGATGTCGGGGAAGCCCAGCGAACCATGTGCTGGGCATGTCCGGTGCTGGAAGGGTTCTGGAAGGGGGTGGCAAGGACGGTGTCGAAGGTGGTGGGGTCCAGGGTCAAACCAGGATGGGGGCTTGCGATCTTTGGGGTCGGGGTAGAACCGGGGGTACAGGAGGCTAGGGAGGCCGGAATACTGGCCTTTGCGTCCCTAGTGGCTCGACGAAGGATATTAATTCAATGGAAGGACGCGAGGCCTCCAAGCGTTGAAACTTGGATTAACGATATGGCTAGCTATATTCAGCTAGAAAGGATCAAATTTGCCCTGAGAGGGTCGGTACAGGGATTCTCCAGGCGGTGGCAACCTTTCCTTGACTTTTTAGATCAGAGATAGGCATTCGGGGTCGTGGCAGCAGCAACCCGGGGGGGGGGGGGGGGGGGGGGGGGCAGCAATGGTCGTGGGGGGACATGCACGACTGTAACGCGGGCAAGTCTGCTCGCTGCTCATGTCTGAAACTGTAGGCTGCCTTGTTTGTTAAGTTGTTGCTTGGGGGGGGGGGGGGGGGAGGACTGGCGCGCGCGTGAGGGCGGGCGAGGGAGGGATATTTGCCTAGAGGGATTGTGTTGTAAATAATTTAAAAATTAGTAGGGGTAAATGTCTGTATGGAAAAACTCGTTCAATAAAAATTATTTAAAAAAAAAAATAGAAACGATGTTCCCCAATATGCTATACACTACCGACCCAGCCGGTTAGGGGCTGGTTTAGCTCACTCAGCTAAATCGCTGGCTTTTAAAGCAGACCAAGCTGGCCAGCAGCACGGTTCGATTCCCGTACCAGCCTCCCCGGACAGGCGCCGGAATGTGGCGACTAGGGGCTTTTCACAGTAACTTCATTGAAGCCTACTCGTGACAATAAGCGATTTTCATTTTCATATGAATCTTTTAAGTAGCAGCAACTCTCTTGCTGCTCACTCTCCTCTAGCCGGTTTCAAACTGGCCAGCTTTATTTATGCAGGGAAACTGCTAATGATTTCTCCGCCCCCCCCCCCTCATTGGGGAAGCTCATACTCTCAAAGGATTGTGGGATTCCCATTAGTCTCCAGCCAGTGGTAAGCAGGCAGATTATAACACCAACAAAAAAAGATTTATTTCCAAAAAGGAACATATTTACAAGGAACAGTTCCAGCCCGAGTCGGGACTACTCTGCAGTTCAGCTCCTATCTGGGTTGACTTTTACTGAAATTATACTGAATTAACTAGCCTGCTGATGAGCCTCCACCCTTCAGCCGGGGAACTTGTAGTCCACGAGGCTCACAAGGAGTTACACCGAATTCTCCCTGTGGGCATCATGGGGGTTATCACATCCATCCCCTCTGAATCCCATAAGTCCCTCTGGACAGTAGGAGGACATCTGCTCCTCTTTGGCCATGTCTGTACTTCCACTGGTACAGAGTGGCACCCTGGCACTATTGGTGTCACTGGGTACCTTGGCACTGCCAACCTGGCACTGGCCAGCGTAGGTGTGCCGAGCACTGAGAAAGTGCCCAGGTGGCACTGTGAGCTGTCAGGGGTACTGCCAGGGTGTCAGGCTGGCAATGCCAAGGTGCCAGGCTGGCATTGTGCCCATGTCGGGTGACATATCCATGTGAGGTGGGGGGGGGGGGGTCCGGAGGACTCCTTATTGGTGAGTTGGTGCTTTTGGGGGATCCAGGGGTCATGTCGGGAATTCGTGAGATCGGGGTGCCATTTAGAAATGGCGTCCCAATCTCCTCCTGCTCTGAGGAGATGTGGCAAGCGGAGCTCCTCAGTGCGGGAAATGGGACTAAGGGCGGCCTCAGTGCGGTGTTCCCCAAATTGCAACAGAGTCCCGATCAACAATGTGGTCTTTCTTGGTGCTGCAAGCATCAGGAAACACCCAGCTAAACGCACTCGGCTTTGGACGCTGTTCCAACTTGTTTAGATCGCTCCAATATTTATGATTTTTAAAATGAGCCAGATGTGAAGTCCATTTAAATAGCTGGAACCATTTCTTATCCCGACATCCCCCATATATGATTCAATCAGACAGTTCCCATGGTCTTGTGCTGAGCTGGCTGATTGCAGTAGAAATGCTACAATTATTTTCAATGGCTCTGGGTCAGGGAGCAGAAAATTAGTCGGTGTCCCATTCCTTTCTTTTTTTTAATTCAGAGTACCCAATTCATTTTTTTTTCCAATTAAGGGGCAATTTAGTGTGGCCAATCCACCTACCCTGCACATCTTTAGATTGTGGGGGCGAAACCCATGCAAACACGGGGAGAATGTGCAAACTCCACACGGGCAGTGACCCAGAGCCGGGATCGAACCTGGGACCTCGGTGCTGTGAGGTATCAGGGCTAACCCACTGCACTACCATGCTGCCCCCGGAGTCCCACTCCTAATCATCAACTAACAACCTGTGTTGAAAATATACATCTCTGTGTGTTAAGAGAAAACAGGATTGTGAAGTCCTCCATAGCTGGATAACCTAACATCAATCCTCACACTGGAAGAGTGAGTACGTTGGTTATTAATTTACAGGAAGTGTGCATTGCTGGTTAGGCCAGCATTTATTGCCCATCCCTAGTTGCCCTTCAGAAGGTGGTGGTGAGTTGCCTTCTTGAACCGTTGCAGTACCTGAGCTGTAGTTACACCCACTGTGCTGTTGGACAGGGAGTTCCAGGATTTTGACCCAGCGACAGTGAAGGAACGGCTATATATTTCCAAGTTGGGGTGTTGAGTGACTTGGAGGGGAACCTCCAGGTAGTGAGGTTCCCAGGTATCTGCTGCTCTTGTCCTTCTAGATCAGTGGTTCTCAACCGGGGTCCACATGGACCCTGGGGGTCCATGGAACATTACTGGGGGTCCACACAAAAAAATACGGAATTGGGGGTCCACGGTGATATTTTAGTGGTCCATAGAGCAATTCTACTTCAGAACAATTGTTATTACTGAGAATTAAAATTTTACAGTAATCTACGCCATATTAAAATACTAAAAGTAGAAATATTCATGTAGCTATGAATTGTTTATGGCAATCAAGTAGAAGAAAAAAACTTTACATTTGACAGTGTCGTAAATTTAAAGTTACCTAGAACAAACGGATGTGAAAATCACCCATCGTTTCTCCTTGACAAGTTTAATGAATGATTTAACACAGTAATCACTATAAACTGTGTATATTTGATATGAATTGGTTATTTTTAGAGTAATTTAATTCAATTTAGTCAGTAAAAAGTTTTTTTCATTACTTTTCATATTAGAATAAGTTTGGCAACGTACGAAAATACCGCTAATCCGTTTCCAACCCTCACGGTAAGGTAGATGGACTTTAGTCATCGGACAAAATATAAGGATTAGGAATGGCTATGGGGGTCCACAAAAAAAAATAAGAGGAAAAGGGGTCCATGGGTTAAAAAAGGTTGAGAACTCCTGTTCTAGATGGTCGTGATCTTGGGTTTGGAAGGTGCTGCCTTAGCGAGATGCTAAAAGATGCTCGTGCTTAATGAACTGCATTTCAGTCGGGAACAGTAGTAGACCAGCTCCCTGGAAATGTCGCGGGAATGTTCAGGATTTTTGTAAACAAAAAGGGCATTCAGGAGCATTGTGAGGCCATTCATGGGTACACATAGGAAATCTCTTGATTTCCCATATAGCCACTGCACCCCAAGAGTGAATGAACACCTTCAGGAGATAAACAAGCAAAACTGAGAATATCCACGAATAAGGCAAGACAGAACAACACATCAAATAGGTTTTATTTCTTTTTTTTCCAATTAGGGGGCATTTTAGCATGGTCAATCCACCTACCCTGCACACACACACAGTGAGACCCACACAGACACAGGAAGAATGTGCAAACTCCACACGGACAGCGACCTGGGGCCGGGATCGAACCAGGGTCCTCAGCGTCGTCAAGGTTTTATTTCTTAAGAATCAAAACAATTTTATTTTATGTCTCTGTGAAGTGAAGAAGAATTTTAATTTCAGAGTGCCATTAAAAGCATGATTTTTTTAAAAAAGGAAACTAATTGTGTTATTTTCATATTGCAGCAAAATGGACCAAACATGCGCTGAGGTCCCAGGTTCGATCCCGGCTCTGGGTCACTGACCGTGTGGAGTTTGCACATTCTCCCCGTGTTTGCGTGGGTTTTGCCCCCACAACCCAAAGATGTGCAGGGTAGGTGAATTGGCCACGCTAAATTGCCCCTTAATTGGAAAAAATGAATTGAGTACATTAAATTTTTTTTTTAATGGACCAAACGTCAATACATTTCTTGGCATTTCTTCAACCCATAATGTGGTGATAGGATGTTTTTTCTTTCCCCTTTTCATTAAATATTTATACTAATAAACTTGTTTGCATAAATGTTTGGATGATTTTATTCAATTTTCCTTATTCAATACCTCTGAAAATGAGATTCCCATTGATATGTTTTTTTAAAATATAAATTTAGAGTACCCAATTCACCTACATCTTTGGGTTGTGGGGGCTGACACCCAGGCCGACACGGGAAGAATGTGGAAACTCCTCACAGACGGTGACCCAGAATTGAACCCAGGTCCTCAGCGCCATGAGGCAGCAGTGGTAAGCACTGTGCCACCGTGTCACCCACCATTCATCTCAATGATACAGAGTGCTATAAATGTGCCAGCTGATGTGACATGAAGCTTACAGATCAGGGAGATCCTGAGGTTTTTTCATCTGGCCTAAAAACTACAGCATGCATGGCCTCTTGGGCTGGGAATGAGATAAACTTGCAAGAGACCCAGCACCATGTCATTATCCTGCGACTACAGTTGGGAGACATGTGCATGCATGTCAAATCAGGATAGGGTTTCACTTGTCTGTGTTGCTGGATAGCCCTGATCTGTAGAACTCCTATAACCTTTGAAGAGAATCAACATTAACGTCTTCCTGCGGACAACATCATACATCTACACATGTCACAACATATGAGTTCCAATGTCCCAACTGTTTCTGGCTCTAGGTGCCCAGACAGGGACTGCATAACCATCTCCGCATTAATTGTTGATGAGTCTCCACATTCATCGTCTTCTTCAAACTGAAAGGACAATGATCATCACTGTCCCTTATCATTGTCGATGCAAACACTGCATTTAGGAAGTGAATAGTTGGCAGCACGGTGGTGCAGTGGTAGCACTGCAGTCTCATGGCGACGAGGTCCTAGGTTCGATCCCGGCTCTGGGTCACTGTCCGTGTGGAGTTTGCACATTCTCCCCGTGTTTGCGTGGGTTTCTCCCCCACAACCCAAAGATGTGCAAGGTAGGTGGATTGAACACGCTAAATTGCCATTTAATTGGAAAAAAATGAATTGGGTCGTCTAAATTTAAAAATCAAAAAAAGGAAGTGAATAGTTGAAATCAGTTGAAGAGCTCCTCGATTAGGTTAGTGAGTAAATACTACTTGCTCACTGCTGCACAGTAGAGATCATGCCTGCTGTGAATTAGTTATTTCATCTGGTCAATATCCCTAACTGTGGGTGTACCTGCACCATGTCAACTGCAGTGGTTCAAGAAGGCAGCTCACCACCATCTTCTCAAAGGCAATTAGAGATGGGCAATAAATACTGACCTTGCTAGTCATGCCTACTGCTGTGAGTGAATCAGAAAATGAATGGCTTGCCGATCACCACGGAAACAAATACCACACCCGAGAGAAATAAATGACAACAGAAACCAGGCTGTATATTCAAATGCCATTTCAGCATTTACAGAAACACAGAATTGTTACTGTGGAGAAGGAGGCCACTTGGCCCATCATATCTGTACTGGCTCACCAAACGAGCATCACGACTTAGTTCCCCGGCACCCTTCCTTTACCCCTGGACATTATTTCTATTCAAGCAATCATCTCATGACCTCTTAAATTCTTTGATTGAACCTGCCTCCACCTCACTTCCAGGCAGTCCGTTCCATCCCAAACTACTCGTTGTGCAACAATAACAACGGAAACCTACATAGCACCTTTAATAAAGTAAAAACATCCCAAAATGCTCTTCAATGAAGTAAGAAACGAAATATGACATCAAGCAATAAAAGAGGATAGTAAGACAGATGATCAAAGTTTGGTTGAAGAGCTAGGATTTATGAGGCGTCTAAGGAGGAAAGAGAGGTGGACAAATGGAGTGAGGGAATTCCAGAGCTAGTGTCGGGACAACTAAAAGCACGGACACTATTAGTGGAACGATTAGTGGAAAATTGAGAATACTCAATAAGCTAGAACTGGAGTACATACATTGTGGGGCTGAAGGAGATTACAGGGATTGGCAGGAGCAAGGCCCTGCATGGATTTGAAAACCAGGACATTCCTTAACCAGAAATTAACGTAGGTCAGATACCACAGAGGTGATGGGTAAACAAAACCTGGCGCATGTTAGTTTGGATGTCCTCAAGTTTGCAGATGGTAAAACAGAGGAGGCAGGCCAGGAGCGTATTAAATTAGTAGATTAACAAAGGCATGGGCAATGGTTTCAGCAGCAAATTAATTACGGACATGGAAATACGTGTGGTTAGTGATGGCACGAATGGAATTGGACTATCATCGCATGGTCAAATATGACATCAGTATTGTGAATGGTCCGATTTAACCTCAGACAGTTGCCAGGGAGACTGCCGGAGTTGAGGGCTAAGGAAAGAGGTTTGTTGCAGGGACTGAAGATAATGGCCTCAGTCTTCCCAATATTTAAATGCAGGAAATTTCTGCTCATCCCACAATGCATCCATTATGGGTCCTGACCAGAAACCAATCTTTTGTTAAGATCCCAGACTAGAACCCGATTGTTATGGGTCAAAGAACAAAAACCCCAATTTGTTATGGGATTCCGGACAAAATTCCAACTTTTTACTTTGGAAAATGGTGAGGAAATGTTACTGTGCCACAGGAGTGTTTATGCATTTCTCATCTGCCTGAGTGTGTAAAGGTTTCCACTTTCTCATCAATATGTTATTTCTAATTTAATAACACTCTGGTATACGCTCAGATTCTATTTCTGTATAGCCTTTCTGATACAACTGATTTATCTCTGAATCCTTCTGTTGTAACTCTACCAACTTTCCTGAACTAAAGATTTCAGCTTCATCCTCCACCTCCAACAAGTGTGAGGAGCCTATGGAGATTCGTTGTCACTAACATCGAGACAATCCGATTAGCTGCCTATGCTGCTTCCCTCTCTTCCACTAGTGCACCAGACCAAACTGTTCCCCCTTGACCTTCATCAACAATCTGGTCACAGATTGTTCCTGATAACTAAACCTAAGCCTCCTTATCTTTACTCCTTGATTTCTTCTCCTCCTGTCTCAACCTGTAGCTTTGTGATTTTGTTACCACACAATCTGGAAATATGCCGGGAATTGCTTCTTTCTTCACCTCAGTTGTTTGACTTTCCACTGGCTTTTTAACAACAGTAGACATCACTCATTACCTAGGATAAACTGTACCCCTGAAAAAGACAGTTTCTCTGTTACTCCTATCACCATTTCACCACTTTTCACTGGACTCTCTAACCTTACCTTACATACTGGAATGCTACTCGTTCCACCATTAATTCATAGAATCCGCACAGTACAGAAGAATGCCTTTCGGCCCATCGAGTCTGCACTGACCCTTCAAAAGGCCACTCTAGCTAGATCCAATCCCTCGGCCTATCTCTGTAACCCCACTTAACCTTTGGGCACTTAGGTGCAATTTAGCGCGACCAATCCACCTAACCTGCACAACTTTGGACTGTGGGAGGAACCGGGGGCACCCGGAGGAAACCCACGCAGACACGGGGAGATTGTGCAGACTCCGCACAGTCACCCGAAGCCGGAATTGAACCCAGGTCCCTGGAGTTGTGAGGCAGCAGTGCTAATCACTGTGCCACCGTGCCGCCAATATTACCACTTTAATAAAGCCCATGGCTTATCCTGTTTTAAAGAGTCTATCTTCCCAATACATTGTTTAAACTACCAACACTGCAACTTTGTGTGCCCAACTTTATTGCAATGAAAACATCTGAGTTTTCTTCCCTCTCTTAAACTCTCATAAGTTTCCTTTTTAACCTGAGGCAAAATCTCTGTCATATCTCCAGCTATATCTCATTTGCCTTGACCACCTGTAGATTTTTCATTTCCCCAGTTTATATCTTTCGCAGAACAGTGATGCCAAAAAGAAAACCTTGATATGTGAATTAATTCAAAAACGTTTGCTATTTTTGCTGAAAATCTCATCGTCTTAGCCCTTTGCTCTTCCACAGGAGTTCCCACAACTGCAGGTAGTGAATCTTTAAATTCTTCCAGAACAATCATTTCCCTCAGAGTTTCATTTGTTTGCTCCATTGCTCTTATCTACCTATCAAAATTATTTTGTTTGATTCTTTCAAATTCTATACACGTCTGAACTGATTCTTTCCTTAGATTTCTAAACTTCTGTCTGTCGGCTTCTGGCGCTGGTTCATTTTTCTTATGAATTTAGAGTAACCAATTATTTTTTTTCCAATTAAGGGGCAATTTAGTGTGACCAATCCACCTAGCCTGCACATCTTTGGGTTGTGGGAGCGCGACCCACGCAGACACGGGGAGAATGTGCAAACTCCACACGGACAGTGACCTAGGGCCAAGATCAAACCCGGGTCCTCAGCACCATGAGGCAGCAGTGCTACCCACTGCACACCGTGTCACCCCTGGCACTGGTTTATATGCATTTAAAATGGCTGTTCTCACCTCATCATAATCTGATATGATGCAAACACTTCACCAGCTCTATCTACTAATTGTGATTGAACCAACAATACCCACATGTTTTTTGGCCAATTCAATTGTTTAGTTACTTCCTCAAAAGAGATGAAAAATGCTTCTTCGTCTTTCTCATCAAACCTTGGCAGTCTCGACTATATTTAAACATGACCCCACTAAGATTAGGACTGGGAAGGGTTACTCCTCTCTCTTGACTTTCCTCAACTTCTGCCTTTAACGCCAACCTTTAAGTTGAATTTCTCTCTCCTTTTTCCCTTTTTTCCCTTGCTAATCTTTCCATTAGAACATAGAACATAGAACGATACAGCGCAGTACAGGCCCTTCGGCCCACGATGTTGCACTGACATGGGAAGTCAAAAACTAAAGGCCATCTAACCTACACTATGCCCTTATCATCCATATGCTTATCCAATAAACTTTTAAATGCCCTCAATGTTGGCGAGTTCACTACTGTTGCAGGTAGGGCATTCCACGGCCTCACCACTCTTTGCGTAAAAAACCTACCTCTTACGTCTGTCCTATATCTATTACCACTCAATTTAAGGCTATGTCCCCTCGTGCTAGCCACCTCCATCCGCGGGAGAAGGTTCTCACTGTCCACCCTATCTAACCCTCTGATCATTACTACATGAAGTTTCCACATTTCCTTTTGTAAAGCTCTTTCTCTTTGTTTTGCTGTATTTCTAATGGTTTCATTTGTAATTGAATTTCAGCTAATTCCACTGATTCTTGCCATCACCACATTTAAATGCTGAGCAATTGCTTCAATTATTTCTATCTCCCTCATCCCTTCAGATAAATTCAACTGCAACACACCTAGAAATCCCAACGGTTTTGTTTTTAACCACCTTTTGCAACCCATCGGGTTATTTCTTCCACACCCAGGGGACTCTTAGCCTCTGAAAGAACCAGTTACGAGTCACTCCCTATTAAACTGGTAGAGTAGCAGCACCTGAATGCAACAGTTCCCCACACTCACATTCTTTGTACTCAATAATCCCAAGCCAAACCAGGAATTATAAATCCCACAAAAAGAGCCCCCAATTGTTATGGGTCCAGACCAGAACTCCAATCTGTTGTTAAGAGCCTGGCCTGGAACAGGAACAGGATATAAGAGCCAATGAGGGAAGAAGACAGACAACTAGAAGGGGAGGGAGGTCAGGAAGAAAAGGGGAGGAGGAAAGCAGGGGAACCAATTAGAAATAAACGCCTACTGGAGAACATAAAACACAAAGCTGTAACCATTGTAAATAACGAAAGAGAGAGACGTCATGTAGATGAGAAAGAGAAGGAACACAAGGACAAATCATTGAGTGGACATCAGAGGTAGCTGCCCAGGAGCGAGAAGAGAGCCATTGCCAGTGATTTTCTGCCATCAATTTGATAAGGATGGAACAGTCCCACCAGCTGGATGGCGGTGGAGAGGTCTTGGAGGATGATGGTGTGTCAGGACATAAGCAGGGCAATTCAAAAATGAATTCTTGGACTGGATTCTTCCACCCAGCCCGCCGCAAGAATGCCATGGGTGAGACATGGACAATGGACGGACACGACCGGAAAATCCCGCCCCTTATTTCTTTGAGACATTACCTACCTAGTTCACTAATGTCCTTTAGGGAAGGAAATCTATTGTCCTTACCTAGTCTGGCCTACATGTGGCTCCAGACCCACAGTAATGTGGTTGACTCTTAAATGCCCTCTGGAATGGCTGGGCTTGAAGGCATGGTGGCTCAGTGGTTAGCACTGCTGCCTCACGGTGCTGAGGACCCAGGTTCGATCCCTTCCCCGGGTCACTGTCCATGTGGAGTTTGCACATTCTCCTTGTGTTTGCGTGGGTCTCACCCCCACAACCCAAAACTGTGAAGGGCAATTTAGCATGGATTGGCCATGTTAAATTGCCCCTTAATTGGAAAAAAATAATTGTGTACTCTAAATTTATTTAAAAATAAGGAATGGCCGAGCGAACTAGTTGAAGGGCATGGGCAATAAATGATGGCCTAGCCAGCAATGCCCATATCTCATAAATGAATTTTTAAAAACACTTCATGGAATATATTAGGGAGAGATCCATTGTCCCAAACATGGACTCATTTGTTTCACAAAATAATTTGCATAAAAATCTGGGAAGCAGTTTTGAAGTTGGACCCTCGAATAATTCATAACATGCTTGTCACTGAAACCAACATCTGTAAAACAAATGATCAGGTCATTGATGTTTCTCACTCAGAGTTGTGTGCGAATTGGTGGCTGTAATTCATGACTCCTACAGCTGGAGAAACTTCAAAATTCGTCTCCAGGTAGTCCAGTTGCTGCATCTGAGTGAACGCTGTGGCGACGTTTACA
Source organism: Scyliorhinus canicula (assembly GCF_902713615.1). Taxonomy (NCBI): domain Eukaryota; kingdom Metazoa; phylum Chordata; class Chondrichthyes; order Carcharhiniformes; family Scyliorhinidae; genus Scyliorhinus; species Scyliorhinus canicula. The sequence continues at coordinate 64,677,940 of NC_052165.1, read as the reverse complement.
CGGCAAGATCCCAGAAAAGGCATATGAACTTGAACTCTGCAATACTTAGGGTCAGGGTGCTTTTAACTTATAAACAAGATGCACTCATTTGTTTTGATGTGATGAAATCACACAGGCTAAACAAAAACTCAAAAAATAAACCTACAAAACTATCAAGTTCTTTAGAATAAAGTAACGTTGCAATGCTTGATTTACAACTGGGACTGGTAAAGAACTAATGAACATCATGTTTAAAATGCAGCGAGCACTTGAGCTTCCATTTTGAGCAAATGGTTATCATCTTGTCATTGCCAGGTAATCCTCCCTTCTTTTATGGGATGGCAAAGCCATTATTTGTTGTCCATCCCTAATTGCCCCTGAACTCATTGGCTTGCGAGGCCAATTAAGAGACAACCACATTACTGTGGTTCTGGAGTCACATGTGGGCCAGACCAAGTAAGGGCGGCAGATTTCCTTCCCTAAAGTAGGTTTTTCTGACAATCGATGGTACGTTTCTTCTTCACCATCATTGGGACTAGCTTTAAATTCCAGATTTATCAATTGAATATAAATTCAGTTGCCATGCTGGGATTTGAACCTTTGACCCCATAGCATAGCAGCAGCAATAACCATTGGGCAATTAGGAAGAAGCATATTAAGCCAGCTTGTAAAAAGACCCCACTCTACTAAGATCATCATCAAGAAAGATTGTGATTTACAGAGCTGTTAGTCTGACAATTGGTTCATTTGTTTATTGGTATACTCAAAAGAATATAGGGCGGGATTTACCCGTGCAACTCGCTGTGTGTTTTCCGACGGTGGAGGCAGCCCACCAACCGAGATTTTCTGTTCCCACCATTGTTAAAAGGGATATCCCGTTGACTGCATCCCTCACAGCCGGGAAACCCGTGCGCCGTCGGTGGGGCAGGAATATCCCGTCAGCGTGAACAGCCAGTAAATCCCGTCCATACAGAGAGCCAGCAGTTAATTTGTTCATTTGTTCCTTATTTACGCAAAACAGTATAAAGTGAGACTTGTAAAGCAAAGTTCCGATTCTTTTTTATTTCCAATTAAGGCACAATTTAGCGTGGCCAATTCACCTACCCTGCACATCTTTGGATTGTGAGAGTGAGACCCACACAAATACGGGCAGATTGTGCAAACTCCACACGGATAGTGACCCGGAGCTGGGATTGAAACTGGGTCCTCAGCACTGTGAGGCAGCAGTGCTAACCATGGCGCCACCTTGCCGCCCGAGACTTGTACACTTGAGGCCTTCTGCAACCACTGGGCACCTCAGGGGCTGGAGAGCATTTTCTCCACCCAAAATGGTATTTTAATTTAATTGAAGTTTCCTTTGACCCTTTTTCAGTTTCAGCGCCCCTTTAAGGGGTTGTTCATTTTTTAAAAATAAATGTAAACAACCCAGTTCTTTACTTTTCCAATTAAGGGGCAATTTAGCGTGGCCAATCCACCTACCTTGCACATCTTTTTATATTGTGGGGGGGATGAGATCCACACAGACATGGGGAGAATGTGCAAACTCCACATGGACAGTGGCCCGGAGCCGGGATCGAACCCGGGCCCTCGCCGCCATGCGGTAGCAGTGCTAGCCACTGCACCACCGTGCCGCCCCATGGGGTGGTTGTTCATTAGTTATTTGGTTTATTTGATTATTCGTTTTGCTCAAAATGTTATGTTTGGGATAACTGGATATTGGTTAGGGAGGAGGCAGGTATTTGTACCCAGTTCATTTTTTTTCAATTAAGGACCAATTTAGCATGCCCAATCCACCTATCCTGTACATCTTTGGGTTGTGGTGAGACCCACACAAGCATGGGGAGAATGTGTAAAATGCACACAGACAGTGACCCATGGCCGGGATCGAATCTGGGACCTCAGCGCCATGAAGCAGCAGTGCTAACCACTGCGCCACCGTGCTGCCCTGGAGGCAAATATTTGTAATGTTGCATTAGACGAATAAATTTAGTATGAATTTAAAAAACGGTGTCTTTGGTTTCCTACTTCACCATCTGCCCATCAGAAAAGTAATACATGTTTCCTTCCCTCTTGGTCTCCAATTACCTCTGGGTTCTCCAGTTCTCCAAATTATCAATTGCAAAAAGCACAAAACAAACAAAAAAATGGCATATAGATTCCAAACGTATATACTTGACTTAAAACCCTCTGTATTGATCTTATTATCACTAATGTCAGTTTAAAAATTTCTTCTGAGTTTGATTTTGTCTACACCCACTCCTTTTCATGGAGCCCCTGATCCACGGGTGAACCTTTTAGAGACTAACAACCCACTGGGATACCTGCTATATTGCGGTCATTTGGATTATTTCTAATAGATTAGGTCATTGGCTTTCACGATCTGTCATTTAAATTCACACGTTATCTGCAGACTATTTTTGCCAGTTATCAGTTGGGCCACAAGATGGAGCTATTAATATACCTCATACAGAAGTTAAAACAGCTAGGACCAGTTGATCATTACAAGAAGAACAGCTTGCATTTACATACCGCCTTTGTACATATTAAAATATCCCAAGGTGCTCCATGGGGCGTCTTCAGAAAGGATTTACCATAGGGGCAGCACGGCGACGTAGTGGTTGGCACTGCTGCCTCACAGCATCAAAGACCCGGGTTCGATCCCGACCCCGGTCACTGTCCGTGTGGAGTTTGCTCAATCTCCCCATGTCTGCATTGGTCACACCCCCATAACCGACAAAGATGTGCAGGGTAAGTGCATTGGCCATGCTAAATTGCTCTTAATTGGGAAAAAGTAATTGGATACTCTAAATTTATAAAAAATAAAAGATTTACCATCAAGCTATGTAAATGAGATTTGGGGGACATCATTGATTCCTCACCCTTTACTATTTGCAGTTAAACCAAACTATCCCAAGACACAATTGTTTTGATAGGTTATAACATCACGTTAGAATGGCATATTGCTCTAATACATTCTGCTCACTGGTTCACGCTGTTTCACATTCTCCCTCAGCAAAGAAGCCAATTAGCTCACGGCTACAGTTGTCAATGCCATTCGTTGATTGGAATCACTGGGAATTTGCTAAATTTCATTTATTTCTTTACACATCCACTCCTTTATATTTATGTAACCATTTTGTGTTCCACTATACGTTAAAAAAAATTTGCTGGATTCATTTCATTGGCTTTCATTTATGTTCCTGTAGGTGGAATATTATTTTCTTTCTGGAATAGTCAGGTCATTTAACTTACTTTTCTCTTGAGGGTCTGAGTAATATTCACGTCAAAGACATCTTTCCTGGAGTCAGCTGTAAAAGCCAATTACTTCCTCTGTTCACAAGTTTCACTGTTATCCTTTTCCAGTGTGCATTTTGAATGGTAGACCACTATAAATAATGTAATACAAAATGGTGTTGTACTTAAAACAATGTGGGTTTTCCCATTTCATGCATTCATCTCTGTCAAGCCAGCAGCACGGTTCGATTCCCGTACCAGCATCCCCGGACAGGCGCCGGAATGTGGCGACTAGGGGCTTTTCACAGTAACTTCATTGAAGCCTACTCGTGACAATAAGCGATTTTCATTTTTTCAAACTGTATCCCTCTGGAGTGGAAACAAGTTACTGACATTTCATGTAAAATTATATTATTATGATTGATATTATAGTAGGGATGTAATTTGAAACTGGTTTTAAGTGATGTTAGGCAAACTCCCTCTTCCCCATGCAACGGGCTGGAGAGGTTCAGCCAGGGAAGGGGTTAAAAATTTTAAATTATGGAACATGATCCTCACCTCACCATTTATAAGCGGGTCACCATTCTTAATGTGTTGTGTTGTGTGGTACGCCTGTGTCTTGGAGAGGCGGAAGACGTCATTATTATAATGAATTCAACTTTGCTCGGGAGACTGACCTGGAAGTCGGTGGATCACTGACTCCTGCCCCTGTCTTTGAAAGATGCCCGATAATGCAACTTTCATCCAATTAGCGGACGTCCAGCGGGATGCCAGCCAACAGCAGTGAGGAAGAGTGGGTAGCGCGGCCAATTGACAATGCAAGATAGGATGTCGGGGGGGGCGGGGGTGAGGGCAGGAAGGAAGCCACTGAAAGGTAGTCTATCACAGCTTCCCACTCAAAAGCACCCCTGGCATCGGACTGCGGCGTCAGCAGCACTAATCATACTTTGGAGGCTGAGGCGTTTTGCAGGAAGTCTTCTAAATTCTTTGAAGATTTGCAGCAGATTACAGCTTGATTTTATATATTGGCTTTCGTGCTAATATTGAACCATTCAGGATCCTTGCCAGGGAGGAAGGAATATTTGAATGCAGCTGACCCATACCCCTTATAAATAGCAAGTATTTAGGAAAAGATTCAAATTCAAGCTTTTAACACTCTCCCGACACAGATGGAGGACAACGGAGCCGCCTACCATCAGATGATCCAGACCCAGGATGTTGCTGACTCCACATGAGTCCTCCTCCGGCTTGCTTGTGATAGGTGGGTGGTCCTCACGTTGGAAGCTGAGAAGAGGCGATCTCCCAGCCAGACTAAACCAGCTAGGAAGGAGGTCGCAGCCGAGGTCAGCAGCTGTCCAGAAAACCTGGCTGCTATGCCGGAAAAAGCTCCATGGTCTTTTGAGATCTGTCAGGGTTAGCCTCTAACCATTTCAGAGGTCGACCTAGATAGAGGCATATGAAGGTGTGGTGCTTTGAATGTGGGGTTGCCTGTAGTGTTTTCCAAGTGTAGAAGATGTCATGGCACATACATCCCATTCTGCAAGGCATGGGGTGAGGGGTGGGGATGGAACTGTGGCACCTATTAGCTGGCAATGAGCATTGCGAAATGTTGGCCAAGTACATTTGGCTACACATTTGAAGGTATGATTGCAGCATGAAAGCCCATCAATGGAAGCAATCCACTGGACAAGGTGAGGTGAGATGGGAGCAAAGTTCAAGGGCAGTGAGATTCCAAATGTTCATAGCTCTCTCCTCAAGCTGTGCCTTGTGTGGTGAATTGTGAGGGAAGGAAGCTTGTACAATTCAGGAAGGACAGTCTGTCTGAACATGGAAGGGTCTACGTGTTCAAACATTGCCTACCATCTCCTAATGGTGCCAGTGTGTGCTGTGAGGAAGCTAATCTCTCTGAACTCAAATAATGATGATGGCCCCCAAACGCCAAAACTCCCACCAATTATCTTTGTTTTTGTTTCTCCCACAGGGCAAACATTGGCAGCAGCTTCCACAAACCCTGAGAGATCCCAACTAACCTCTGAGAAGGAGGAAGGAGGTGGATAATGCACCTATTGCTGCATCTCAAGTGCAGAGACAAGAGATCAGATTCTGATATGGGAAAGATCATGGACATGATCTTGAAAGGTAAACCACTGGATAAACAGAAGAGGAATCTGGAATTCAAGCCGTACTGAACAAGGGAACTTGAATTAATGGTATAAAATAGAGGACTTATATGGAGGATCTGAATCATCATTCCGCCATGCTTGCTTATAGTGGATCAACTCCACGAAAGACACCCAGGGATTATACGTATGAAAGAGCTCTTAAGACGTTATTTATGGAGGCCAGGACTAGACGCTCAGATTAAAGAAAGAATAGATCAATGTCAGTCTTGTGCTCGGAAATATTCTATCTTTCCACCACTTCACCCTTGGGATTGGCCAAAGCAACCATGTCAAAGAGTACATATCGATTTTGTGGGACCAATTGAAGGATATATGTTTCTTGCCCTCGTGGATGCACATTCTGAATGGCCCAAAATAATGACAATAAAGTTGATGTCTACGGAAAAGACAATTGAACATCTGGATGAAGTATTTGCACGGTTTGGACAACTAGGCAGCGATAACGAGACTCAGTTCACGCCAATAGAATTTGTAGATTACCTTCGAAACAATAGCATATAACATATAAGAACTGTGCCTTATCATCCATCCATAAACTAATTGGCGGAGAGGCTAGCACAGTCATTGAAGAATGCCATCAAAGGATGAAGGACCATTAGCTAAGAGAGTAAACAAGTTTCTCATTTCCTATAGAAACATTGCTCATGTGACAACCCAAAACTCACCGGCAATATTATTCTTAAAATGGAAGTTGAGGACTAAGTTGGATTTGCACTTACCACCTGACACTTCTACCATTGTAGAACAACAACAATCCCAAGTTACTCACTGCGAACAGACATCGAAACCCAGAGGTTTTGAGCAAGGAGAAAGAGTTTTAACAAGAAACTACTCTTCAGGTGAGAAGTGGCTACCTGCCACAATACCCGTAAAGATGGGGCCTACTGCTTATCCGATGCAAACCAATGACAAGAGGAGTTTGGAGGAGGCACACCGATCAAATCCTGGCTTTGAAAAGAGAATTTGCAGAGTCGGTATCTGAAAGGCCAACATCAGATACTCACGGTTTGGAAATCCCTGGATGTGCGATCACGACTGAGTCAAATTCAGATTCTACACCAGTTGAACCAACAGCATCTGTAGAAGCTGAAGATGAACCAACTTTATTAGATGAGCCAAGTGTGGAACAGACTACCCACAGTGTGAAAACAAAGATTCCTGAATGATGTAGTCTGCCTGAGCAGAACCAATGTCCACCTAAAAGACTCTCGTACTGATGTGTGTGTATGTAATCGTATAACAATACTTGGTTAAATCATCACTGTTCACCATGAGTAAAAATTTTAGTTTATATCTGTTAATATTTGTTGTCACACTACAACAGTAAAGGAGGGGGAGAAATGTTATTGTTATTGTAACCATTATCCTCTCTACCGTATGTCACATGATTATATGGTGACATCATTGACACTTCCATCCTGGACAGTGAGAAATCACACCTCTACAATAAACTCTGACAACTGGTTCAGTAACCTACAGTGTAGGGGTGGCACGGTGGCACAGCGTTTAACACTGCTGCCTACGGCGCTGAAGTCCCGGGTTTGATCCCGGCCCTGGGCCACTGTCCGTGTGGAGTTTGCACATTCTCCCAGTGTCTGCGTGGGTCTCACCCCCACAACCCAAAGATGTACAGGTTCGGTGGATTGGCCACGCTAAATTGCCCCTTAATTGAAAAAAAAAGTAATTTACGGTGAAAACGTGGTTTTTCTTTGTTTATACTGTGAGTAAAGTCAAAACCTGCAAAAGCATAACAGCAACCTTTTTACAACCATGTTTTTAATAGGCCCGCCTCCAACCGTTTTTGGAGACCCACATCTGCTACCCAGTGGTTGACATGATCGGTTATGGGATCGTTGATCATCCCTTTGCCCTGACTAGTCCAAATCATGTACCCAAGACGGTCGGCTGTGAGCCCGCAGATTTATCAGTCAGAAAGTTGCCTTTTGCTTTCTTGCTGTCGCTTTTCCCTGTGATGTCCTCGGCAAATCCTTCCACCTGCCCGTTAACCGAGAGAAGATCCAATGTTCCAATTCAAAGTCAGCAGATCCCACACAGCAATGGGGGTGCCGTTTCACCATCTTTCCCTGCTCACTCGTGCTTTCCAACCAGCTACTCCGGCAAACAATCTGGCTTGAAATTCCAGAGACAAACATATCCACTGTCATCTCAATGGGGCAAATGTACAATGGGGATTTTATTAACCAGGGTAATTCCAGGCCCCACCCTTAGAGGGCAGACTACATTTTAGGAAAGCACTTGGCAACAAATTCCTACTCGGGCTCGGAGCCTAATTCTGGTCTAAATCCTGTGGTGGGAGTGGGAAGCCACAGAGTCCAGTGGGAAATTGCACTGAATTGGGCAATGCTGCAGCCAGGGGTTTCCCAACATTGTACACAGTGGGACCAGCAGGAAGTCCTATCATCATATCTGGCGCCAAAACTGACACTGCTTTACCACGCTCTTGACTATGGATCAGGAAATGGAACGCAGAACCCAAGCAGTACAGGCACTCGGATTCCACGATGCTTCGTTGGAAGTACTGCTGAAGGCAGCGGAGGAGACGAAGGATGTCCTCTACCCGAGGGATGGAAGGATGAACTCGATGCTCAGCTCGCCAACCCTGCATGGGAGCCTATCGCCAAGATAGTGAGTGCCAACTGCATTCACCAGAGGACAGTCCAGAAAGTGCAACAAAAGGCTGAATGACCTCAGCCACGCCACTGGGGTAAATGGACTCGCTATTCCACATACTCATCTCATTGAATGGGAACTAGGACATGGGCTTCACTGGAAAGCTGCACATGCATAAAAATGTGTCCCGATCGTATGTTGCGATGGTTCATAGCTCCACTGCAGTCCTTGCAGTTGGCAGGTAGAGAGGCGAAAGTATGTCTTTGACTGTGATCCAGTGAGTTCTTACAGCGTAGGGGGTTTAGCATAGCAGGCAGCAACATTCACTGCTGATATCATGCCTCTGTCAACCTTATCCTTCCATCTGCATGGGCTCCCCATTCTAGAGGACTCCTCAACTGATACCACAAACCTGTGCCTCTGCACCCCCACCAATAAAACCCCCCTCTCCAACTGCACCACCATGCTCACTGTCGCATTCTTGCCCCCACTACACTCCCTTTGCTCCTGCTACATTTCCCACCACGCCTATTCAGGCCCCTGCAAGATTTCCATCGTTTCTCCCCCCCCCCGGGTCCCTCCCCCCCCGCACTTTGGCATCCAAACCCGCCTCCTCCTACCCCCCTGTGTTTCCCACCCCCATCAGCCACAAACACTTTCGCTGGTGGGAGGGGACGATTCCGCCCTTAGTTTCTGACAATTTGGATTTGCTCTCTGCAAGTACGATTGCCCTTCCAGTTAGTGATTCCCCACCACCTAATCATTTTTTGCAGCTTTTGGTTAGCTGTGTTCCTGCATTCTGATTCACCATTTTCCCTTGATCATTGTTTTTGACTTTTCCCACTCTTCCCTACTTTTTGGTGAACATCTTTGCAGGTCGAAAGAATTGTTGATCAGGGCCAGTAATAAATTTCACGTTAAGTAAAACAAAATTACTAATAGGTATATATTATGAATGTAGATATATATGTTCAGTTGCATTACTAATCTTTATGCAGAAAACATATATATGCTGTGTTACAGGGGCAGTGGAATTCATAAGTCAGGAGGGTGAATCTCGGAAAGAAAATATTTGAAAATCTCCGACATGGAAAACTTTGCCCGAAGAAAATTTTGCAACTTGGCATTGACAGCCAGCGACTTGTGGGGAAGTTGGTTATTTGAACGGATAGCCTCGCCAGCTTGAGAACAGCAAAACCAGGGCTGACTGCTTAAAAAATAGAGCTGGTTGGATCAAAGGGCACATGAGAAAATCAGAGAGAAGGGAGTGGGAAAAAATAAAAAATATGTGCTGAGCAGTGACACCCAGCGTACCAGTAATACCCAAGGTTCAAAGAAAAGAATAACACAAAGTCTATTATCATTGACTCAAATTCACAAGTAATATCCCACAAACAAGTCCTAAGAGCTGACATTTTCAAGGTTTCTGGTGGAAAATACTGCCACTACTTTCATATAATGGGAGAAGCTAATAACGGGAACTCGAGTTTATTGGACTCACTATTGGAGGTCAATCATCTCAGTTCCAGGACATCATTGCAGGAGTTCCTCAGGATGGTGTCCCGGGCCTGACCTTCTTCAGCTGTTTCATCAATGACCTTCCTTCTAACCCAAGGTCAGAAGGATGTTCGCTGATGACTGCACAATTTCCACATCATTTACAATTCCTCAGATACTGAAGCAGTCCACATCCAAATGCAACAAGACCCGGCAATGTCCAGGCTTGGGCTGACAAATGGCAAGTGACATTCACACCATACAAGTGCTAGGCAATGATTATCTCCAATAAGAGAGAATCAAACCATCGCCCCTTGACATTCAATGGCATTACCATCACTGAATCCACCATTATCAACACTCTGAGGATTACCATTGACTAAAAACTGAACTGGACTAGCCATATGAATATCGTGGCTACAAGAGCAATTCAGAGGTTAGGAATCCTACAGCAAGCAACTCACCTCCTGACTCCCCAAATGCTGTCCACCATTTGGAATACACAATCCAGGACTATAATGGAATACTCTCCACTTGCATGGGCGTGTGCAACTTCAACAGCACTCAAATACTGGACACCATCCAGGATAAAGCAGTCCACTTGGTTGGCAACCAATCCATAAACATTCACTTTGTCCATCACCAACGCAGTGTGTACCAGCTACAAGATGCACTGCAGGAACTCACCAAGGCTCCTTAGACAACACCTTCCAAACCCATGACCACTACCATCTAGAACAGGGGTGGGCAAACTTTTCCGTGCAAGGGCCACATTCAGAAATTCACAATTCACAAAGGGCCGCATAGTATATTAAGTAAAATAATTACTTCACCTGGTTATGATTCTGGGCGCCTCATATAGAACATAGAACAGTACAGCACAGAACAGGCCCTTCGGCCCTCGACGTTGTGCCGAGCAATGATCACCCTACTCAAGTCAACGTATCCACCCTATACCAGTAAGTAACCCAACAGCCCCCCCCCCCTATTAACATTTAAAAAAAATTTTTAAAAAAAAATTTAAAAAAAATTTTTTTTTTTTTTTTTTTTTAATGACTTGGTGGGCCGCAGAAATACCTTTGGCGGGCCGCATGCGGCCCGCGGGCCGTAGTTTGCCCACCCCTGATCTAGAAGAACAAGGGCAGCAGATACAAGAGAACACGACCACCTGGAAGTTCCCCTCCAAGTCACTCACCATCCTGACGTGAAAATAAATCGCTATTCCTCCGCTGTTGCTGGGTCAAAATCCTGGAACTCCCTCCCTAATAGCACAGTGGGTGTACCTGCACCTCAAGGACTGCAGTGGTAAGGAGGCAGCTCACCACCTTCTTCTCAAGGCAATTAGGGATGGGCAATGAATGCTGGACTAACCAGCGAAGCCGGCATCCCTTGATAGAATTTTTAGAACCAATGGCTTCCTCAGAGGCTAAGTTGAGAAATGAGAGGCCTCGTGCAACAGGCAGGTTAATGTGATATCTTCCATTGTCTCACACTCCTGGTCACAATCACGCTTGGGGCCATATTTCATTTTCCACATTTAAGGAGCAGAAGGATGCATTGCCCATTCCTTTTGTGGATTCAGTTGAGTGTTGTCCATTGTTTATTGGGAGTTGATAACAACCTGCTTATCACCTTGTGCATGCTATTTCATCAATGCCTTGCATGCCATCAAGAAGGTGGCCGAACATAGGGCAGCACGGTGGCCTAGTGGTTAGCACAACCGCCTCACGGCGCTGAGGTCCCAGGTTCGATTCCGGCTCTGGGTCACTGTCCGTGTGGAGTTTGCACATTCTCCCCGTGTCTGCGTAGGTTTCGCCCCCACAACCCAAAAATGTGCAGAGTAGGTGGATTGGCCACGCTAAATTGCCCCTTAATAGAAAAAATAATTGGGTAATCTAAATTTATAAAAAAGAAAAAAAAAAAGAAGGTGGCCGAACATGACCCCCCAATCTGAAAAGCAGGCAAACATATCAACTAAAGGTGTGGAATTCCTTTTTTTCACATTAGTTCTTGTCAGTGGATTGGACAAATATACTACTAGAGGCATGAAGTGCCTGTGCATCAGTATTTCAAATGTAATCTGAGAAAGAATCCACAAGATGGAGCTAGTGAGGCTATATTTTTAAAGTTATGCCTTACTTATTTTTATGATCATTATTTATTTATAAATTTAGAGTACTCAATTCATTATTTTTTCCAATTAAGGGGAAATTTAGCATGGCCAATCCACCTAGCCTGCCCATCTTTGGGTTGTGGGGGCAAAACCCACGCAAACACGGGGTGAATGTGCAAACTCCACACAGACAGTGACCCAGAGCCGGGATCGAACCTGGGACCTCGGTGCCCTGATGCAACAGGGCTAACCCACTGCGCCACCGTGCTGCCCCATGATTATTATTTTCTTGCCAATTTCCTTCCCTTCACCTCCTCCTTGCTAATTCCTATTGTCAAGGACCATTCCACAGACATCAGGTGGCCAATGGCTAGGTGAGCCTTGACATCAGGCATTAGCAGGCTATTTGACTGCACCGACATCACAGCTGAGCCCACTGCTTGACATTTATTGAAACAAGCGCAGCAGAGGAGTAAGTAGAGGATGAGTCTAGCTGTACCATTCCAAAGAACAAATAAGCATTTTTAGAGATATATATATCACTTGATTGTGCCCGTTCTTGATTTTCAAATAGTGGACAGTTTAGGGAGAGAAAATAATTAAAACAAAACAAAAGTACTAACCAAACTTAAAATTAATTTTCTCTGCATTTGTTTCCCCATAATCTCTCCTTTCCTTCCTCTTTTCCTCATATTGTATGTCTCCCTCATCCTGTCCGACACCACGCAGGTAAAAGTGAAAAACCAAGATCCCACTGTGCTACTCTGAAAGTAGGCTAAGATGCCCTTTCGTAACCAACACCACCAAACCGGCTTTGAGAGATTTCTAAGTGATATAATAACGCAGTAAAAATAGAAATGTCCTTCTCTTGTCTGATGCCAACGTTTTGATCATTCATGATGTGATAGCGGGAGCAGCTGAATGAGTATGACAATTGTGCTCTGTGAACTGTAAAGAATGTAAACTTTTAAATTGTAGGTGTTCAGAAACAATGTTCATGTACCTCTGATCTCTGGCATCATGAAGATCTGACCCAGCGACATCACAACTGCGATTTGCTGGCCCGGCTCACGATCCAAAGTACAGCTTTAAGATTCCACAGAAGGTGGAACTTTGCACAGGGTATCTTTTCCATTCTGTCTGTAGCAACAGCAATGTAGGGGCATATGGATATTATAACTCATAAGAAAGCAGTTGTGAACGAAGGTGAACTTATTTACTTATTTACAATTAGATTTAGATTTTATGGTCACGTGCACCGAGGTACAATCCAGGCAGATGGCTCCATGAAGACATAGAACATGTGATAAATACATGAGGCTACATAATGAAAATACATAAACGTAGACAGCGGGTGAAGTATACGGTATATGGAACATAGAACAGTACAGCACAGTACAGGCCCTTCGTCCCACGATGTTGTGCCAACTGCTTATCCTAATCTAAGATCAAACCAACCGAAAGAACAGACCTCTGACATCTACCCTGTACCTTCCTCCAATCACCTTAAAATTATGTCCCCACGTGACAGCCATTTCCGCCCTGGGGAAAAGTCTCTGGCTATCCATGCCTCTCATCACCTTGTACACCTCAGTCAAGTCACCTCTCTTCCTTATTCGGTCCAGTGAGAAAAATCCTAGCTCCCTCAACCTTTCTTCATAAGACATGCCCTCCAGTCCAGGCAGTATCCCGGTAAATCTCCTCTGCACCCTCTCCAAAGCATCCTCATCCTTCCTATAGTCAGGCGACCAGAACTGGACACAATATTCCAATGTGGCTTTTCATAGTAACTTCATTGAAGCCTACTTGTGCCAATAAGCGATTATTATTATTAACCATGGTTTCATAAAACTGCAGCAAAACCGTGCGTTCTTAAACTCAATTCCCCTGTTAATGAAAGCCAACACAACATATGTATTCTTAAAAACCCTATCAACCTTGGTGGAAACTTTGAGGAATCTTTGTACATGGACCCCCAACTACAACTGCAGAAAAGATGCATAGGAAGATCAGTTCAGTCCATAGGAGGGCCATTCAGGAGTCTGGTAACAGCGGGGAAGAAGCTGTTTTTGAATCTGTTAGTGTGTGTTCTCAGACTTTTGTATCTCCTGCCCGATGGAAGAAGTTAGAAAGAGAATAACCTGGGACCCTGGAGCTGTGAAGTAACAATGCTAACCACCATACTACCGTGCTGCCCTTTTGCAGCTGGGTGATCCCTGGAGAGAAAGCATGCGGTGTCCACGGGCACCATCGAGGCTTCCTTGCTTGGTGGGCCCCAAAGTGTCTGGGGTGCTTTACCGACCCTTTAAATCATTTTTTAGTTTCATGATTTAAGCTTCATTTGTGATTTGTTTATGTTTTAGGCAGTACCATTTTAAGTGGCTGCCCATTTTAATTTGTCCTTGAGTTTTTTAATTTGGATTAATCGATTCAATGAAAACAGTTGGAGCTCTTTTCTAGACCATATAGAAACATTGGCCAAGCTTTTTTTTTAAACTTAGAGTACCCAATTAATTTTTTCCAATTATCTGGAAATTTAGCGTGGCCAATCCACCTAGCCTGCACATCTTTGGGTCGTGGGGGTAAAACCCACGAAACACGGGGAGACTCCACACAGACAGTGACCCAGAGCCGGGATCGAACCTGGGACCTCGGCGCCATGACGCCACAGTGCTAACCCACTGCGCCACCGCGCTGCCCTCCATTGGCCAAGCTTAAGCTCCAGTACCCAAGCTACTGTCTATATTAAACAGATTACACTGTCTTCAAGACAGAGATAGAAAGGTTCTTGATTAATAAGGGGATCAGGGGTTATGGGGAGAAGGTAAGAGAATGGGAATGAGAAAATATCAGCCATGATTGAATGGTGGAGCACTCAATGGGCCAAGTGGCCTAATTCTGCTTCTATGTCTTATGGTCTTACACTAATGTGAAACTGTATTCAAGGCATGATGGCTGGAGGCTGTTTAGCACAGGGCTAATTCGCTGGCTTTGAAAGCAGACTAAGGCAGGCCAGCAGTATGGTTCGATTCCCGTTCCAGCCTCCCCGGACAGGCTCCGGAATGTGGCGACTAGGCACTTTTCACGGTAACTTCATTGAAGCCTACTCATGACAATAAGCGATTTTCATTTCATGATGAAAGTTCTCATCATCCACCATTTCATAGTTATGATGGGGGTCATCATTGATGTCCCTCATGAGGAGTAATTACTAGCTCAATACATGCATTCAACTGAGCTATTGCCTAACTGATCAGTTGGGGAGAGGAGAATGGTCAGGAGTGAGGTGCCACTGAGTGTCTCTAGGGCCATGCAGGTGGAGTAGAGAGGGACAACTGTGGGAAAGTGGCTTTTAAATAAAAGGGAAGAGAGTGAGGCGTAGTGGACAGGTGCTCACGGAGGTGGAAGCATTTGGGTGGGTGTCCTAGAAGCATTGAGAGTCAGGGCACTGTGAGGAATCCTCATCGCTCAGTATGATGTTCTCATCTTTCTGGAGAATCATGGAGCCAGACGAGTTGACTATTCTACTCATTGATATCAACCAACAGCAGCGACATTGATGTGCCGCTGCGTGCGGCCAGGACAAGCGTCCTGCAGATGTAGTGGGAGGGTGAGGAAGAGTAATAAACTATAGGCACCTAGTGGGCGCGGGTGAACCTAGGTACTAGCAGATAAAGGTCACCTTTGTTACAGAGCTCTTGTGTTAAATATCACTTTGCGCACCTACAGAACCTCCACCCTGTCATTTCATGGCATCATGCTCGGCAAACCCCACCCCCCCGTACACTCCAAGCTCATCCCAGTAGAATGGCGGCAGTATGCCTCACCGACTCCCCACACTGCTGACTCAGTAAGGAAGCGCAGTTGTTGGCACAGGCCCATCCCCGCTCTCCCAAACCGCTATCTATGAAAGGTGACCCCCCCTCCCCCACCCCCTTCCCCGCATCAACGCTCAGGGCTCTCATGTCTGCCCCCCCCCCCCCCCCCACCCCCCCAGTGATGAGGAAGCCGATGCTGACAAAGTATTGAGGGGCTGCCCACCCTGTATGTAAGTTGGAGGAAAACACCAGCACCCCTGAACTCAGGAGGGGGCTGCAGCAGATCAGGTAAGTTATCCACCGTTGCTGAACCCCATGATATGCCTGTTCCTTGGCAGGACACTTTCAGTTCTCAGTCAGGCAGGAATGAGACATATCGCTGAGGATGAGAGGAGCATTGCTCTGTCCTCGCCGCAAATCATCTTCATTCTCCTGCAGAGTCCAACCAATGACTTTAACACCCTGTCCATGCAATTGGGCACCATCATGCGGACCTACCCCGGCACAACGTTAGTGATTTGATGTTACACACCATGGTGAGGGAGCCATTCACTCCCTAGTCCTGAGTCATCTCGAAACAAAGAAGCTAGGAGGGTGTCTCTAGCCCTTCGGTCCATGTAGACCCTGGTCATCACCCAAGATTCTATCTTCCTTGTGAGTTTCCCATCACCACCCCCTTCGATCTTCACCTCATCCAAGATGATGTGGCGCTTCTCCATCTCCTCCTGGTGAAACTGATCTCCCCGCTGCAATGCCAGCTTATGGAGAGCATAGCTGACCACTATGATGTGGGACGCCCTCTGGGGGCTGTATTGGAGGGCACTCCCTGACTAGTCCAGGCACTGGAACCGCATCTTGGGCTGTCCAATTGCCTGCTCGCCCTGCACGTGCATTGACCTAGGAGCCTCTTTATAGCAAGTCTCAGCAGGTGTTTGTGGCCTCCGCACGGATGGCATCAACCACCTCCTGAGTGGGTACCCCCTGTTCCTGAGGAGCCATCCCTGCAGCCCCTACTCTCCCTCAAAATGGCTGTGTTCTGCGAGTGCCAAAGATGTAACTGGCATGAACGCTCGCCGGGAATCGGATACACATCTACATTATGTGCATTGTGTGGTCACAATCAGTTGGACATTGAGGGAGTGGTATGTCTTGCGGTTCATGAATGGGGTTTCATGGAGACCGCAAGGCCGCATGAGTACAGTCAATTACACCCTGCACCTGGGGCATGCCTGCTAAGAGGGCGAAGCCTATGGCCCTGGCTCACCTGGTCCCAGTCCAAGTTGATGTACATGTGGACCCTCCTGAATAGCACATCTCTGACCTACCTTATGCACTTGTGTGTGGCTGACTGGGATGTGTTGCACATTTTACCCTGAAACGAGCCAACGAGCCAATGGCATAGATGTTCAGAGTGACAGTAACTTTAAGGACCACAGGCAATGGTTGACCTACCAGACCATGAGGTGGCAGCTCTTGCATCACCTGGCAAAGGTGGTCCCCCTTCTCCCGGGACAAATACAGTCTTCTCCGGCACTGCAGCTCTCATATCTGGAGGTAGGATTTTCGACATTGGAAGACCGTTTGCCGGTAGTGTCTCCTACGAGGCTCCACCATCTGTGGTTCTGCTCTGGAATAGCCATGGGTCCTGCCTCCCAATCCCCAGGATCCACAACTAAGGTTGAGGTGGCCTGCTGCCTTCCACGCCCTGTTGACTGTGATGACTTTGGCAGCAAACCCTGGTGGGCCTGCACCTGGAGGGTCCCAGCCTGCTTCCAGGCTGCAAGGGTGAAGCAGTGCTCCCCGCCTCGGTGTGCGGAATTGGAGGTGTGTTGCTCACCAGGCGAAGGGTTTTCAGATGATCTGGACACCCCCAGGATCTCATGGGTGGAATACCCGGGGTTGTGCTCCTGCCGATTCTCTTCCCTTCAGCTGACCGGGGGCCCGTGCTCCTCCATAGGATAAAGGGGCAGGTGGAGTGAGATCCAGATGCTGACACTCGTGGATTCCCATTAGTGCCTGCAACTTGTTGTTGAAGCCCTGCACCAATGAGCTCATGTCCTCAGCTATGGAGGTCATAAACTGAACGTGCGGACGTCCCCCACCATGGAGTTCAGGGCCTGCACCAAAATCTCCACCGCAGACACCACCCACGCAGAGTTGGCCTCATTGTGTTGGAGTAACGGCACCATCTCCTCGGACAGAAGGCGATGGGACTCCTCCAGTTAGCCTTGCAGTCAGAGGATGGATGCTGTCATCCCCTCCTAATGCTTGTGATTCTGTCTTTGCAGCTCTAACAGCTCAGGGATGACTGAACCCAGGGCCACATTATTGGCCAAGGGCTCAACAGAGTCCTGGCTTCAGGCATCCCTCCGAATGCCGGATACCTGCACCTTTGCTTGCTGAGGAAATTCAATTTTAAAGTGCTCATCAGTGAGAGGCCCAGAAGCCTGCCTACTGTGTAATCCCACCCGGGTGTGCATATCTGCACTGGTGAAGAGTGCTGGTGACAGATGTGATGCCTCTTCTATGCTGGTCTCCAAAATATCTCCCTCGGAGCTGCTTGAGCCTGTGGTATCCGGGGGGAGTGTGAGGATGGTCGACTAGTTGCCTTGCATTAATATATTACGGGGAAACTGATAGGAGAATGGTTCCTAACATGAGGCTTGAACTATGACTGTGTCTTGAGTCAGCTAACCATCGGGTAAGCGTTCTCCAAGGCGGCCTTCAGGACGTGCGACAAAATCGCCAAGCAGAAACTTATAGCCAAGTGCCGCACACATGGGTACAGCCTCAACCAGGACCTTGGATTCATGTCACATTACATTCATCCCCCACCATCTGGCCTGGGCTTGCGAAATCCTACCAATTGTCCTGGCTTGAGACAATTCACACCTCTTTAACCTGGGGTTACCCCTATCTCTTGATCTGTAAAGACTTAATTACCTGCAAATGCTCGCATTCAAAGCATTGTCTTGCATCTTTAACTTTGTCTATATATATATGTTTCTGGAACATACCTCTTCATTCACCTGAGGAAGGAGCAGTGCTCCGAAAGCTAGTGTTTGAAACAAACCTGTTGGACTTGAACCTGGCGTTGTAAGACTTCTTACTGTGTCTTGAGGGTTCTCACTGTTGTCTGCTGCCCTCACTTTGTCCTTTGCACATGTGCGGTCTTGCCAACTCAAGGGCTCTTTCCTCAAAGGGAATGTGGCATCTGATCTCAGGCATGACGTCGGCAGGCTGTGCCTGCTCATGTTGGTTATAATCGAGATTCTCCTGCAAAGAGACTGATGGTGAGAATTGAGGCGTGACTCCAGAAATCGAAAATTAGAATTTAATAAAAAATATCTGGAATTAAAAGTCTAAAGGTGGCCATGAAAACATTGCCGATTTGTCATAAAAACCCATCTGGTTCACTAATTTGGGCGGCACGGTACCACAGTGGTTAGCACAGTTGCTTCACAGCACCATTGTCCCAGGTTCGATTCCCGGCTTGGGCCACTGTCTGTGTGGAGTCTGCACGTTCTCCCCGTGTCTGCGTGGGTTTCCTCAGAGTGCTCCGGTTTGCTCCCACAAGCCCCGAAAGACGTGATGTTAGATAATTTGGGCACTCTGAATTCTCCCTCAGTGTACCTGAACAGGCACTGGAATGTGGCGGCTAGGGGATTTTCACAGTAGCTTCATTGCAGTGTTAATGTAAGACTATTTGTGATAACAAAGATTATTATTATAATGTCCTTTAGGGAGGAAATCTGACACCCTTACCTGGTCTGGCCTACATGTGACTCCAGATCCATAGCAATGTGGTTGACTCTTAAATGTTCTCAGGGATGGGCAATAAATGCTGACCCAGCCAGTGAAGTCCACGAATAAAAAAAGAACTGCCAGCTCAGGTGGTGATGAAGTCTGGCATGCGTGGGACTTTACTGGGGCATGAGGAGCAGATGGGCTACTAGGGGGGGACGATGGAAGTGTGAACGAGGGCCAAATGAAAGGTGTTGGGAACCCGTGAGGTGGCTGGGTGAGAGATCACCTTGGAGGCGTGAGGGGTATATGAAGTGTTATGCAGGAGACTAGAGGAGGCAGACCTACCCTGGCCACACAAAGAAGGTCATTGTGCAGCACTATTGCCCCATCCTCTTCTGAAGCGAGTTGGCACTCACTAAGGCTGCCATTGCCTCCCAGACAAGGGTGCTGTCCTTAGTGGAAGGACATGACCACTAGCAGCTTTTCACAGTAACTTCATTGCAGTATTAATGTAAGCCTACTTGTGAGAATAAAGATTATTGAATTGAATTCACACCAGTTTTCTCACTGGAACCAACACATGGCGAAAATATGTAAGATTTTGGCAATGATACGGCTCAGGAGAGTCAACTTGGGCTGTACAGACAAATATACAGACAAATATCAGCCTCAGATTTACAAAGAATGGCAGCACGGTAGCATTGTGGATAGCACAATTGCTTCACAGCTCCAGGGTCCCAGGTTCGATTCTGGCTTGGGTCACTGTCTGTGCAGAGTCTGCACATCCTCCCCGTGTGTGCATGAGTTTCCTCCGGGTGCTCCGGTTTCCTCCCACAGTCCAAAGATGTGCAGGTTGGGTGGATTGGCCATGATAAATTGTCCTTAGTGTCCAAAATTGTCCTTAGTGTTGGGTGGGGTTACTGGGTTATGGGGATAGGGTGGAGGTGTTGACCTTGGGTAGGGTGCTCTTTTCAGGAGCCGGTGCAGACTTGATGGGCTGAATGGCCTCCTTCTGCACTGTAAATTCTATGTAATTCTGATTCAAAAGTGATAGAGGTGCAAACTGAATCAAGTCACGGGGAACTTTATTCGGTAAATCCACAACTTAAAGTGGATTCCAATTTTTTGAGGATGATTGCTGTTGGAGAAAGCTGGTTTTCAACCTACCGTTCCTGCTGAATTTCACCTAAAATCCAAGATGTGACGCACATAACCCACATCCTTCCCCTGCCACAGTCTTCAGTCCCTGATAAAACATTACCTGAGCTTCAATGGGAGGGAATGGTTATTATACATGTAACAGGTTAGTTTGGTAACTGACGGCACTATCTGAAGAAATGAAAATGATAAATGGTGTTTTAAAAATGTGCCAATAAATATCATTCAGCTGGAGGGTGATCATTACAATCTTCCTCTGTAAATCTGGCCCTTTGTTTTTTCAGCCACTACACAAAGTAGTCATAACTCAAAAAGCTTTCCTGTGGAATGTAGTCTTGCAGTTGGCTCATTGCACACTGCTGCACACCATTAATCTTTCAGAGGCTTGATGTTCTTTACTGTGTCTCCAAGTCGTGCCATCGTTTAAGGATGCAGAAATCATTACTGCCTACTGGTAGAATCATAGAATCATAGAATTCCTACAGGGGCTTTTCACAGTAACTTCATTTGAAGCCTACTCGTGACAATAAGCGATTTTCATTTCAGTGCAGAAGGAGGCCATTCAGCCCTCGAGTCTGCACCGACCTTCTGAAAGAGCACCCTATCAAGGCCCATTACACCACCCTATTCCCATAACCTAATCCGTACATCCGAAGAACACTAAGTGGCAATCCACCTAACCTGCACATCTTTGGACTGTGGGAGCAAACCCGGAGCACCCGGAGGGAACCCACACAGACACGGGGAGACCATGCAAACTCTACACAGATAGTTAACAAAGGCTGGAATTAAGCCTGGGTCCCTGGCGCTAACCACTCTGCCGCCCCATGGGTATCACACGTCATCAACAAGAACTTGCATTTATATACCACCTTTAATATTCAAATCAGATTTATAGACACAAATTGGCACCGGGTTACATAAAGAAATATTAGAATAGGTGATCAAAAACGTAGTCAAAGAAGTAGGTTTTTGGAAACAGCATGAGAGAAGAGAAGAGAAGAGAGAATAGAGAGAATAGAGAGGAGAGAAGAGAGAGAGAAGAGAGAAGGAGAAAGAGAAAAAGAGAGAACAAAGGCATGGCTCTGAACCTCTGAACCTCCTCCAGCCCTAACCAACACTCTTTGATAGTCAGAGGCATTACCATCATTGAATCCCCCACCAACAATGGCTTGGGGTTACCATTGACCAGAAACTGAACTTGGCTGGCCATATAAACATTGTATGTACCAGGAGGTCCCAGGTTCGATCCCGGCTCTGGGTCACTGTCCGTGTGGAGTTTGCACGTTCTCCCCGTGTCTGCGTGGGTTTCGCCCCCACAACCCAAAAATGTGCAGAGTAGGTGGATTGGCCACGCTAAATTGCCCCTTAATTGGAAAAAATAATTGGGTAATCTAAATTTAAAAAAAAAACATTGTATGTACCAGAACAAGTCAGAGATTGACAATTCTCGACGCCATGAGGCAGCAGTGCTAACCACTGTGCCACCATGCTGCCCTGCAGCATGCATCTCTAATCCTAACTCACCAAATCCTTTTTGCTATCCATAAGGTATAAGTCAGGTGTTGTTAGAATACTCTCCCTATGCCTAGATAAGTACACCGTCAACAACACTCAGGAAGGTTGGCACCATCCAGGACAAAGTAACCCAACTGACTGGCACTCTCCCCACCACCTTAAGCATTCACTTCCTCTACTATAGGCACATCATGACTGCAAACCATGTGCAAGATCCATTGCAGTGACTTGCCAAAATTATAACTTCTGTGCACCAGGAGAACAATGCAAACGCATGGGAATATCACCACCTGCAATTTCCCTGTCCAAACCACTCACCATCCTTACTTGGAACTATATTGCTGTTCTTTCCCTCTCATTCAGACTAAAACCTGGACCTCCGTCCCTGATAGGCACAATGGGTGTGAATACATCACATGGACAGCAGCAGTTCATGAAGCTGGCTCACCGCCACCTTTTCAAGCGCAATTAAGGACGAGCAAAAATTCTGGCTTTGCCTCAAACACCCACATCCCATGAGCGAATGAAAAACATTTTTTTGAAGCTTGCAACTTTAATCTTATCCCAATCACAATCAAAAGTAT
Source organism: Scyliorhinus canicula (assembly GCF_902713615.1). Taxonomy (NCBI): domain Eukaryota; kingdom Metazoa; phylum Chordata; class Chondrichthyes; order Carcharhiniformes; family Scyliorhinidae; genus Scyliorhinus; species Scyliorhinus canicula. The sequence goes on along the minus strand of NC_052165.1, from coordinate 64,655,478 downwards.
CTCTACAGTGCAGAAGGAGACCATTTGGCCAACTGAATCTGCACCAACCCTCCAAAAGAGCACCTTACTGAGACCCACACCCCAGTCCCCAGCGCCGGCCCTAGGGTTGCTGGCGCCCCGGGCAAGCTGAACGGGGGGGGGCGAGGCGGGGGGGGGGCGAGGCGGGGGGGGGGGGCCGAGGCGGGGGGGCCGAGGCGGGGGGGGGGGGCGAGGCGGCGGTGGGGGGGTGGGGGGGCGGGCCCGAGGTGGCAGGGGGGGCGGGCCTGAGGCGGCGGGGGGGCGGGCCCGAGGTGGGGGGGGGCAGGCCCGAGGCGGGGGGGCTGAGGGGCGGGGCCGAGGGGGGGGCGGGCAGAGGGGACCGCCCTGGGGAGGGCGGCCACCGCGCATGCGCTGGTTGGCACCGGCCCAACTGCGCATGCGCGGGACCCAAGTCTCTGGCGCCCCCTAGCACATGGCGCCCCGGGCGACTGCCCGAGTTGCCGGTGCCTTGGGCCGGCCCTGCCAGTCCCATCCCTGCCGCACCATAACCTACCCCACACATCTTTGGATATTAAGGGGCAATTTTAGCATGACCAATCCACCTAATCTGCACATCTTTGGACATCTTCATAATTTATATTTTTATCTGAAATATTTAAATTTCAAGTAAAGGGATTCTCTGATTATTTTGCTTCTGCTTCACTTAAGTGTGAACTTTGATGTAATTGGCTGCTTAGCCTGTTTGATGATATCATTGCTGCAGGAAATGTAGAGATCCTTTTGGATCCTGTCAGATTCAGACTGATGTCAGGAATGGGGAATTCTTTGCTCTGGAGAGAGAGGGATCGCTAAGTCTTTTTGGGCACCTTTCTTCGAGTTCAGCAGTGGGCAATGTTGCTTTGCCGCTGATCACGAAATCAAGCCCAATGTTTAAGGACACAGAACAAACTGAAGGCATTTTACTCTCCATCTGGGATGTGGAACTATTCAACCACCTCAGCACTCTTCCCTCCATTTCTATTCCCACTTTTGGCATCATTTTCCACTCAATAGAAACAAAGGCAGAAAAGATATCCTTGAGCCTAATTTTTAAAAAATTATCAATACCTCTTGAAAAATAATATTAAAATATTTGTCACAAGTAAGCTTACATTAACACTGTAATGAAGTTACTGTGAAAAGCCCCTAGTCACCACATTCCAGAGCCTGTTCGGGTACACGGAGTAAGAATTCAGAACGTTCAAATTGCCCACAGCACGTCTTTCAGGACTTGTAGCAGGAAATTGGAGCACCTGGAGGAAACCCACGCAGACACTGGGAGAACGTGCAGACTCCACACAGACAGTGACCCAAGCAAGGAATCGAACCTGTGACCATGGAGCTGTGAAGCAATAGTGCGAGCCAGCTTTTGATTCCTTAAAAGCCAGCAGGCAGGGTGACACAGTGGCACAGTGGTTAACACTGCTGCCTCAGGACACTGAGTATCTGGGTTCGATCCTGGCCCTGCATCACTGTCCGTGTGGAGTTTGCACATTCTCCCCGTGTCTGCGTGGGTCTCATCCCACATCCCAAAGATTAGGTGGATTGGCCATGCTAACTTGCTCCTCGATTGAAAAAAAAAATAATTGGGGACTTAAAATTTTTAAAATATAGCCAGGAGGCAAATATTACCCAACTGGAGATCTCCCTCACTATCAAAGGCATCCACGTGAGTGGATGATATGATATTGGTTTTGCATCTGGAAATGGTCAAGTATATATCAGAGGCTCGGTGGAGAGGTTCTAACAGAGATGCCGGCCATTCATTTCTTTCTTTAAAGATCTGGACACATTCGAGGGTAAGGGTGGTTGAGTTAGGAGGGGCTTAGTTTAGTAATAGGGGTTCATTGTTCCATTGGGTAATATATATTATGTGTATATCTTTACCCATATGTATATTACTGTTTATATTTGATAATTTAATAAAAATATTGATTTAAAAAACAGTATGGCATTTAGTTTTAGGAATTAAAAATATTAAATGCAACGTCTGGTTAAGAAACAGGCAAGCATCTCAAGTGACTGCAATTCAAAGAAACCTAGAGTTAATTACAGTTCAAAGGTACCGTGCGCTTTATATTACAGGGTCAGGGGGAGAAGCGTAAATGAATGGTCAATCTCCAGCCTTGTAATGAAGCCAGAAAGTCAACTCTCATCTCAACAAAAGACTGAAATGGTTTATGTAGTGCCCAGATGAAAAGAAGGCGTAGGGTCGTCGGAGGGGTGGGGTGGGGGTGGGGGCAGCAAGAAGAATACAACCCCTGGAAAATGGAGCAGAAATTGGTTAAAGATAAATCAGGAAAATAAGTCTGAAAAGCATGATGATTTTCACTTGAAAGAAATGGTGGTCTATAGTTCTTATAAAATTTGAACAAATAATGCTATAGAAATAGATCTGCCGTGCTCTCTCGATCTGTCTTTCTGGTTAAAAATTCCCCAGCAGTCTGCTTCTGCTGACATAGAACAATGATAATAACGATGAATAAGGCTTCTTCATCACAGTTATCATTATCTAGTCAAGGATGTTACATAGAAACAGGCTTTTGGGAAAGAGATCATAACCCATGTATCTAAACACGTTATCTGAATGAAGTGGTTAGCACTGTTGCTTCATAGCTGCAGGGTCCCAGCTCTGCTGGTTTAGCAGAGGGCTAAATCGCTGGCTTTGAAAGCAGACCAAGGCAGGCCAGCAGCACGGTTCAATTCCTGTACCAGCCTCCCCGAACAGGCAACTAGGGGCTTTTTACAGTAACTTGTGACAATAAGCAATTTTCATTTCATTCATTCATTCATTCCTGGCTTGGGCACTGTCTGTGCAGTGTCTGCACGTTCTTCCCATGTCTGCGTGGGTTTCCTCCGGATGCTCTGGTTTCCTCCCACAGTCCAAAGATGTGCAGGTTTGGTGGATTGGCCATGCTAAATTACCCTTAATGATCAAAAACTTAGGTGGGGTTACTGGGTTACGAGAATAGGGTGAAGGTGTGGGCTTAAGTAGGGTGCTCTTTCCAAGGGCCGGTGCAGATTCGATGGGCTGAATGGCCTCCTTCTGGACTGTAAATTCTATGTGTCTATGAAGGGAATAAGATGTCCTCACGAGAAAAGTGACGATGATATTCCTTGCAGTAGAAACCTAAATTAGGACACCTATTCCCTGACAATTGGACAATTGAATGAGTAAACAAATATGATTGACATAAGTTGTCCACTGGTTCCTGAAAATAAGGAACAAACATGTGCAACAAAAGAAGGAAAATCTCATCCGATGGGGGATAGTCCCCGAATATGTGCCCATGCTAGCTCCAGATCCATACCTTAGCCAGCAAGGGAGAGAACCAGATGTTGTTGCCAAGAGGGCAAAACCCACATCAGCTCAACTGTCCCACCCAAGACGAATAAACTGATCTCGTCTGCTTTATATCTATTCAATCATGAGTTACATTTGAACTGTCACTTCTCAATAAATTGTTTGTGATGCCCCAACTCTTTTGAATCATCTGTGACCCTTGACCAAATCTCAATTAATTGAAAGTGAAACATGGAAGCCATTTATTCATTCGAACCAGAATAATTAACCTTGCATATTGTCATTCATGTAAACGCTGAGGTTCCAGTGTGATTATAGATACATTCTATAATAATCATGTCCTATCATTTTATGTGCAACATTAATGTTGCTGATGTTATACCCTGTAGCCATCTCAGATGGCCACCTGCAAAGGACCATGGGAATTATGGCCAACCCAGGACTCAGACAGACTCAGGCCTTGTGTGCAGATAGCTAGACGCGATCGAAACCCCCGCTCGGCATTCTAATGGCCCATTTCCCCAGAACAAAAGAACTGTACTCAGGTAACCGATACAGATACAGATACAGACTAATCGGCGCCACTCCCTTTACTCAGGGAGCCCAAACAGCCAAGGTCAATGACCGCTAAGAACACGCCCAGCCATCAAGGCACCCGCCCCTTTATTTGCCAAAATCGAAGGCAGTGATCGAATTATTGGTCCAAGTCAAGGACCGCCCCAAAGAGTGCGAAATCCCAGAGGGATAAGAAGAGACACAGCTATGTGCTCGGTCTCTCTTGGATCCGGCCTAGGCCAACCCAAGTGTAGCCTAACGACCAGACAGACAAGTTCAAGACCAACGATCGCTACCAGACGGATGAGCCCAGCAGAAACAGAGCCACTTCTTCCACCCAGCCACGCAAGATCGGACAAAGGCCTTGTCCATCTGCATAGAGTCGGTTGCCCTGAGGTTAAGTACATGTTATTGTAGTTGTTAGGTGTAGTTTAACTTGTAGTGTTATGTGTTGCATTTTGAAGTAAACCTTGTGTGTAAATAAACCACCTTTAAACTTGAACTAGTTGTGTGGTCCTTTGATCAATATCCGGTAAAGCCTTGTGGTGGTATCATTTGATACCCGGTGACTCTAAAGAGCATCATTATTAATTGGCAACATTATTGGTGACTCTGATTGGCAACAGCTCCGAGATCCCAGAAATCATCTGAATGATATTAAAAGGACTATTTTAACATCTGTTGCCATTCACTGACTATTTGTTTCCAAATAGGCATAAACTGTTAACTATTAAAGCAAAGGGCAGCACAATGATGCAGTGGTTAGCACTGCTGCCTCACAGTGCCGAAGTCCCAGGTTTGATCCCGGCTCTGGGTCACTGTCCATGTGGATTTTGCACATTTGCTCCGTATTTGCTTAGGTTTCGCCCCCGCAAACCAAAGATGTGCAGAGTAGAGGGCAGCACAGTGGCCTAGTGGTTAGCACAGCTGCCTCACGGCGCTGAGGTCCCAGGTTCGAATCCTGGCTCTGGGTCACTGCCCGTGTGGAGTTTGCACATTCTCCCCGTGTTTGCGTGGGTTTCGCCCCCACAACCCAAAAAAATGTGCAGAGTAGGTGGATTGGCTACGCTAAATTGCCCCTTAATTGGAAAAATAATTGGGTAATCTAAATTTTAAAAAAAAGAAAAAAAAAGATGTGCAGAGTAGGTAGGTTGACCACACTAAATTGTCTCTTAATTTAAAAAAATGAATTGGGCACTCTAAATTTATTAAAAAGAAAAAAAACTATTAAAGCAAAACATTGTTCACAATACCAGAGTTATGTTCAAATAGAAATATTTGCAGTGAAACAGAGAAGGGCCTGATAGAAAGTTAAATGTTGAACTGACTGTTCCCTCAGCCGTGACAGGAAACATGGAATTCAATTATTTTGCCCATAGAGGGGGTACAGATCAACATTTACAGATGGCAACATAGTTTTCCAGAGGGCAAGCTGGTAGAACGGGCAAACATGTGGGAAATTACATTCACAGGAGAAAAGTGTGAGGTGCTGCATTGTGCAGTGAAGAATAAGGGAGAGACAACACAAATTAAATTGAAAGGGAGCGCAAGGAAAGAGAGACCCAGGTATGTTCATGCCCAAATCTTTGAAAATAGCTGACTAGGTTAACAAAGCAGTTAATAAAGCATTGGCGATCTGATATTTTAGAAATCGGCATAGAGTAGAAAGGGCAAGAAGTAACACTTTAACCATTGACTCTCTCCCCCACAAGGGAACCGTATGTGCTGTGCGCACCATCTACAAAATGCACTGCAGTAACCTACCAAGGCCTCTTCAACAATGCCTCCCAAAACTGTGACTTGTCCCATTTAAAAGGACAAGGGTAGCAAGCTTGTGGGAAAGTCACCACCTCCAGGTGACACACCATCCTGATTTAGAAATGTCCTGCCATTCTCTGCCACGCATCTGCATTGGGATCGTGGAAGTCTCGGCCTAGTAGCGGAGGTACCTTCACCACACCGACTGGAGCAATTTGGGAAAACAGCTCATCACCGAGTTCTTAATATCTAAATCACATGAATGAAAAAGTCATGCTAAACCTATATTTAAAATAAAAGTAGTTCAGCCCCAGCTGGAATATTGCATCCGATTCTTGTCACCACACTTCAGGAAGTGAAGGTTTTGGAGCGAATAAAGGAGAGATTTACCAGACCGGATCCCACGTTCAATTGTGAATTTAACACAGGTAAGAATTCAGTACAGAATGGGGGAGGAGGTGCTGATTTTTTGTTTAGATTCCAGTAGTGGTGACTGTTCAAAGGCATTCATTAGGTGAGCTGGTAGGCGATTAGTTAGTGAGTTCAAGATATTGGGCAGAACCTTATCATCTTTTTTCAAAGTGTCGGTTCTGGTGAGAAAACCTGTGAGAATCTCACTGACACCGGGATGGCATGGTGGTGCAATGGTTAGCACTGCTGCCTCACGGCGCCGAGGATCCGGGTTCCATCATAGCCCCGGGTCGCTGTCTGTGTGACGTTTGCACATTCTCCCCCCACAACCGAAGATATGCAGGGTAGGTAGATTGGCCATGCTAAATTGCCCCTTAATTGGAAAAAAAGAATTGGGTACTCTAAATTTACTTTTTTTTTAAAAGAGATTCCCGCTGGTGCCTACGGTGGGAAAAGTCACCGAATATTCAGCCTCCTTAACAAATTTATTTTTCCCACTTGATTCACACAACACTCATGCCGGTTTGCTTCTGTAATGGGAAAATAAGTGGGGCACTCGTTGTAAATGCTTCCCCAACACTTGTCCCAGCCAGTCGGGGGATAGCTGCCAGGAAGACAGCACCATGATTCATGGAGGGAGCCCTTACCAAACTCCTGGGTGGTGTGGAGCAGAGATGTGACATCGTCTACCTGCGATCGTGCAGACGGCCATCAACTAAGGTCACCAGCCCCACCTGGGAGGCTGTGGACACAATAGTGAATGCCAACTCGTTCCATAAGAGCACAGGCTGAGAGAAGACGAATAACCTTCTTTGTTAAGGGTAAGTCTGCCTCCTGTTGTGTACCGCTGCACTCCTACATGCACCCTTAACACCTCCACCGTGATCTCTCTCCCAGCCACATCTCTGATTCACAATACTTCCCATGGCACCCTTGACCCCACCGCCCATGACCCCCACGCCACATGTTTTCCACAGGATATATTCTGTTCCTTACATCCCCGCTCCCACTCACGTACCACGCATGCCAGACTTCATCACCATCTGACCCAGCAGGACTCACGCATACACTTTGCCCGTCTGTCTCAATCTAGGACAAACTTGAGAGCCACGGGCATGAGTGAGCACAGCCTGCCAGAGTCCATGCACGAGTTGAGGTGCCTAACGCCCTATGAGGAGAGAGCCCTGGAGCCGACAAGCAAGGCGCTGGACCGCACCTGTGCAGAGGGAAAAGAGGGGGCAGCAGAGAAAAGTGAGAATCCTCAACACATGCAGCCATGGTGCAAGCCTCACGTGAGTTAATTTTCTCCCATCAGTCTGCACCTGTGATACACCAATGCCATCTCGCTTCCCTTGCAAGTCAATCAGTGAACCAGCCCCGACCATCTTCGCAACTTCTGGACACCACAGACCAGAGCAGCTCCGAGGGAGACATCTCGGAGAAGCATCAAGGAGGCATCACAGCTGTCACTCACACCCTCCACCAGCACAGATACTCACACCCGCAACTAATAGGCAGGTTTCTGGGTCACTCACATGAGCACTTCACAGTTGAAGATCCACCGCAGGTGGAGGAAGGAACATCTCAGAGATCCAGCACTCGGAGGGATGTTATGGTCCAGGACCCTGGCCGACGATGTGCCCCAGAGACCGGTCATCCCAGAGCTGCTGAAGCTACAAAGGAAGAGTATCAGGAAGGGATGACAGCATCCTCCTTGGTCTGCAAGGAGAGGTCCTATTGCCTACTGCTTGAGGAGATAGTGCAGTCACTCCAACACAACGAGGCCACCACTGCGAGGGTGACACCCGCAATGGAGAATTTGGACTTGCACATCATGGCAGGGAATCCACTAGTGTCAGCGCCAGAGGACGATGAGGTTTCTGAATCTCACTCTAGATGCCCCTCTATCCCATGAAAGAGCAGACAGGCCCCAATGGGAAGAGGATCGGTAAGAGCACAGCCCAAGGCCTTCCATCCAGGAGACCCTGGGATGTCCAAACCATCTGACAACCCCCTCCCTGTGAACGACATACCTCTAGCTCTGCACATGGAGGAGAGCAAAACTGCTCAAGGTACAGGCCCCTCAGGAGACGACTGCAAAGGTCATAACATAAAAGATATAAGAACTAGGAGCAGGTAGGAAATTCAGCCCTTCGAGCCTGCTACGTCTTTTAATATGATCATGGCTGGTCTCCTCTCGACCTCAACTCCACTTTCCTGCCCATTCTCCATCACCCTTCAACCCATTACTAATTAAACTCTGTCTATCTCCTCTTTAAATTTACTCAAAGTCCCGGCATCCACTGCACTTTGGGGTAATGAATTCCACAGTTACACGCCCTTTTGAGAGAAGTAATTTCTCCTCATCTCTGTTTTAAATCTACTACCACCTATCCAAAAACTATGACCTTTCATTCTAAATCCCCACAAGAGAAAGCATCCCTTCTGCATCTACTTTGTCAAGATTTTAATAATCAATTAGATCTCCTCTCATTCTTCTAAACTCGAGAGAGTATAGGCCTAAATTGCTCTATCCCATTTCAGGAGACAGATCCCTCGGCCGGGATTCTCCGAAATCCCGGAGAAGTGTTGACGCCAGCGTCAAAACCGGCACGAGCGACGCTGGCGTCGACGGGCCTCCAGGCCCAGCCATTCTCCCCTTCCTCGGGGGTTAGAACGGCTGCTCCAGCACCGAAAGCAGGCCCTACACGGCCGGTGGGGGTCCGCGCATGCGTGCCACGGCCGGCCCCCGGGCAACATGGTCCACCCTACTGGGGCCCGGTGGGGAGGAACATGAGCCCCCCCGGAATGAGCACGCCTGCCAATCGGTAGCCCCTGATCGTGGGCCTTGCAACCGCGGAGGCCCCCCCGCAGAGTCGGCCCACCAGGGCGGCCCCCGCAGCCTGAACGTCAAGGTCCCGCCGGTAGGACCATACGCGAACGACACCGGCGGGACTCGGCGGAACTCAGAGAGCACTCGGCCCGTCGAGCACAGAGAATTGCTGCGGGGGCCGCTTTCAACAGTCTGCGACCGGCCCGGCATGATTGGCACCGATTTTCCAGTCGCCGAGAATCAGCAGCCTACCGTCGGAGCGGCGTGGCGGGATTCGCGCGCTCCTCCAGTGATTCTCCGACCCGATGGGAGATCAGAGAATCCCGCCCCTAATCTCTGGAATCAAAACTTCAGTCATATCGGAAGTAGCTTATCCTTATTTATTGTACCTAAATCCTCCATGATTTTAAACACCCCCCCTCCCCTCCTCCCTCTGAACTGCCTCTAATGCAATGACATCCCTCCTAAAATAAGGGGATGAAAACTGTACACAATACTCAAGGTGTGGTCTCACTAATGCCTTGTACAGTTGCAGCAACACTTCCCTACTTATATACTCTCAGACAACAGGGAGTGGAAGGCAGCAGTTCACCTCAACCTCAGCTGTAGACCCTGGGGATATACTTAAACACAGCAGGAGAGTGAGGAAGAGGAAGAAACTGGAGGCATCTAGTGGGCACAGTCACCATTGTAACATAGCTCCATGTGTTGACCCTCGTTGCCGTCCTTGACTTTGTCGCATCCGAGGAGATGTGGTGCTCTTGAGAGAATGTGCAAACTCCATACGGACAGTGAGCCAGAGCTGGAATTAACCCAGGTCCGCAGTGCCATGAGACAGAAGTGCTAACCACTGCACCATGTGCCGCAGTGTGTCACCTCTATGTTATGTAGACGTGAATATGAGCCTTGGGTGCAATGCTTCTAAAGGGTTAGCATTGGGTCCCAATCAGTGGCACATTCTTACATTCCAATGCTGACTTAATTGGCACAATTGGCTCATCAAGGAAGGATCAGGGAGCTGATCTGGAAACTTGCTTCCCTTGTGGTAGGCGAGGCACCTCTGGTTTGTATGAAGACTGCAATTAGCATGTCAACTTCATTCTTAGAGAGCACCCACATTGAAGCTCCCTTGGGCTGTGGATTAAGTAAGCCTTCCAACACCCATACACTAATCCCGGACAGCCTGGCCTCCATAAACAGTGGTCTTGAACTTCCATACAGCTCATGCCCTCTGGCTTCACAGTGCTGCGTGAGTGTGGGGGTTTATTTTCACTGTAGTCATCCTCCCCACTGTATGAGGCTCTTCAGGCCTCATGAGACTCTAAAACACCCGTCAGAGTCCCCCACTCGGCCCATTCAGCCTGGCCTCTCATGGGGCCTTTACAGTAGCCCGCACAGCCGTTCTGACTGACGGCTCAAAATCACCCCCATTACAGGCAGCACGGTGGTGCAGTGGATAGCACTGCTGCCTCACGGCGCTGAGGTCCCAGGTTCAATCCCGGCACTGGGTCACTGTCTGTGTGGAGTTTGCACATTCTCCCCGTGTTTGCGTGGGTTTTTCCCCCTTAACCCAAAGATGTGCAGGGAAGGTGGATTGGCCACAGTAAATTGCCCTTGATTGGAAAAACTGAATTGGACACTCTAAAATTAAATAAAATTAAAAAATCACCCCCATTAACTCTCTAAATGAGGGCAGTAGTTTAAACTGGGATTGGGGAGATAGCATTAAATTCATGGCTTAATGAGTTAAATTACTTAATAGATAACAGTTGAGTGATATTTCCAAACTTGAAACCTAATTAGTGAAATAAGACTATTATTTCAGTAATAATAATAAAATAAAGTTGGCATGGTAGGTGGTGTGTTGGAGATGTAATATGTGGGTTTTGGTGGACACCTGTGCATTTGTGTTTACAGTAAGTGTCTACTCTGCAAGGAACCTTAACTCGGAGTTGACACACTGAAGCCTGAGCTTTGATCACAGCAATATATTAGGGGTGGAGAAGTTACCTGCACACTTGGTTCCAGGGGGCAGTCACACCCCTTAGGTTAAGTACTTCTTATTCTGGCCATGGTCAAGAACAGGAATGTGTGACTGTGAGTAAGGCAGGTAAGGGAACCCAAAAGGCTTGAAAATTGTCAATGCTGATATTCAAAGAGACTTGGAAAGATTTGTTCAAGGAACAGAAAGTTAGAATGCAGGTACAGCAGGCAATTGGGAAAGCTGGTCTTTATTGCAAGGGGATTGGAGAACAAGAATACAGACCACTTTCTACAAGTGTATTGGGCTTTGGTGAGAGCATATGATGTATTCATCTTTGTTCTTAGTTGGAACAAGGTCACTTTAAGGCAGACAAGTTTTTTTTCAAACAAAGTCACTTTAAGATGGACAGATTTTTGTTATCTTGGGGGCGGGGGGTTGGAATCATGGAGGATTTAGGTACAGTGAATAAGGATAAGCTACTTCCAATATAACTGAAGTTTTGATTCCAAAGATTGAAGCACAGGTTTAAGATGATTGTCAAAATAATCAGAAGGTAAAATGAAGGCAAATGTCCAAGTGGTTTTGATTTGGAAAGCAGTGCCTGATAGGATGATGATTCTGTCCTCGCTTTCACAATGGAAATGGATAAATGCTTAAAGGAGGAAGAGATTTGCCTGCATGTGGGGAAAGACCCAGGGAGCGTGACTAACCGTATTCTTCTTTAAAAGAGCTGGAGTGGAAAAGGGCTGAATAGATGCGCTAGTCATAGAAACATAGAAAATAGGGGAGGCCATTCGGCCCTTCGAGCCTGCTCCATCATTCATTATGATCATGGCTGATTATCAAGTTCAGTACCCTGATCCTGCAATTCCCCCCAGATCCCTTGATCTCTTTAGCCCCGAGAGCTATATCTAATCTGATGGTTTTATAAATGCAAAAATCAAGATGCTGGTCTATAATTATGGGTTGAGATCTGATCCCATTAGCAGGCCCAGGAAGAAAGAATGGATGTGGAAACCATTTTCTTTGTAACTGGAGACAAGAGACAAAACCACCTCACCGATTGCATTCCCTCTCTCCAAAAGCAAGTTTGCGAGCTCCGGCAGACAATGAACATGGAATTCATCCCAGCTTGGCTCAAGGAACCATGGCTTTACTCCTATTTTCCTTGTGCAAACAACCATTTTAGTCGAAAGTACAAGATCATTTCATATAGCAAACAAATTGCACCACATCCAATGGTGCTTCTGCATGGCCCGACTGAAAATGGCGAGAAAACAGCAACTGGAATTTATAAAACCGCTTTAACAACGGGAAACAGCCCCAGGAATCAAACAGAATTTGATGAGCCAGAAAGAGAGGTGTTAGAGCAGATGACCAAAAAACTTGGTCAAAGAAGTAAGTTTTCGTCAGTGTCTTAATCCAGGAGAGAGGTGTAGAGAAATTAGGAAGGGAATTCCAAAGTCTAGGTCCAAGGCAGATGAAGGAGCAGCTTCCAGTGTATTGGAGGGATGTGCACGAATTGGAGCAGTGCAAATATCTCCAGGGTTATTGGACTCTGATGACAAATCTGGGGAGGAGCAAAAGATAGATGGATTTGGAAAAGCAGTGAATAATCTTAGAAATTGAGGCATTGATAGATCAAGTTCCAGTAAATACAGATGAATACAGTGAATACGATTGAGCAGGGCCTGATGTGAATTAGGCTATTGACTACAGATTTTGAATAAGTTCTGGAGAATGGCAGGAAACAATGCATTTTTTACATTACAACAGTGACTTAAAGTATTTAATCACCTGCAAAGTGCTTTGAGATGTTTGGTGGTCATGAAAAGTGTTATTTACAAGGTGTCTGTAATGAACTCCAATTGGCTTTATTGGTTGGCCAATTGGAGTATGAGCTTCCTCAATGATAGCTCATTGAGGGGGCCCATATAATCACCTGTGTAGGCTTTGTGAGCAGTCTTAAGTTGACTGGACTACTAGCAGCACTGTTTGTAGCTGCTCCTGTAATATCGTTCTTGTAAATAAATATTGGTGTGGTGACGGAACTCCTGCCTCCTGTGGATTACTACAGTGTCTTTAAATGCGAGCATGAAAAATGTTTGGAATATTAACCAGACTATGCTGGACAAAGGGTGAGGGTTAGTCATTCCATCCTCTCCAATGTGTTGAATTATCAACTGGATGTCTGTACCTTTTGGGCGTGTGCATATTGTGAGCTATGAGTAAACATTTAAAATGTATCCTCTCCATGTGCTGCCAGATCATGTTATATTGTTACGTTATTTGAAAAGTTAGGACCTATGTTATGATTTTGAATACATGTATAATCCAGAATGCTATATCATTCACTTGCACAAGTGTACCAAAGTGACAATGGATCATTCCGCAGCACATGGTATGATGTTCTGCAGTACATTGGGCAGCACGGTAGCATGGTGGTTAGCATAAATGCTTCACAGCTCCAGGATCCCAGGTTCGATTCCCGGCTGGGTCACTGTCTGTGTGGAGTCTGCACGTCCTCCCCGTGTGTGCGTGGGTTTCCTCCGGGTGCTCCGGTTTCCTCCCACAGTCCAAAGATGTGCGGGTTAGGTGGATTGGCCATGCTAAATTGCCCGTAGTGTCCTAAAAAGTAAGGTTAAGGTGGGGGGGGGGGGGTTTGGGTTACGGGTATAGGGTGGATACGTGGGTTTGAGTAGGGTGATAATTGCTCGGCACAACATCGAGGGCCAAAGGGCCTGTTCTGTACTGTACTGTTCTATGGTGATCTGAGAAATACATTTATCATCAACTCTAATATCTGTGTAAAGCAGTACTGGGACCGCAAATCATATAAATTTAAATGTACACAAAGCATTTATTTAAATGTTGAACCCCAAAGCCAATCCAACAAACTCACAAATCTAGCATTTCAGTTTTCCCGTAAACCAACTTAAAAATAAGGTGGTACAGTGGTTAGCACTGCTGCCTCACGGCACCAAGGACCCAGGTTCGATCCCGACCCTGGGTCACTGTCTGTGTGGAGTTTGCACATTCTCCCCGTGTCTGCGTGGGTTTCACCCCCACAACCCGAAGACGTGCAGGATAGGTGGATTGGCCACTCTAAATTGCCCCTTAATTGGAAAAAATAATTGGGTACTCTTTAAAAAAAAAAAAAAAAAATTTTTTAAATAGCCAAAGACGTTTTGAATCTGTCTGGCTACTTTGATTCTGTGGAAAGTTATATAAGTAAATTAATTTGGAAGAAGTAAACAGACTGCATTTTGTGTTTTCACAAACTGATAGTTCAGGGTCCTTTCCTTGTTTCTGCTTAGTTGATTTCAATAATGTTGCCTCTTAAATATGCATGTGCCTCAACTTTAATTTGACACATCACCTGTATTTAATATCATCCTAATGTTAAATACAAAATATGACTTGTGAGAATGTATTTGATTTTCCTGTTGAATGTGCCATGCCTGCTGCAGGAGAACAACGTTCCCTCTTCCCAGGAGGGAAAATGTTAATCACCTATTCTTTCCTCCTTCCCTCCCCCTACCCCCATAGCTATTGTGTGACTTTGTTGAGGATGTAACCTGAGGTGCTAAACTATACTGGTTTGTCTCCTTCCAGGATAAATGATCAACTACGTAACTGCACAGACAAGGAACCTCATTGTGAATAGGTCAGTCATGTCAGCTTTGTTCAGTCAGGTGATGTTTTAAGAGCTGTATTGATTTTAAGGGGCACTCTTTGCACCTTGGGGGCAAGAATCACAAGGGGCCCATATGTTGACACTACATTAAACAAGGTGTTCAGGAATGTTGTGGTTTATTGAGGCAGAAAGACCCTGAATTACTTTTGTCACACACACTTTTCTGGATCTGTCCCAGCGTCACTGCTGCAATTCCATTCACCTCTGTTTAAAGTCACCCTCGGTTAACTTGCTAAAGTACCTTAAGATCGCAGTGGGACCTTATTGGCTGAACTGAGAGTTAAGCGGAAGCTCAGGCCCTAAAGAAAGAAGCACCCATCGAAAGGAGATTGCATCCTGTAAACAAGAGCCTGCTGAGTTAGCCATCAAGAATGTAAGTGATTCCAGGAAAGTGATATTGAAAGACTAACCTGTAATTACAGATACTGTTCCCGGTAAAACAAGAATGTTCATAAAAGCTCTGAGAAGCGATCGCTTTCTACCTTGCTACAAATAAGGCTCTCCTTTTCATGGGTGAAATTCAACAATGAACTGTAATGTTATTTGAGGTCTTTTAAATTTAAATCGGTGGAAAGTGTTCCTATTTTAAAGGTAAAGTTTTTATTTAACCTTTCTAAAAATAGCGAATCAGCTCTAAAACATTTGTCCAAATGTTATAATCGAAAACATTTTATTTCAATATTCTTGAAATATATTTTTAAGTTGCAAAGTTCTATTTAATTTTTGGTACTGAAATAGTCTTCACTCCTAATGCTGTGATAAAGTCATAGAATTTTACAGTAAAGTCAATGGGGCAATTGCAACACATGTGCAGTGTCAGTTTCTAACACTCTAATAGTAGGAGAGACATGTACAAGTTCAGAGGCCATAATTTTTTGGGGCAGCACGGTAGCATTGTGGATAGCACAATCGCTTCACAGCTCCAGGGTCCCAGGTTCGATTCCCAGCTTGGGTCACTGTCTGTGCGGAGTCTGCACATCTGCTCCGTGTGTGTGTGGGTTTCCTCCTGGTACTCTGGTTTCCTCCCACAGTCCAAAGATGTGCAGGTTAGGTGGCTTGGCCACGCTAAATTGCCCTTAGTGTCCAAAATTGCCCTTAGTGTTGGGTGGGGTTACTGGGCTATGGGGATAGGTTGGATGTGTTGACCTTGGGTAGGATGCTCTTTCCAAGAGCCGGTGCAGACTCGATGAGCCGAATGGCCTCCTTCTGCACTGTAAATTCTATGTAAAAATAATACTTTTCAAGTATAAATGTAAAATTGAAAATCATTGGAGAAGAATCGTGTTAGAATTTTCCAAACCTAGTTTAAATCCCTCACTACATTATAACGAGCCAATAATTTGCTGATAGTCATCCTAATATGCTTCAATTTACATAGCTGTGTTGTATAACTATCAATAATATATATCCTCAGCAATGAGTTCTCCAGAGCAGCATGATGGCACAGTGGATAGCACTGCTGTCTCACAGCGCCGAGGTCCCAGGTTCAGTCCCGGCTCTGGGTCACTGTCCGTGTGAAGTTTGCACATTCTCCCCGTATTTATGCGGGTTTCGCCCCCAGAACCCAAAGATGTGCAGGCTAGGTGGATTGGCCACGCCAAATTGTCCCTTAATTGGAAAAAATGAATTGGGTACTCTAAATTTATATTATTTTTTTAAATACATAAATTCTCCAATACTGTCACTGCACAATGTTAACCACCATTGATTTAAAATCCTGATATGAAACTGAATTTAAATACACTTTCAATTTCAACATTCTTCTGTGATTGTAGTTCTAAATCCCTCTGGATTAGACACTGCATAACCTGTTTGTTTAGATTGAAGGTTTCCAGCATGTTCCAAGTATCTGGGGCTGGATTCAGGGACAGAAAAACTGGCGTCAAAAGGCCACAGATTCACAGCCTTGTAGGGGGCTAGCAGGCAGCTGTCGTGGAGCTCACAGCTCCAGCTGCCGATACGGCCCCTCGCACTTCTGGGTCAGAGGCTGCGCATGCGCACAGCGGTGGCCTCCAGCGGCCGCACTGTACTCCATGGCAGACTCGGACCGCAGAAATAGTGCCCCCAATCGGCTGCATGGCTGACACGGACCGCCCGCACAATAAAAGCCCAGTCCGGACTGAGGCCCCCCACCCCCGCCTCCGATCGACCCACCCCCAACTGTTGCGGCCCCGGACTGAGTCTGCAGCTACCTCGCAAGTATCCCGAATGGTGGGGCCATGAGTGGTCCATGCTGTCGGGAATTCAGCTGGTTGGGGGCAGAGATTAACGGAGCAGGCCTCAGGCAATGGCCTCAAGTGGTGGATAATCGGCACAGTGTACCCCCCCGAGTATGCCGCTTTTGGGGGGGGCGCGGAGAATTTCTGAACTGGCGTCGGTCCCAATTCCGTGCGGGAAACTGGATCGTCCGCCTCATCGCTGAACGTGATTTCAGCGCCATGATGCGGAGAGTCCAGCCCCAGATACGCCGTATTGCTAAAACGCAGCCAAACACTATGGGCACGATTCTCTGGAAATATTTCCCAAGTGTGGAAGCAAGCAGGAACTGCCGCGAGCTTTCCGCCACCCGACCCAGCGAGGCCGGCACGCTATTCAATGTTAATTGGTTCACTTACCGAAGACCAAGGGCTGACGCCGCAAATGAAGGCATGCTAGCCGATTCGCTGGGACTGTGCTCGAAAGCCCCACCCCTTCCGAGCTCCCGGGTTCGAATCCCGGCCCTGGGCCACTGTCCGTGTGGAGTTTGCACATTCTCCCCATGTCTGCGTGTGTTTCACCCCCACAACCCAAAGATATGCAGGGTAGGTGGATTGGCCACGCTAAATTGCCCCTTAATTGGAAAACAACAATTGGATACTCTAAATTTATTTAAAAAAATAAGGCCAAGCAGCATTTAAACAGGACTTGTACAGCCAACCCTACTCGGCCTGCAGCCATGGCACCGAGATGACCGGTCCCACGCTTCAAGGATGCAGACCAAGCGAAGCTCCTCAATGCAGCGGAGGCCAGGAGGGATGTCCTGTTCCCCCGATGGTCTCAGAGGGTGAATCACAGGGCAGCCAGTGCTAACTGGGATGAAGTGGCAGTGGCCGTAAGCTCAGGCAGCATGACGAGGAGGACTGGCCTCCAGTGCTGCAAGAAGGTCAACGTCATACCGGGCAGCATGGGTGAGTTGACACCCCAGCTCTGGAACAGGTATACCCGGAGCTGATGGAGACGTTAGAGAGCAGCAGGGGCATTCGGAGACAAATGTCAGCAACACTCCAGCAGGTCCATAGCCAAATGGAGGAGTCCCAGAGGCTATGGGATGTCACCAGCAATGTGTGGCACCATGGTCAACACTGCTAGGGTGGCAAAGGCAATGGAGAGCCTGGGGCATGACGCGGCAGCATGAGTGAAGGTGTCCAAGGCGTGGCGTAGCCAGTGATGATCATTGCTGAGGGCCTCGGCAGAATGTCCGACTCACTGGGGGATGTCACCCAGTACCAGGCTGACTTTGATGAGGTGCTGCCGGACATGTCCTGCTCTCAGACCGGAATGGCCAAGGTGTTGCAGAGCCTCTTCCAGTCACAGATGGGCAATGTCTAGGTGCTGCAGAGCATAGCCCAGTCACTGAGGGGCATCGACTGAGGGGTGTTGACAGTGGTGTAGACATCGGGAGCCGCCAGGGTGGGATGGCTGGATGACGCAGGGGCAGCCGGGCTCCGTCCAGCTGCCCCTCCATCCTGAGGTGAACCCCAGGGCCCATGGGCACCGACCGGGAGGAGGGGGCGCATGGTAGCAACCCGGACCCATCCTATGGACTAGCGACGGTGGCCACCAGCTCTCCCGTGTTTCACCCATCTGATGAGGCCTGTGCCCCCCGCCTCCCCGTTTTCCCTTATCGAATTCAACAACTTCAGATGATCAGCCCCACCTCGACCCATTTGTTTTCATTTTATTTTCACTGTCTTTTACCATTTCTTTCTTTCCTGCACCGTTCTCCTCTTTGCTGCCCCCTTCCCCTCCCCCCACACCTACAGTTCATCCTCTGATGTTAGTTTCTCTGCTGTTTGACCTTTCACATCTTTTGTCCTCTCTGGGGACTGCCATTAGCACTCTTTCCCCTTGGTATCTGGGCCATTAGCACCGTTTTCTTGGGTTTCTGTGGCTATGACTCATCTTTCATTCCTACTCCACAGTATAAATATTTCCCACTCTCTCTGTCTGCTAGCTTTGACAAAGAGTCATCGGGCTCGAAACGTTAGCTCTTTTCTCTCCCTACAGATGCTGCCAGACTTGCTGAGATTTTCCAGCATTTTCCCTTTTGTTTCAGATTCTAGCATCCGCAGTAATTTGCTTTTATCCCTCATTCCCCCCCCCCCCGAGCACAGGGGCATTATGCCATTTTCAAAAGGAGCCAATGAATCACAGCTGGTCGATTGATATGGGTTGGCTCTCATTAATTGTATGGAAATAGGGCTTAACTGATGATAATTGGTTTCTTACAACATAGAACATAGAACAGTACAGCACAGAACAGGCCCTTCGGCCCTCAATGTTGTGCCGAGCCATGATCACCCTACTCAAGCCCACGTATCCACCCTATACCCGTAACCCAACAACCCCCCCCTTAACCTTACTTTTATTAGGACACTACGGGCAATTTAGCATGGCCAATCCACCTAACCCACACATCTTTGGACTGTGGGAGGAAACCGGAGCACCCGGAGGAAACCCACGCACACAGGGGGAGGACGTGCAGACTCCACACAGACAGTGACCCAGCCGGGAATCGAACCTGGGACCCTGGAGCTGTGAAGCATTTATGCTAACCACCATGCTACCCTGCTGCCCCTGCCGCTATGGCGAGATCCCGATTTGCCTATGGGAGTGGGCCAGTTGTATCACAAATGGTTTGGCGCTTGGTGCGGTTCTAATTTTCCGCCTCTCCCACTATTCACCGGCCTTGTCCCGCTCAAGCGAGAGCACAATGAGGCTGGAGAATAGCGCCCTACGCTTTGGCATCTTCATCAATACTTTGATCAAAACAAATTACTGCAAGTATGATCCCAATTGTGCTGGCCGAAATGGGTCGGGAGCATCACGATTGGGAATAGCAGGATGGCGCAACATGGGACAGAAAATCAAGCTCCTCATTTTACATTCCCACATAATCATAGAAGTAGGGGATTTGGTTCATAATACTAAGGTGGCCTTTTGAAAGAAGTACCCAATTAGTCCCACTCTGAAGTTCGAGTCAGTTAAGTTAGACATTTTGAAACCGTGATATCACATTTGACTCCAAAACGATCTTCCAACAAAATGTTTGCATTATTATGAAATGCTGCCTATTGCAGCCACCTTTACTTTTCCCAAGTTCACCTTGTCTCTTCCCAAGTTCACCCTGTCTCTTCCCAAGTTCACCCTGTCTCTTCCCAAGTTCACCCTCTCAGCTCAACTTCTGCTGAAATGCTGGTTCATGACTTTATTACCACAAGACTTGTCTATTCCAATGCATTCCCCACTGACCTCCCACATTCTACCCTCCAAAACCTGAGGCCATCCCAAGCGCAGCTGCCTCTGTCTCCTCACATCAAATCGCATTCACCTCTGACCTCCGTACTCGCTAACCTAGGCTGGCTTCCAGTCAAGTAATGTCTTGATTTTAAAATTCTCATCCTTGTTTTTAAATCCTTCTGTGGCTTTGTGACTCCCTATCTCTGCTATCTCGACAACCTTCTGAGGTATCTGAAATCTTCTAATTCTGGCCTTTTGAGCTGGTGACCAGACTTTCTGCTGCCTGGGCCCTGGGCTCAAATCTCCTCCCTGCTCCTGTCTGTCTCTTTAACTCACTTCCTTCCTTTACAACACTCCTTCAAACATGCCTAATAGTGCTAGCTTTTGATCTTTTTAAAAAATAAATTTAAAATACCCAATTCTTCTTTTTCTAATTAAAGGGCAACTTTGCTCGGCCAATCCACCTACCCTGCGCATATTTGGGTTGTGGGGGCCAGACCCACGCAGACATGGGTCCTCCTGCCGAGAGGCAGCAGTTCTAACCATTGCACCACCGTGCCGCCCCCAACTTTTGATAATCTGACTTCATGGCCGGAATCTTCCATGTCCCTCTGACACTGCAGGGTGTATGGAACGGAAAACCTTGTCGGCCATGACAGGATCTCCTGATTCTCCGCCTCCACAAAACATGCTGTAGGGGATGCGGGAAGCCAAGGCCAATATCTCTCTATGCGACTCGGTGCCGTACTTTGTTCTACATACAAACATGCAAATTAGGAGCAGAATCAGGCCCCTTGAGCCTGCTCCGCCATTTGTAAGATTGTGGCTGATTTGTTTGTGTTTCAAGTTCCACATTCCTATCTACCCCGGTTAACTTTGATTTCCTTACCCAACAAAAAATCAATCTACAACTGCCTTTAAAAATATTCAACAATTCTGCCTTCTAGGCAGAAAGTTCTAAAGTTGCATAATCCTTTGGCAAGAAAAAGTTTATCTATAATGCTCCTGTGCTGCACCAATTGGGACCTCTTATTACATTAGAGGTGCAATATAATTGTAAGCTGTTCTAGTAAATCTGTCTCTATGGCAATTACCCAGTTTGCCTCTGTCCTAGCAAAACAGGCAACTGCCCCGCTTGTGTTTCCTGTGGCCTGATACAACGTATGTAGACTTTCAACATTGTGCTGACAAATCCCTGTGTAGCAGATGTGTGGTGCACACATGCCGAGGATTGCGCAACCCCTAATGCAGTGGTTCCGAACCTTTTCAGAAACACGGCACGCTTCAGTGAGACAATTCCATGGCACAGCAACCTTCGTCAGCTGAATCGATTGCTCATAAACGTCACGTTGACAAATAAGGATCAAATGTATTCGTGCTTCAAGTCCACCACAGAAAGCACGGCCTCCGACAGCGAATGCAGGCACATTTTCAAAATCTGCTCAACTGGACTATTTCTAACTTTTTGTGACCCTAAAGCTGTTTGCCAACTTCTCTCTGCAGATGGGATATTCCGGTAAGGGGCAAATGGCATCACCTGTCCATGACAATCCAAAGGCCAGAGAGGCCTCATTGTACTGTCTCTGAACGTTTCTTACATTTTTTCTCTTGGCGTTCAGATGTTGCATCAAGGATTGAATAAGTGCGGGGTGGCACCGTGGCACAGTGGTTAGCACTGCTACATCATGCCACTGAGGACCCGGGTCACAGTCCATGTGGAGTTTGCAAATTCTCCCAGTGTCTGCGTGGGTCTCACCCCCACATCCCAAAGATGTGCACAGGGTAGGTGGATTGACCACGCTAAATTGCCCCTTAATTGGAAACATTTTAATATAGGATTGAATAAGTGGAAGAATCAAACTGATCCATTTCGTCTTAGATCAGGGGATATAAAATAGATCCGGCAAAGAAATCTGGATACAATCAAGTTTGCTGCGTCTGCCAGCTTGTGTTGACTTGTTTTGCTATCAATAAACAAAACGCGTGAACGCCATTGCTTGGTTTCTATGGTGATTATCACATCATCTCAATTTCACCCTTCAGCCACCTGCGTTTAGAATGTTCACGTTTTGGAATCGAAAATTCGACATTTAAAGTATTTGATGATTAATTTTCATGACTTTTAGGAGTTGTAATTTTGGTGGGAGGGAATATTGTTTAAGATGAAGCAGCACGTTTGTTTTAAATTGATTTTCATTACCTTTTGTACAAAATTTCGAGGCACACTTGGGGCAGTTCTCACTGCGCGGCACACTGGTTGAAAATCACTGCTCTAATGCACCAAATTGCATATAGCGCCATGGACAGACTGCCTACACATTTTACATTAAAACGGAATTTGGAGTAGTGAAATTGAAAGGAACGCAGCCTGCATCCCTGACCGATTTATCTTCCAAATAAAAGCCTTACAAAACTAGTGTTCTATCACAGCGCATTTCTTTAAATTTGACATGTTATGCCCTCGTCAGGTTAACAAGACTTTTCTTTTCATTTTTTAGCATTGAAGACGGATGGAACAGTTTTCTTCTACAGTCACGAAACATTGAAAACCTTTTTGTTCTCTCAGGTAACGGATGCTATAGGGCGATAATGAGACTCCATGGCTGCATCAGCAACCCGGTCTCCATGGCAATTATCCAGCTTGCCCTACTTATTTCAACTGGCTTTAATCAAGCGCAACATCAAACTGTGGATCCGCTGATGGGGAACTCCCCATTCAGCGCTATGTGGAATGCACCCATTGAACTGTGTGATAACAAATTTGGAATTATTGTCGACTTGAACCTTTTTGAGATCATTGGCAGCCCGTTAGAAACTGCTACAGGACAGCCCATTACGATATTCTATCACAACAGGCTTGGCTACTATCCATATTACGATGAGTTAACCAAAGAGTCGTTTAATGGTGGTATCCCCCAGCTGGCACCCTTGGACCTTCACTACACGAAGCTAGCAAAAGACTTTCGATACTACATTCCTTCAAAAGCCGGTCCTGGACTTGCGATCATAAACTGGGAAAACTGGAGACCTCAGTGGATACGAAACTGGGACCAAAAAGATATTTACAGAATAAAATCTGTCGAGCTGGTTATGCAACGGAACCAGTCGTTAGATATGAACCGTGCAACTCTGATTGCCAAGAGTGAATTCGAAGAGCAGGCAAAAGACTTGATGTTAAAAACGTTAAAATTAGGGAAGTCACTGAGACCCAATCACCTCTGGGGATATTACTTATACCCGGAGTGTTACAATTACCACTACAAAGATAAAATTATTAACTACACGGGGAGTTGTCCTGACATTGAAATCACAAGGAACAATGAGCTTCTCTGGCTGTGGGATGAAAGCACGGCCCTGTTTCCCTCTATCTACCTGCAGACAACACTGCGGGATTCTGTTGCTGCCGCTAAGTTTGTGCGTCACCGTGTTCAGGAAGCAAAGCGGGTGGCATTACTCTCCAGCCAGGAATATACACCACCTCTGTACGTTTACACCAGGCCAGTATTCACAAATGCTCAGGATAAATTCCTATCTGAGGTAAGCTAACTCGGGCACACCGGAAGAAAAACAAACCTTTAGCTATTTGCCAAAGTAGGTCAAAAGCGTGATAATTTCCTGTAGTTTTGGGCTGCTACAAATAAAAACACAAAAACAGGGCAACATGGCGGCGCAGTGGGTTTGGCCCTGCAGCCTCAAGGCGCCGAGGTCCCAGGTTCGAATCCCGGCTCTGGGTCACTGTCCATGTGGAGTTTGCACATTCTCCCCGTGTTTGCGTGGGTTTCGCCCCCACAACCCAAAGATGTGCAGGGTAGGTGGATTGGCCATGCTAAATTGCCCCTTAATTGGAAAAAATGAATTGGGTACACTAAATTTATAAAGAAAAAAAAACTTTTGGTGGGGGGAGGGGGGGGGGTATCTTGCAATGCAACATCAAATGTATTGTGGTGAGGTGGAATTATTTTCCTCAGATAAAATTTAGAATGTATTGTTCTTTTCATTTTTGCAGACTGATCTTGTTCACACAATTGGAGAAAGTGCTGCTCTGGGAACAGCTGGATTTGTTATTTGGGGTAGTTTAAGTATGACTGAAACAAAGGTAAATATGATTGACATTTACCCATTTATGTGATGGATGCATCGTTGGCATTGCAGTTGTTTGGGATTGTCAAAACCTGTTCTCTCTAATTCGTCAGTGAATTAGTGCATTAGCTGTGGTGAAACCAGGGTACACAGGCCTCGATAGTCCGAAGTTTGACCACCCGTTCACAATTTCTTTCACGGTTCACGTGAACCATCAAATGGGCAAGCTACAGCTGCTGGCGTCTGTGTGACTGGGATCCATTATAACCATTAACTTTAAGTCTGGAGGGATTAAAATAGATTAAAAACAAATGTACACGTTATCTTTTATTCCTTCCATTTGAAACCAGGATGGAGGGAGGGGTGTTTTGTAACGTCTGAGGAACATTGCCTGTTATTCTTCTTCTTGGCCAGTCGCTCAGAATCTAGGATAACTTGTTATCCTCGAGTTCTTGGGTCTTCCACACTAAAGTGCTTGGGTGACTGAGAGTCCAAATGTATGACCTACATCTTCTGTCACAGGTGGGGCAACATCCCCACCGACACCTGGGAACCCGTGGCCCAAGACCGCCTGAAATGCGGGGAAAGCATTTTCCGGGCTCGGGTTGCTGCGTGTTCCTTTCGCTTGAACTCGAGGTATTCAGTTCCTTCCCAGGTGCTTTTAACCCATTTCAGGCGGTCTTGGGCCACGGGTTCCCAGGTATCGGGGGGGATGTTGCACTTCCTCAAAGACGCTTTGAGGGTGTCCCGGAAGCATTTTCCATGCCCCCGCCAGATAGTGCAAGGGGTGGGTCTCGTAACCTATCACTGGCAGGGCAGCCTCTGATTCCCCGCCAGCGACCTAGTAATGAGAGGATTGAGGCGCCATCTTTAAAATCTGCCCCAGCACAGAGGAGTTCACCATTACCTGCTCCCCGTGGCTCCCCCCCCCCCCCCCCCCCCCCCCCCCTCCCCCCCTCACAACCCGGCAGTGTCAGGGAAGTGTTCGGACCCTCTCAATATGTAATATCCCACGGCATGATTTTTGTAGAAGATCAGGAAGTTATCCCTGGTGTCCTAGCCAATGTTTATGCCTCAATCAACATCCTAAAATCAATTCTTCAGTTATTATCTT
Organism: Scyliorhinus canicula; assembly: GCF_902713615.1. Classification (NCBI taxonomy): domain Eukaryota; kingdom Metazoa; phylum Chordata; class Chondrichthyes; order Carcharhiniformes; family Scyliorhinidae; genus Scyliorhinus; species Scyliorhinus canicula. The sequence continues at coordinate 64,630,225 of NC_052165.1, read as the reverse complement.
TGTGGGAGATTTTTGTGTAAGTTGAAAATGGTTTTAATGCATTGTAAAGTTCTCCCTTTTACAGGAAAAACAAGTTTGAAGTTATTTAGCCAATATAGACACATCAATATCCCTTTAACATTTGACTACCTGTATACGATTAAGCAAACTATTTTGATGGGTTCATATTCCTCGCTGTTTTATTTATGATCTTTGTGAACAAATCTTTCACCATGAATGACTTGTAGGCATGAAACTAGCCACAAAAAAAGCAAGAAACTGCGAAGCCTGCAGTGCTAACCACTGTGCCACTGTGCAATACTTTGGATCAAATTTCATCATTCTGTGCATATTTGAATGGCAGCTGCAAGTCAGTGGCCTATGTTTGTTGAAGTATGTGGATAATGATGGATGAGTGCCCATGAAATACGGAAGAAATTTGAAGTTCTTCTTCTTGCACCATGAGGGCATATAGAGTGCGATAGAACTGCCTCAAGTACCCGACGCGGAGACCCAATGAGGCCGTTAAATCTCATGAGAGGCCTCTGGCGAGATTTGCGATGCTGGGAAAATCTTGAGAGATATAAGAAGATTTTGCAAGATGTTGCGATCTGGATCTTATCCTTGCTGGTTGAGATCCAGATTAAATGAGGCTCATTTAAATATGTCGGCGCCCAGTTCTCTCAAAGGACTCTGATTTTTTTTGGCCTCGGTGAGTATAATGACCCAGAAGAGGCTGACAGTAAACATAATAGAGATTTATTATGAGAGTTTGCGTAATGCAGTATCTCTCTCCCAGTGCAATTGTAGCTGGGAGGGCTTATCTCTCCAGGCGCTGAGCAGGGCCTGCTTTTAATCTTGGCTCAGAATGACCTCCAAAGAGGTTGGCCTCTGCCCTTGCATGGGAGCTCGTGCTCCACAAGCTTCCGGGGGAGATCAATGATTGTTTCCCTGTGTTATGACACCCCTCCTCCCCAAAAGCTCCCCTTCAGCCGCTCCCCTTCAGCTGCCAGTGGAGGGAGTCTTCTGTGCCACTTTGCCCACTACTGCGGAGGGGGTCAGGTGGAGTGTATTGAGCAGCTGCTTTCTGATCAACCACAGAACAGCAATAACCGGGATTTGGAGCCGGGCACGCTGTAGCCTGCTGGTGTGGACATGTCTGGGTCCATGTCGGAACCCGAATCATGATCCTCATGCTGGATCGGGTGCGGTGTCCCAAACGGGCTGGCACACCAGGCATCTTTTCACAACTCTCTCGATATCCCCGTCGATTCCTGCCCACCAAACATAACTCCGGGCCAACATTTTCATCTTCAACGCTCCCGAGTGGCCACAGTGTATCCTGAAGCAGGGCCTCCCAACACTGTGGGGGGGATGACCTCCCGAGCACCCCACAATATAACACCATCCCCCAAACTAAGCACAGAGAACTTCTGAGCGAAAGGCCAAAGAGGCGCTGGGAGGTCTCCCTCTGCACCATCCCTCAGCAGCATGAACCGCAGCTCTGTCAACTCCTAAGTCTTGCTGCGTCCACGCAGACACTCGAGTAGCCATCAATGGCAAGATGTGCTGCAGATGGGGAAAGGCATTCATTGTTAATGGCTGAGGGCATCGGCATGGGCAATCGTGGTTCCCAAGCAGTGCTGAAAAGAGTATTCTTACACAGCCAGGAGGAGCGTCCAATGCTGGATCCTGGCCAATATGATTGGCGGGATACCCTTATCCTGAAAAGGCCAAGCAACGGCTTGTGGTACATGATGATGAAGAAATGGCGCACATACATGTATTTCTTAAACTTTTTAACACCGAAAATCACAGCCAAACCTTCTTTCCTTATTTGATTGTAACGCGTTCGGTGTCCGCCAGGATCCTAAAGATGAAGGCGATTGGGCGTTCATTGCCATCGTACGACCCATGGGCCAGCACTGACCCGATACTGCAAGGACAACGTGGTGGCATAGTGGTTAGCACTGCAGCCTCACGACGCCGAGGGCCCTAGTTCAATCCTGGCTCTGGGTCACTGTCCGTGTGGAGTTTGTACATTCTCCCGGTGTTTGTATGCGTTCGGCCAGACAACCCATAAAATGTGCAGGATAGGTGGATTGGCCACGCTAAATTGCCCGTTAATTGGAAAAATTAATTGGGTACTCTAAATTTATTATTTTTTTAAAGTAAGGGGAACATCACATGTTAGAATGAGAGGTTTAGTCGGATCATAGTGCATCAGAAGTTGTTTCAATCTGTTGTTCGTTATCCTTTCCTTAATTTGCTCTGTTTTAATTACCTTTGCTCAAGAATCGCCAGGTAGCTTTGTGATATCACCACAAGGTTCAAAACCAAATACTGATCAATGACTCGATACACCAGTTAATGGGCGCGATTCCCCGCAAAGGCGGAAAGTCGTGAAGGCTGCCACAAAACCGGCCGTGTTTCACGGCAGCCTCCGCGCCCCCTCCCGGGACCCGATTCTGCTCCCCGGTCGGGGCTAGCATCGTGGCCCCGTGAACTCCGGCATCGCGGGCTTAACGAATTTTGCTAAGCCTGCGCGCCAAAGTTAGCGATGGCTGATGCATATGATGACGTCAGCCGCGCATGCGCGGATTGGACGACTCCAACCCGCGCATGCGCGGATGACCCCATCCGCCCATATGTGTCAGACCCGCGCATGCGCGGTCCGTAATGCCCCTCAGCCGCCCCGCGGACTTATCCTGCGGGGCGGCGGAGGGAGAAAGAGTGCGCGGGAATCGGACCCGCTGCCCGCGATCGGTGGGCACCGATCGCGGGCCCATGCCACCCTTGCGTGCGGCCGTGCCAATCGGTGGCATGGTTGTGCAGAACGGCACTTTGCGGCCGTTTTCACGAACTGGTATAGCAGGTGTATTAAAAATCGTGAAAACGGCCGTAAAGGCCTTGGAAATCGGCCCATCGGCCAGGGGAGAATCGCTGATCGCCGTAAAAAAACGGCGAGCAGCGATTCGTGTCGGGGGGGGCGGGCGTGGGGGGGGGGGGGAGAATAGCGGGAGGGCGTCGGACCAGCGTCGCCGTAAAAATTTGCGCCGCCTGCTATTCTCTGCCCCGTCGTGAGTGCGGAGAATCACGCCCAATAAATTTGAAATCAATGCACGTTTATTTACACAGACAGTCAATTATTACTCATGCACAAACTCTACTCGCTATACTACAACTACTACTTAAAGCCTATAGTTAGCTGCGGGCGACCACTCAGTCAGAGGAACAATGGCCGTTGTCCGGTTCTGATACTGCTGGCTTCGAACTGTTATAGAATAGTAGCTAGGAGCGCCTATCTCGTAGCGTGCATTGACTTTAGACTTACTTGGCTCGTGTTTGGTGGGCCTCTCGTCACTGACAGCCAAAGGCCAAGGTGAAGGTGAAGAAGAAGAGAGCGCTCTGTCTTTGGGGACTCCTCTTTATACCCCCAAGGGTTTCGCGCCCTTATGGTTCCCAATTATTTGTATTGATTCTCTCCAATAAAGGGGTCGTTCCTCGATCACTGGGCGGGCCCTAGGTAACCGTTGGCCTGCCTTTGTTTTAGTTTCCACTGGCGCCGGGGTGTCTGCCCTGGTACTGATTGCTTAAATGTTTTTCTTTTGTCCCCGGAGATAGCTCATTACTATGCTAATGGCTTGTAGTATCGGTCTGTCTGGGATCTGCAAGTTCCAATCCACAGGCAAATCTTGCACCTGCTTGTTTTCCTAGCACTGTCCAATTTTCCCTGTACTCTTTGCGAAAGTCCATTTTGGAATCGGGACGTGGCCACCCCAGGTGGCTACAGATCCTCACGGCGCCAAAGTCCCACGTTTGATCCCAGCTCTGGGTCACTGTCCGTGTGGAGTTAGCACATTCACCCCGTGTTTGCGTGGGTTTTGCCTCCACGACCCAAGGATGTGCAGGCTGGGTGGAATGGCCACGCTAAATTGCCCCTGAATTAGAAAAATGAATTGGGCACTATAAATTTATATATATATTTTTTAAAAAGTTGTTTCGAAGAGAGGTGCCTCGTGAGAGCAACGAATGCCTCATTCTGATAAGTGGCCCAGCCTCACTCCCAGTACTTACTCAACAGTTCACGGAGTGGAGCCAGTAGAGTGGCCAGGTTGGCAATAAAACTTCCCATAATAAATGACTAGACCCAAAAAAGACGTGAGATCAGCGGTGTTCCACAGGTTCAGATTCCCTTTATGGCACAAACTTTATCCTCTACCAGGTGCGGACTGTTACTGCCCACCCAGTAACCCAAATAGGTCACTGCCTTAGCACAGAAACACACTTACTGTGCTTAAGTCTGGCATCCAAAACGACGGAGCAGTTCCTGGAGATTTGCTATATTCACTCCTTGGACCCGGTAACCAGTACATCGTCCAAAGAGATGACTACTTTTCACAGGCCCTCTGATGTTTTCTATCACTCACTGAAAAATTGCAGGGTCCGATCAAACCCTGAATGGAAGGCGGGCGTATTCAAACCAATGGGTATTAATGGTGCTGGATTCCTGGTTGAATTCCCCCTGCAAATACTCGTGGCTCATGTCCAGCTTCGCGAATGAGCAGCCTCCAGCAAACCTGGCATATAAATTTTCGACCTGGGACATCAGGTAGCAGTCCAGCCGTGAGGCTCCGTTCATGGTAAGCAAACTGTTTTGGCTTTGTGGGGTTTATTGGGCTTCATCACCGGCACGACAAGTGCGGACCATTCTGTGAACTGAACAGACTGGATAACCCCTAGATCCTGCAGGTGGTGCATCTCCGTGTAACATTTGGGAGCAGTGCGTATGAGACAGACCCAGCATGTCATAGAGACTCCCGCTGCCCATCCAAAAGACCGCTTGGCAATCAAATTTGAGGACTCTTAGCCAGTCTCTACCTAACAAGTTGGGATCTGAACTTTGCATCACCACTAAAGGAACTCCAGACCGACTGTTGCTCTTATATCACCAGCATCACGGTGGGCCCCACGATCTTCAATGATTCCCCCTTGTAGGTAGCCAACCTCGCTCGATTGCAGCGGTATGATCCCTGTGAAATTCTGTCAAAATGTGCAGAGACCTACAATGGACAGAGCAGCCCCAGTGTCCATTTCCATTGGCACTGGGTTCCCATTTACCGGCAAAGTGACCTGAGTCAGAGCAACTCTTGTGTCGAGACAACGTTCAGTTGCATCAAACAGTCATCCTCCACTGGGGGGTCCACGTGCAAGGCCCTAGTCTGGGGTGACCTTGGCAGCTGTTGTGGACGGCACACCCTGTGCCACACTTTGCTACCCTGACCGTCTTGACTACCACGACCAGAACGTTGGCAATGCGGTTGATCCTCACTCTCGGGTGAAATATCCCATCGGGCAGTGGCAGCGCCCAAGATCTCAACTCTGCCGCCTACCTGCCTGGGGGGGTTGCTCTGTCAGAGAAAGCCTGGCTGGCCCTGCTCCATGCCCTGACCAATAGGAGTCCAAAAGGAATGGCAGCCCAAACTATGGATGCCAGTCCATGGATCCCTGCAGCTACTGCACACTTTTCTCTGCGTGCTCCCAAGGGAGGGCAAGCGCAATGGCGCGCTTCAAATCCAATATAGTTTCTGCCAACCACTTTTTCTGCATGACCATATTGTTAATACCACACACAATCCGGTCCCTCAACATCTCGGAGAGACGGCCTGAATTCTCACAGGTGCCACGGATGGGTCAAAAAGTCTGTGACTGATTGACCAGGAGATCGCACGCCGTTTTTTTTTTTAAATTTAGAATATCCAATTCATTTTTTCCAATTAAGGGGCAATTTAACATGGCCAATCCACCTAACCTGCACATCTTTGGGTTGTGGGGGTGAAACCCACGCAGACATGGGGAGAATGTGCAAACTCCTCACAGACAGTGACCCAGGGCCGGGATTCGAACCCGAGTCCTCAGCGCCGTAGGCAGCAATGCTAATTTGGATAAATGTGAGGTGATGCATTTTGGTAGATCAAATCGGGGCAGGACCTATTCAGTTAATGTTAGTGTGTTGGGGAGAGTTAAAGAACAAAGAGATCTAGGGATACAGGTTCAGAGCCCCTTGAAGGTGGAGTCGCAGGTGGACAGGGTGGTGAAGAAGGCATACAGCATGCTAGGTTTCATTGGTCAGAACATTGAATACAGAAGTTGGGATGTTTTGCTGAAGTTGTACAAGGCATTGGTAAGACCACACATGGAATATTGTGTTCAGTTCTGGTCACCCTATTATAGGAAGGATATTGTTAAACTAGAAAGAGTGCAGAAGAGATTTACGAGGATGCTACCAGGACTTAATAGTTCATGTTCTAAGGAGAGGCTGGGTTAGCTGGCACCTTTTCCCTGGAGTCTGGAGGAGTCTTTTCCCAAAGGTAAAGGAGTTTACAACTAGATGGCATAGGTTTAAGGTGAAAGGGGAGCGATACAAAAGAGGCCAGAGGGGAGAAATTCTTCAGAGGGTGGTGAGTATCTGGAACAGGCTACCAGAGGCCGTGGTAGAGGCAGGCACATTTCTTTTCCTTTTAAAAAGCATTTAGATAGTTACATGGGCAGGGTGGACATAGAGGGATATGGGCCAAATGCAGACAAGTGGGACTAGCTTAGTGATAGCACTGGGCGGCATGGGCAAGCTGGGCCGAAGGGTCTGTTTCCATGCTGTAAATATCTATGACGCTATGAATCCGGTGCAGCAGTGTACGAAAACTTTTTATGATCCTAAACGTCGGGACCCCACAGTTGGTCAGGAGAAGAACCTTCTATTGGGTCTTCCCCCAATTTGCCTGGAAGAAGTATCGCAGGTATTCCACATATTGATTCCAATCCTCCAGACGTGTATACTGCCCCCAGATTCCCAAATAATGGCATTGTTATCGATGACGTAACATTCTCCACACCGAACTTCCGGCATCTAGGCAAACCATTGGGCGAGCCCGGAATTTCCATTAATCCTTGTTGCCAGTATACTGATGCAGTGAAGGCTAACAGTAAACGTAATGTAGATTTAATTACAAGCATTTACAAGGATCTGCATAATGCAGCATCTCCGTACCAGTGCAATCCAAGCTGGGAGGACTTATCACACCTGGGCCTGCTTTCACCCTTTTCTCATGACGAGCTCCAAGTGGTAGGCCTCTGCCTCCTACCTGGGGAGCTCATACTCCCGAGTCCCACGGGGAGATCAATGATCATTTCCCTGTGGTCCTCATGGGGAGGTTATGACAATGAAGAACACCCCGTCAAGGCCACAGTTACCTTATTTCCCGCACTGATGAGTTCAGCTTGTCAGTACAGGAAGAGATCGGGAATGCCATTTTTTTTTTTAAAATTTAGAATATCAATTCATTTTTTCCAATTAAGGGGAAGTTTAACGTGGCCAATCCACCTAACCTGCACATCTTTGGGTTGTGGGGGTGAAACCCACGCAGACACGGGGAGAATGTCCAAACTCCTCACAGACAGTGACCCAGGGCCGGGATTCGAACCCGGGTCCTCAGCGCCGTAGGCAGCAATGCTAGGGGATGCCATTTTTAAATGCTGCTCTGTGTTCCCCACCTCCGGAGCCCCCCAATGTGACCTCCAGACCCGCTGTTCCCCCCCCCCATGCCGCAATGCATCTCTTAGGAGGTCCTCGAGCCCCCCCCCCACACTCCAGCTTCCTTCCCCCCCCCGCATCCTTAAGGGCAGGGCACCCCAAGACCCAACCCCTGGCAGTGCTAACCTGGCACCTTGGCACTGGCACCCTGGTAGTGCCTCTGCCAGACTGCCAGTGGCACACTGGCACTGCCAGGATGCCCAGGTGCCAACAGGAGAGCCAGAGTACCACCCTGCCACGGGCCTGACCATCCGGGGGTCTCCAATGGCCTGGAAGACCCCCACAGGTGCCCTTAGACCTGGTCCACATTTGGGTGGACCAGTATTAAACGGTGCATGGCGGGGTCGGTCAGGCGTATGCAATTAGATCCGGACATTGTGAGAATCCAGCGCAGACATATTTATGTGAGCCTAACTGCTCACTTAAACATGCAAATATGGATGCCACCCAGTGAGGGCGAGATCCAGGTCGCGTCTGGCAAGGTCTCATTAGATTTTGCGAGGCGCCCCAAGAGTTGCAACTCTTGCTGGAGGCCCCGAGTTGGGCGTGACAAGGTCATTTGATTGCGCCCATCTAGTTTTCATGCTTAAATGTGCTGAAACGTGAATTGGTCTTTGCAGCCTGAGGGTCAAAGTGAACAATTAAAAAAATAAAATAAAACATTTTGCACAATTGATTAAATCACTGTTTTCTAAATATAATGAATGTATTTGGAGATCAACCCATCAAAATAAATTTTCATTGTGCTGGAACACTTTTGAATAAGAGCCAAAATAAAATAGATGATATGAAACTGGGGTGTAATTAGAAATTTAACCAAGCCATTTATTAGATAAACTATTTTCATATTATTGACAAAAGTGTCCAGACATCTCGCTTAGTTGCAGAGACAAAGCAATCTTTTTAAAAAGACAAAGAAACCCTAACCTGGAGGTTAAAATTTGCAAACAATTTAATAATTTTTAATTCAACTGTAGAGTTTTAAATAAAAATTTGAAGTACCCAATTCTTTTTTTTTTTCCCAATTAAGGGACAATTTAGCATGGCCAGTTGTGGGGGTAAAACCCACGCAGACTCGGGGAGAATGTGCAAACCCCACACGGGTAGTGACTCGGGGCCGGGATTGAACCCCGGTCCTTGGCACCGTGAGGTAGCAATGCCAAACACTGCGTCACCGTTCAGCCCATCATCTGAGGAATCAATGAATCTGAGGAATTAACCCCAATTAACAGCAAAATACTGCAGATGCTGGGGGTTTGAAATAAAATCAGAAAGTGCTGAAAGAATGGAGCCGATCTGGCAGAACTCAGAAGAGGTGTGAAGAGTTCTGAAGAAGAATCATATTGGACATGGCTCACTCTTCGCAGATGCTCAGTATTTCTATTATAAATTAACCGTGATTCTTGCACCTTTGAGTACCTTAAAGGGGCAGGTCATGTTAACAGATGAGCATCATAACTGTGCAGTATCACTAGAATATGTCTGTATTTTTTACTAAATGTTAAATTGTATATCAATAATTTATCAATGTTAAATCTGGGAGAAGCTACTTCTGATTCTGTGTTGTGTTTTACAGAGCGCGTGTTTGGCTATTGCTGACTATGTTAAGGAAATCCTGAATCCTTATATTGTTAACGTGACATCTGCAGCAAGGCTCTGCAGTAAAATACTGTGTCAGAAGAAAGGGCGGTGTGTGCGCAAGAGCTGGGACTCCACCCATTACCTGCATTTGAACCCTGCAAGCTTCAGAATAAGACGATCAGACGATGGATACACAGTCATAGGACGAGCTTCCTTTGAAGACATTGTCTTCATGGCAGAAAAGTTCACTTGCCAGTGCTACACAGGTCAGAACTGTGAGCCTGCCGATGACGTAGTAAACTATGTCACCGAACTGGATGCTTGTATTGAGCCTTACAATTGTGTCAACTTAAATCCCAATACAGAATCGTCCACTAAATCAAACATAATTGATCCAACTAATTCAACTTCAGCTAACTCAACCTTAGCTACTCCTTCCCCAAATCATGCTTGCTTTGTGCATGGTCACCTTTCCTCCAGTTCGAGCCTGATGTTTAGTGTACTTTATATAATGTATCAAATGTGATTTTTTTTTTGTAAATGTACTCTATTCCTTTCTGACTAAATATGTTTTATCTTCCTTCATGATAAGCTAGAATTTAACTTGGATTCTCACAGGGAACACTGAAAGAGTGACCTGCTGGCATAGTTAAATTAATGTACAAATGTGAATGTTTTGTCCTTGGATATATCAGAATGTCCTGTGCTTCAAATGGTTGGTCAGTCTGGTAATTCAGCCTTTTGAGTGCTTGACCCCGAATTTACATGTTGCATGTTTGATTTATATGAATCATGTCACTCGAGCCTCATTTGTTTTAGATGGGTGAGTTTTGTCAGTGTGCAGATATATACTGAATAAAATTGCCAATGAACTGATTATGGATTATTCAAAAATGTTATCAATCTCTATGGGTAACTGTACAATAATACGTGTTCCTGTCACAGAGTAGTGATTCTGTTGCACTTTGAGTGCACATTTATAGCTTGAGGACCTGCGTAACAGAATCTTTTATGGATGCTGAGAATGTTTGTATTATCAGAGGATCATAAGAAAATAAACACTAGTAGACCATTGAGCCTCCTCCGCCATTCAGTATGATCATAGCTGATCTGATTGTGGCCTTCACTCCACTTTCCTTCTTGCCCTGACTCCCTCGTGGATCCCAAACCTTTCCAAGTCACGCCTTAAATACACAAGTCCCGAAAGACGTGCTTGTGAGGTGAATTGGACATTCTGAATTCTCCCTCGGTGTACCCGAACAGTGTTGCAATTAGGGGATTTTCACAGTAACTTCATTGCAGTGTAAATGTAAGCCTAATTATGACACTAATAAAGATTATTATTATTATTCACTGATCCAGCTCCACTGCTCTCTCAGGAATAGAATTCCAAAGATCAACCAGCCTCTGGGGGAAGAAATTCCCCCTCATCACCATCTTAAATGGGAGATTGCTGGTGTGCCCCCATTTCTAGATTACCCACAAGGGGAAACATGCTCTCAGCATCTACCTTTTGTCATAGATGTTTCAGTAAGATCACCTCATTCTTCTGAACTCCATTGAGTATAGGCCCAATCTTTACCAAAAGGCAATCTTTTCATTCCAGGAATCAGCATAATGAACATAGAACATAGAATGTCCAGTGCAGATGGAAACCATTTGGCCCATGCAGTGTGCACTGGCCCTCGGAAAGACCACCCACACTTCCACCCTATCCCCGTAACCCCTCCTAACCTTTTTGGACACTAAGGACAATTTAGCATGGCCAATCCACCTAACCTGCACATCTTTGGACTGTGGGTGGAAGGAAGGAAACCCATGCAGACACGGGGAGAATATGCAGACTAGGCACAGACAGTGACCCAAGCCGGGAATCGAAGCTGGGACCCTGTGGCTGCGAAGCCGCAGTGCTAACCATTGTGCTGCCATGTCACCCGCTGAACCTTCTCTGAACTGCTTCCAATGCAAATATATCCCTCCTTAGGTAAGGAGACCAAAATTGCACAGTACTCTGGGTACAGTCTCACCAATGCTCTGTACAGTTGTACATATTCCTCCGTGTGCTCTTTCAGCCAGGGACAAGCCTGTATATGTCTATGTTAAGGGTTTGTGCCTGAGCTTCGCCGATCAGGTTAAGTGCTGTACTTCATCCCAAAAGCTTTCGGACATTGATAAAGTATGTATGAAACTAATGGAAGACATATAATTTGGCCCAAGCTTGTAATTTGACCGAGAGATGCGACAGAAAATGGAAACTTTCATGCTGGTACAGGAGTGGCTCTGCATCTAGAGCTCAGAGGAGATCTAGTATTCATGGACAAGATGGGTTGAATGGCCCCCTTCTGTTCTGTATCATCTCTATGGATTGTTCCAGAGCTAGCAAAACGTGCCCAGAAAACACTTTTAATGTCAGCTATAACTTGGGAAGCCAATTGTGATCAGTGGAGACGGCTTTATTAGGTTGTCAAAATCAAAGAGTTGTCACCATTCCAGAACAGTTCTGGAGTTTCCAGGAATTCACCATTTATCTCCAGACCAATGCAACCCAAGGGGAAGAATTACAGCATCATTAAATAAAATCTGCACCTTTCATTTTCTTTGACCACTTTCATTTATTAGTCGCACAGATATTGAGGTTCAATTAAGGCCTGAATTCGGGGCACGTCCAAGGTTGGCACGGACGAAAGCACGTTGTGAATACGGTATTATGCTGGCTGGCCAATGTGAAGCCATGCAGCTTGATACATGCTCTGTGTAAGTCTGAACTCAGCCGGGGGCGCGCAGGGTAGGATGTGGGCAGGCACCAAGAAACAGGAAGGCGGAACTGCCAGAGGGAGCTGCGGACCAGTAAAAAATAAATATCAGCGGAAAAACTGTGCCACGAGTGTCTGGGTAGCACAATCATCCGCAGGGTTCAGTCCCCAAATATGTTAATTTTATTTGAGCACTGATCATTCAGACTGCCCTGGTTGCAGCCAAAACACAACGGTCACCTTGCCAGGGCCGGCTCAAGGCACCGGCAACTCGGGCAGTCGCCAGGGGCGCCATGTGCTAGGGGGCGCCAGAGACTCGGGTCCCGCGCATGCGCAGTTGGGCCGGTGTCAACCAGCGCATGCGCGGTGGCCGCCCTCCCCCAGGGCGGCCCCCCCCCCCCCCCAGTCCCCTCCCCCCCGCCCCCCCCCCCCCTCGGGTCCGTCCCCCCGCCCACCCCTCGGGTCCGCCCCCCCCTCGGCCCCGCCCCCCTCGGCCCCCCCCCTCGTGTCCGCCCCCCCGCCCCACCCCCCCCCCCCCCCCCCCCCCCCCCCCCCCCCAAGGGCGCCGAAGTTCAGCTTGCCCGAGGCACCAGCAACCCTAGGGCCGGCGCTGCACCTTGCCAACCGGCCCACCTGCCAACCATAAAGGCAGATGGGTAACGTAAAATCCCAGTTCATTGCTGATTAGTTTGGCTTCTTGGTTGTCAGCAGGCGTGGTTGCAACTCGCCCGCCCGCTGACCAAAATATTGTGCGAGGGGGCAATGACATCGGGATGCCCGCCTGATGTCTTCTCATGCGACTTTATGTGCTTCTCGGTCGGGCACACGGCCAGACCTTACACGTAAAATTCTGGCCTCAGCCATGATGAGGCAGCAGAGGGTTTGTCCCCTTTTCAGTTGGCAAAGCAGGGAAGAACGGCTGAAGGATGGACCTATAGCAGGATTGTATGGGTGTTTGAGGCAGGAGGTCATGTAATGAAACCAGGAAAAGCACCAAACCTGAGTTGGCAGCCCCACGAGAGTACATGCCCATCTTTGAAATTAAAAATTGATTTCCGACACATGGAAAGTTCATTTTGTTATTTAGTCCTTCAAAGCAGTTCTGCTGTCTGCCTCAGCACAGTACATAAACAAAATGCCTTGATTAATAAACAAAGTTGGTATGATTTTTGTTCGATCCTGTTTGGTGTTTTCTTATTTCAATGGAACTTTGAAATTGTTTTTGGTTACATGTTGTGCAGTTCATAGCAGATGAGCCTAAATCTTCTTTATTGAGCCAGCCTTTATATTCATTGGGTGTCAGCTGGTGTTCCGCACTTTTACTGAAACTCAATGAACCATCCAACGTAACATGATGCACGGTCAAATCCACAGCCCACAATTTGAAAGATGTGGGCGGGATTCTCCAGTCCCCCCAGCCGTGTGTTTCCTCAACAACGTGCCGTTCGCCGGTGGCGGGATTCTTTTTTTCTGCCGCCTGTTAATGGGATTTCCACTAAAACCACCCCACGTTACTGGGAAACCTGTGGGCGGGGCTGCGCTGCCGGCGGGGAAAGTGAATCGCAACGTCCAGGGGACTCCGGCCACCAGTGCATAATAGGGACAACTAGAATAAACTCTTTTTACATTGAGAGTTGAAGGAATTTGGGAAGTTTTGCCACATGGGCTAATTGATGCTTTATCATTCAATGGTGCATTTGCTGATTCTGACACTACAGAGCGCTCACTCCCTACACTTGCCATCATTGACAGTGATGTCCCAAACTTTGTTACATACAACAAAGATAGTGCAGATCAAACAAAGAGAAAAAGAACAACACTGTTCCGACTCCCTCCTGCACATCTTTGGGTTGTGGGGGTGAAACCCACGCAAACACGGGGAGAATGTGCAAACTCCACACGGACAGTGACCCAGAGTCAGGATCGAACCTGGGACCTCGGCGCCGTGCTCCCTGCTCTCTTCATGTTCGTCCGCCCACATTGACCACCACCCTTTGCCAGTCGCTTCCACTTCCCCCGTCTTCCTAGTTCTTGATACCCTGGCTACTTCTTCATGGTCCATTCACGGTTCCCTCCAGCGCCTTACATTGAGCCAGAAGGAGCAGCAAAGGGAACAAGAATGAGGGCTGGAGGCAGTGGGATGTTGGGGACTGGGTGGCAGGAAGCAGGAGGGAGTGGGGAATAGTGGAATGGACAACGGGGAAGAAGAAATGGCAGAGCATATGACAGTGAGTGAGAAACCAAGCATACAGCGGGGAGCAGGATGTGGATATGGGCAGCATGGTAGCACAGTGATTAGCTCTGTGGCTTCACAGCACCAAGGACCCTGGTTCAATTCCCGGCATGGGTCACTGTCTGTGCGGAGTCTCTACATTCTCCCCGTGTCTGCGTGGGTTTCCTCCGGGTGCTCCGATTTCCTCCCACAAATCCAAAAAGATGTGCCTGTTAGGTAAATTAGACATTCTGAATTCTCCCTCAGTGTACCCAAATGGGTACTGGAGTGTGGCGACTAGGGGCTTTTCACAATAACTTCATTGCAGTGTTAATGTAAGCCTACTTGTGACAATAATAAAGATTATTAAAATGATTATGTGCAAGGGGTGGCACGGTGGCACAGAGGTTAGCACTGCTGCTTCACGGGGCCGAGGACCCGGATTCGATCCCGGCCCCGGGTCATTGTCCGTGTGGAGTTTGCACATTCTCCCCATGGCTTCGTGGGTCTCACCACCACAACCCAAAGATGTGCAGGGTAGGTGGATTTGCCACGCTAAATTGCCCCTTAATTGGAAAAAAATCATTCGGTTCTCTAAATTTATTTTTAAAAATGTACAGAGGGTGGCAAAGAGTACAAAGAATGCAGGGGGTTTTTGAGAAGTGGATGGTGGTGACTGAATTCACAACAGTGACATCAATCCTGGGAAAAATCGCACATTGGCCGACAGGCAGACGTGCGTGTGAGTTCCTGTTCCTGTTCAATAATAGTTCATGCTAAGACTACTGGATAACTTTTAGATGATGCATAAAAAGGAGGGAAAATTGAACCAGGTAGTATCAGGACCTAAGAGGCATCCACATTTAACACATGGAACAAAGGTCCAAAGGTTTTCCTGTGCTCAGGCTTCTGTAAAAAGTCATTTTCTGCTGACAATATTTGCTGCTGCATCGAGATTAACCTGAACACAAGATGGTGTAAAATCAGAAAATGCTGCAGGCTGAGCCCATCGCCTGAAAAGAGAAAAGACGATTATAATAAAAAGACAAAATGGCAGAAAATGCTGGAAATCTGAAACAACAACAACAAATTCAGGAATGGGAACAGGTCAGGCAACATGTTTCAAGAGGAAAGATAGAGGGCAGCACGGTGGCACAGTGGGTTAGCCCTGTAGCCTCACGGCGCAGAGGTCCCAGGTTCGATGCCAGCTCTAGGTCACTGTCCGTGTGGGGTTTGCACATTCTCCCCGTGTTTGCGTGGGTTTCACCCCCACAACCCAAAGATGTGCAGGCTAGGTGGATTGGCCATGCTAAATTGCCCCTCAATTGGAAAAAAAATTAATTGGGTACACTATATTTATTTAAAAAAAGAGGAAAGATAGGTTAATGTCACTGATGTTAGTTACTCTGCCCTCCTTTCAGCTGCTGGTGAGTGTGATTTGATTTGGCAGCACGGTATCATTGTGGATAGCACAATAGCTTCACAGCTCCAGGGTCCCAGGTTCGATTCCAGCTTGGGTCACTGTCTGTGCGTGGTCTTGCACATCCTCCCTGTGTGCGGGGGTTTCCTCCGGGTGCTCCGGTTTCCTCCCACAGTCCAAAGATGTGCAGGGTAGGTGGATTGGCCATGATAAATTGCCCTTAGTGTCCAAAATTGCCCTTAGTGTTGGGTGGGATTACTGGGTTATGGGGATAGGGTGGAGGTGTTGACCTTGGGTAAGGTGCTCTTTCCAAGAGCCGGTGCAGACTCGATGGGCCGAATGGCCTCCTTCTGCACTGTAAATTCTATGATAATCTATGATTTGATTTGATTTATTATTGCCACATGTATTAGTACACAGTGAAAAGTATTGTTTCTTGCATGCTGTACAAACAATGCATACCGTACATAGGGAAGGAAGGAAAGACTGCAGAATATAATGTTACAGATTATAGCAAGGTGTAGAGAAAAGATCAACTTAATACAAGGTAGGTCCATTCAAAAGTCTGATGGCAGCAGGGAAGAAGCTGTTCTTGAGTCGGTTGGTACGTGACCTCAAACTCTGGTATCTTTTTCCTAACGGAAGAAGGTGGAAGAGAGTATGTCCGAGGTGCGTTGGGTTCTTAATTATGCTGGCTGCCTTTCTGAGGCAGCGGGAATTATAGATCGAGCCAATGGATGGGAGGCTGGTTTGCGTGATGGACTGAGCTACATTCACAACCTTTTGTAGTTTCCTGCGGTCTTCGGCAGATCAGGCTCCATACCAAGCTGTGATACAACCAGAAAGAATGCTTTCTATAGTGCATCTATAGAAGTTGGTGAGGGTCGTAGCTGACATGCCACATTTCCTTAGTCTTCTGAGAAAGTAGAGTCGTTGGTGGGTTTTGTTAACTATAGTGTCGGCATGGGGGGACCAAGACAGGCTGTTGGTGATCTGTACCCCTTAAAACTTGAAGCTTCCAACCCTTTCTACTTTGTTCCCATTGATGTAGACAGGGGCATGTTCTCCACTACGCTTCCTGAAGTTGATGATAATCTCCTTAGTTTTGTTGACATTGAGGGAGAGATTAGTGTCATCGCACCAGTTCACCAGATTCTCTATCTCATTCCTTTTTTAAAATAAATTTAGAGTACCCAATTCATTTTTTTCCAATTAAGCGGCAATTTAGCGTGACCAATCCACCTACCCTGCACATCTTTGGGTTGTGGGGGTGAAACCCACACTAACAGGGGGGAGAATGTGCAAACTGCACACGGACAGTGACCCAGAGCCGGGATCAAACCTGGGACCTCGGCACCGTGAGGCAGCAATGCCAACCAATGTGCCACCGTGCTGCCCTCTATCTCATTCCTATACTCTGTCTCATCATTGTTTGAAATCCGACCCACTACGGTGGTGTCATCAGCAAATTTGAAAATTGAGTTGGAGGGGAATTTGGCCACACAGTCGTAGGTGTATAAGGAGTATAGTAGGGGGTTGAGGACACAGCCTTGTGGGGCACTGGTGTTGAGGATGGTCGTGGAGGAGGTGTTGTTGCCTATCTTTACTGATTGTGGCCTGTGGGTTAGAAAATACAGGATCCAGTCGCAGAGAAAGGAGCTGAGGCCAAGGACATGGAGTTTGGAGATGAGTTTCATAGGAATGATGGTGTTGAAGGCTGAGCTGTAGTCGATAAATAGGAGTCTGACATAGGTGTCTTTGTTATTTAGGTGTTCCAGGGTAGAGAGCAAGGCCATGGAGATGGCGTCTGCTGTGGACCTGGGACCTGTTGCAGCGGTAGGCAAACTGTAGTGGATCAAGGCAATCTGGGAGGCACGAGTTGATTCGTGCCATGTTGAAACACTTCATGATAATGGATGTCAGAGCCACTGGACGATAGTCATTAAGGCACGCTGCTTGGCTTTTTTTTGGTACAGGGACGATGGCCGTCTTCTTGAAGCAGATAGGGACTTCAGATTGTTGTAAAGAGAGGTTGAAGATGTCTGCGAATACCCCCGCCAACTGATCTGCGCAAGACCTGAATGCTCGTCCGGGTACCCCATCCGGGCCAGAGGCTTTCCGTGGGTTGACCTTCGAGAAGGCTGCTCTGACGTCTGCAGTGGTGATCTCAGATACAAGTTCATCCGTGTCTTCTGGGGTGGAGGGCTCGCTCTCGCTGACCTCTTGCTCAAAGCGGGCATAGAATGCGTTGAGCTCATCAGGGAGGGGTGCATTGGAGCCGATGATTTTCCATGCCTTCATCTTGTAGCCTGTTATGTCTTTCAGACTTTGCCATAGACGGTGGGGATCCGTGTGGCTAGCCTGGGACTCGAGCTTGGTCCGGTACTGTCTTTTGGCATCTTTGATGGATTACTTTAGATCATATCTCGCTTTCTTGTAGAGGTCAGGGTTGCCTGACTTGAACGCCTCAGACCTAGACTTCAGCAAGCAATGGATATTCCTGTTCATCCAGGGTTTCTGGTTGGGAAACACACGGATTTGCTTCTTTGGCACACAGTCTTCTACACACTTACTAATGAAGTCAGTTACTGTAGTGGCGTACTCGTTCAGGCTGGTCGCAGTTTTTAAATACTGACCAGTCCACTGACTCTAAGCAGTCCCGTAGATCATCCGATTCCTCAGACCAACAATGCATGACTTTCTTTGACGGATTCTCCCGCTTCAGTTTTTGCTTATAGTCCGGGAGCAGGAGCACAGCCTTGTGGTCAGATTTGCCAAAGTGTGGGTGGGCAATAAAGCGGTAGGGATGTTTGATATTTGTGTAGCAGTGGTCCAGGATGTTTGGGCCTCTGGTGGAACAGATGATGTGTTGGTGGTAACTTGGTAATATGCTCTTGAGCTTGGCCTGATTTATGTCCCCAGCTACAATGAACAAGGCCTCGGGATGTTTCGTTTCAAGGCTATTTGTGGTGGTGAATATTTTGTCCACTGCGATTTTCACATTCGCATGGGGTGGGATGTAAACTGCCGTCAGGATAACAGAGCTGAACTCCCGCGGAAGGTAGTAGGGGCGGCATTTTAGAGTCAGGTATTCCAGGTCCGGGGAGCAGAAACTCACCAGTGTTGCTACATCTAGGCACCAGGAGGTGTTGATTAGGAGGCTAACCCCACCTCCCCTTGTCTTGCCTGAGGCCGCCGTACGGTCTGTTTGGTGGATTGAGAAGCCGTCTGGTTGTAGGGCACAGTCCAGTGAAGCAGGAGTGAGCCATGTCTCCGTGAAGCAGAGCACACAGCAGTCCCTTGGTTCTCATTGAAAAGTGAATCTGGCTTTAAGTTCGTCGAGCTTGTTTTCTAGAGATTGGTCATTTGCTAGGAGTAAGCTAGGCAGAGGGGCTTTGGAGCCGCGTTGTTTCACTCTCACCTGCAGGCCTGCACGTTTTCCGCGTTTCCTGGAGTGACTGCTTCTTTTCGAGCCTGGGAGATGGTGAGAGTATGCAGTGTTAAGGGAATAATTGTGTCCATAGAGGTTATTCACTCTGGTCAGTGTGTGGATGGAGGATTTGTTGCGGTGTTCTTTGTGTTACTCATTTTAAGAATATTTGGTGTAGTGTTCATAAGGATCACAAATAGCTTTAAACTTGAACAACGCTATAAATTTATTAACACTACTTAATTGGATTTATCATAGATAATCATAGAATTTACAGTGCAGAAGGAGGCCATTCAGCCCATCGTGTCTGCACCGGCTCTTGGGAAGAGCACCCTACCCAAGTTCAATACATCCACCCTATCCCAATAACCCAGTAACCCCACCCAACACTAAGGGCAATTTTGGACACTAAGGGCAATTTAGCATGGCCAATCCACCTAACCTGCACATCTTTGGACTGTGGGAGGAAACCAGAGCACCCGGAGGAAACCCACGCACACACGGGGAGGATGTGCAGACTCCGCACAGAAAGTGACCCAAGCCAGAATCGAACCTGAGACCCTGGAGCTGTGAAGCCATTGTGCTATCCACAATGCTACCGTGCTGCCCATTTGACACTTACTTCTATATAATACACAGTTGATACTAAACATATAATCTGCACTCATCTACAACTAATCTCTACACTATTCCATTAACTCTGATCACACACTATGTTTCCTTCAGTCTGTCCTCTAGCCTTCTCCTCAACCTCTCACCCATAAGGCTTAGCATCAATGCCTTATATAGTTGGATAACCAGCTCCCTCTAGTGGTTGATTTAGACAGTACATTAACCCTTACAGTTCTTTACATTTATGATAATGTCACAGTGAGCTCCCTGTTTGTGAGTCAGATTTGCAGTGCTAAGGAATTTCCTTTGGATCAACACCAGGTTCATTCTTACTTACCTTTTGTATTACATTTGCAACTTTGCAGTCACTATATATGCTTGTTAATTCAAATGAAACCAAATTGTGAAAATAGGCAGAATTCTATCAACGTTTTAAAAGATGGAATAGCATCACATTCTGGTAGAGACCATTCAGCGGAACATGAGAAAGAAATGAAATGAAATGAAAATCGCTTATTGTCACAAGTTGGCTTCAAATGAAGTTACTGTGAAAAGCCCCTAGTCGCCACATTCCGGCGCCTGTTCGGGAAGGCTGTACGGATATTGAGCCGTGCTGCTGGCCTGCTTTGGTCTGCTTTAAAAGCCAGCGATTTAGCCCACTGTGCTAAATCAGCCCCTTGAAAATCGCTTATTGTCACGTGTAGGCTTCAATGAAGTTACTGTGAAAAGCCCCTAGTCACCACATTCCGGCGCCTGTTCAGGGAGGCTGGTACGGGAATTGAACCGTGCTGCTGGCCTGCCTTGGTCTGCTTTCAAAGCCAATGATTTAGCCCAGTGTGCTAAACCAGCCCCTGCAGAGCTCCTTTTATAGCACTAACCGAAGCAAGGAAAAAATAAACTAAAATATGATGAATATTATTATCAAGTGTGTTAAGAAACCCGCTGATGTTGAATGTGAGCATATCCCAAAACCTAGAGGGGTAACATGGAACGCGGTTCTTAGTGATGTCTATTTTCAATTTGGTCTAATGTGCGATAAGATATGCAAACCTGGGAGGAATAGTCCAGTTGTTTTTTGATCAATTAATAAAAAATATTTATTAATGTAAAGAAAAATACACAACAAGAAGGGCTATAATACACTTAACTACACTGATGGCTATGACACACATACCACTTTGTTTCCAACTACCTTT
The DNA here is from genome assembly GCF_902713615.1 of Scyliorhinus canicula. Lineage (NCBI taxonomy): Eukaryota > Metazoa > Chordata > Chondrichthyes > Carcharhiniformes > Scyliorhinidae > Scyliorhinus > Scyliorhinus canicula. The sequence continues at coordinate 64,609,451 of NC_052165.1, read as the reverse complement.
GTTACCTGAACTCCAAGATGCCCCTTTATCCAAACAACATCCAATATTATATAACTATGTGCCAAAGCCACAAGATAATTACCACCCACAGGTTATTTGTTCACATTTAGGAAAACCGTCTTCAGTTTCAGTGAAAGCATAATCTTCTCAATTTAAGTGTTTACTTTTAACTGGCTCTTTTAATAATAATTTGTTTTCAGGGGAGTTGGTTCTCTGCAGCTGAGTGTGCCTGTGATGGTAGCTGTTGCTGCTGTGTCCCTTTCTCCAGTTATCATGCTATGGCTATATCATTCTCTCCCTTTGATGTTACCCATCATGTGGACCTGGCATTTTAGCAAATGCCTTAACGCTTCACTTTGAAGTTACCTCTTCTATACTCCATTGTTTTCCCCTTGACACATACGTAAACACTTGCTTTTCTCACTGTTATGATAATCCAGACATCAAAATTTCCTTTATGTTTTATTTTATCCCAATTTCATGTGGTGGATGAACCTCCATTCAAGGAAGAGTCCCAGGGCGGGATTCTCTGTAGTCTAACGCCAAAATCGCGATCAGGCGGAGAATGGATTCCGACGCCGGAATTGGGGCTGGCGCCGGTTTGACGCTGGTCCATCATGCTCCGCCGCATCCAAACTGGCATCATCGTGACGCGCACCGTGTGCCGTTTCAACACCATTAGCGCGTCATCAGCAAGCCCACCCATGATGCTCTGTCCCCAATGGGCCGAGTACCTGACGGCGCGGTTCACATGTGGTGCCGAGCGTGTGGGAACATGGCGTTCCGGCTGTGGACTGTGTCTAGCGCCGCCACACTTGGCCGGGATCCGTGCTGCTGGCCGATGGGACTTCTGCTAGGGGAGTGGTGGGGGGTGGCCAAGGGTTGGGCTGTGGGGTTGGCGGGTTGGGTTCGCGCAAGGCTGGTTGTACGGCGTGACCGGTGCCGGTTATCAGCCATGCCCATGCGTGGCCCGAGACAGGGCCATTCTCCAGCCGTTTTCAGCACGGTCCACGGGAGTTTCAGTTGGCACCGGTGCTAGCCCCTCTCCGGTACCGGAATCGGTGTGGGCTTTGCGATAATTTTTCGGTCGCGAAAGTCCAAACATGCTCCACTAGCGTCAGCACTTAGTCTCCCAAACAGAGAATCCAGTTCGTATGTACTTGTAATGCCCTCTATAGCTAAAGAGCTTTCCGACACACATTCCAGTGAGAATACACATGAAGTAAGGTCAATTGATAAGAAGAGATGTTGATATTTGGGGAACCATATCTTGGAAGTGTTCAATGCCTTCAGTAGGGGAAAGACTATTGAATAAATTAAAAAATCTATGTAATTGGTAAACAAAGAAGCTCTCTAGTGATCAAATATGAACTCATGCACAGAAATTTGTTCAGCCTCTGAGGGGTATTATAGTATTTTAAAGCCAAAATATAAGATGATATTCACAGAGCATGTTTGTTGGTTTTAATAATCAAATATGATGGGTACAAGGGACTGTCCGTTTTTTTTGAGTTTAGTTGTTTGACTGGCATTATTTATGTGCCTCTCTCTTACAACCAAGTGTGAGCCTTTCTGCCCCAGACAGGGTCATTCCTGTGCCCAGTACACAGATAAAACACGTAGATTTTCGAAAGTGGAAAATGTCACGGAAGCACAATAATTTATTCATACAAGTTTCTACTGTGAACTTCAAATGACATTTAAAAGGATGAAGTTATGGAATTATTTTTGGTTTATGTTCTATTAAAAGGACAGATGAAGCAAAAAACAACAACAGACACATTGATGCTCTTGGATGTTCTTGTGAAATAATAAAATGAGTGAAAGATATTGAAATGTGCAACTATGCTGTGAAGAAGAGGGAGAATAAAGAAATGGGACTTACTTTAAATCCTTGATGAGAAATGGGCATCGCTAGAAAGGCCAGCATGTGTTGCCCATCCCTAATTGCCCTTGAATTCAATGGCTTGCAAGGCCATCTCAAGGGCAGTTAAGAATTTCAGTTCAGCATTTATGTTTGAAAGGGTGCTGAGAACCAGCGTGTAGAGCTTCATCGCTGGGAACTTGGGAATAATATAAAAGCAAGGGGGCCTGAGCAGAGTGGTATCTGAAAGGAATGGCTTAATTGGGAATTTCAAGACAGTGGCAATTGGGACAAAAGGGGGATACCTGTATCTAGTATAAAAAATCAATATATATAAATGACTGAGGAATATAGGTAATAAGAGTTCATTAACAGCTGCAGGAGTGACCAGTGAAGAAGCAGCAGGGCAGAGCAGAACTGAGCACTCCTGGCACGGATAAGTTATTTATTTATTTATTTTTTAAATTTAGAGTGCCCAATCATTTTTTTTCCAGTTAAGGGGCAATGTTAGTGTGGCAAATCCACCTAACTTGCACATCTTTTGGGTTGTGGGGATGAAACCCATGCAGACACGGGGAGAATGTGCAAACTCTACACAGACATGTGACCCTGGGCTGGGATCGAATATGGGTCCTCAGCACCGTAGGCAGCAGTGCTAACCACTGTGCCGTCCTATGAGTAAGTTATTTTATTCACTTTATATTTACATTAAGTTAAGGGTTCTAACTTTAAAAATACATTTCTACTGGGCATAAATTTAAGGTGGGAGTTTTTTAACTAAAGCTATGTAAGTGGTGCTCAGTCCTGTGTTTTGCATCACCTGCAGCATGTGGGAATTCGTAGATGCTCCTTGCAGTCTGGGCGGCCACGGGTGCGATTCAACAGACTGAAGTTGAAGTCTGCTGAACAGTGTGTTTAGGAGGGTGTCTCTTGGCGACTGCATCTATCCAATGGTGCTTGGCTATTTCTTTTGGCCTCTGGTAGTTTCTCCTCACCAAGGCCACCCTGAGAGGGACTTCCTGCTGCCAAGCTTCAGCTCACCAGCAGGAATGGCTCCTCACAGATCGGGGCCCAATGTTGTCCGACAGTCTCAATCTTTTCACCCCAGCCTTTTGGTGCCCCACCCCCTGTTTATTTGACCCCCCCCTCCCTTCATCCTTGACAAGGGCCCCAGGAATCCCCAACCCCATCTATGTGGCAAGGTCCCCTGTGTCTGACCCCTGACACTGCCAACCTGACATCCGGCACCCTGGCACTGCCAGTCTATATCCCTGGCAGTGACACCAGTCGTGACACAGGTAGAAAGAAGGATGAGGTCCTGCAGCAAGAATTTAGGGAGCTAGGTAGCAGATTGAAAAACAGGCCATCAAAGGTTGTATTCTCTGGATTCCTCCCAATTCCGTGTGCCAGGGAGTATTGGAGTAAGAAGATAGAACAGATTAATGCATGGCTGAAGAGACGGTGTAGGAGGGAGGACTTTAGATTCCTAGATCACCGGGTCCATTTCTGGAGAAGGTGGGGCCTGGACAAATTGGATGGATTGCACCTAAACCGGAATGGGATTAACATCTTTGCGGGGAGTCTTGTTAGTGCTGTTGGAGGGGGGGGGGGGGGGGGGGGGGGGGGGGGGGGGGTGGAGAGTTAGAATAATTTGGCAGGGGGATGTGATATGGAGTGGAGTGATGTATCCATCAATTCACTCAAAGACATGAATAGAAGCAAACCGAGGTTTTAATCAGCTTAGAACAGCTTCACCCTGTGGGTGAAGCCACACAATAGCCCATAGGTGGAGTCCACAAGGTCAACAACATAACATAGCTGTAACACAATGGCAGAACATGATACTAATACACTGGTGAATTACTAGTACTATACATTCACCACATGGAGGTAGTCAACCGGGAAGGCAGAGATATTATAGACAAGTTAAGGCACAAGGGAGTTGTATGTGAAGGCTGGATGGCATTTATTTTAATGCAAGGAGACTTGCAAGTAAGGCAGATGAATTGAGACTGTTGATTAACAGATGGGAATGTGCTAATATCACAGAGACATTGTTGAGGGAGGGACAGGACTGGTTCAATATTCCAGGCTATAGAATCTTCAGGTGAGATGGGGGCTAACAGAGCAGGTGGTGTTACAATATTGATCAAGGAGTCAATTACGGGAAGTATAGTAAGGAGGGATGATATCTTAGAAAGTTCTTCAAATTAAGCCACATGGATCAAAGAAACAAAAAGGGGGCAATCACATTGCTGGGAGTACATGATAGGCCCCTCAATAGTCAGGGAGTGATAGAAGGGCAGATATGGAATCATAAAAATTTACAGCACAGAAGGGAGCCATTCGGCCCATTGTGTCTGCACCAGCTCCAGAAAGAGTTACCTAGCTAGTCCCATTCCCCATCTCTATCTCCGTAGCCCTCGATAGAATCACAGGGCGCGATTCTCCGCACTCCCGACGGTGCGGAGAATAGCGTGGCTCGTAAAATTTTACGGCCACACTGTTCTGACGCCCTCCCGCTATTCTCCCCCCCCACGCCCGACTCCCGATACGAATCGCTGCCGCCGTTTTTTTACGGCCGGCAGCGATTCTCAGCTGATCGATGGGCCGAGTTCCCAGCCCTTTATGGATGTTTTTACGAACGGCAAACACACCTGGTCTGGCCGTTCGTAAAAACGGCCGTAAACGCTCGATCTTTAAAACCATGGCACCGATTGGCACGGCTGTACCACGGCCGTGCCAAGGGTGCCATGGGCCCGCGATCGGTGGGCACCGATCACGGGCAGCGGGCCCGATGCCCGCGCACTCTTTGTCCCTCCGCCGCCTCACTGTATTACTTCGCGGGGCGGCTGAGGGGCATCCCGGCCCGCGCATGCGCGGGTTTCGCGCAAATGCGCGATGACGTCATCCGCGTATGCGCGGGCTAGAGTCTTCCAATCCGCGCATGCGCGGCTGACGTCATATGACGCGTCAGCCGGCGCTAACTCTGGCAAGCGGGCTTAACGAAATTCGTTAAGCCCGCGATGCCGGAGTTTACGGCGTCGGCATACTAGCCCCGACCGGGGACCAGAATCGGTTCCCAGTCGGGAAGGGGGGGGCTGGCGTCAAACCCGCCCGGATTTGACGCCAGCCTTACGATTTCTCCCCATATGGAAGAATCGCGCCCACAGAATTTTAAAGCACAGAAGAAGGCAAATCACTGAGAAAGGTAAGAATAATGGTAATAATTGGGATAGCAAGAGTGGAATTCTTAAAATGCATCCAAGAGAGCTTTTAATTCCAGTATGTAGAAAGTCCGACAAGAAAGGGGGCGGAATGAAACCGGACAAGAGGTAAAGGTTTCAGTCGTAGGGAAAATGGAGAATGTGAGGTCCACATGGGACAGCAAGGAAAGGAATGCCTGGAAAGGGTTAACCTGACAATCTCTAAAACCCAAAATGTGGACAAGTGCAAGTTAGCATACTAAACACAGGCATATCTCAGGTAACACATTCCCGAGCCGGGCTCCTGAATGTCTGGAAGGGGCAATGTGGACACACCCGTATACATGCTTCAGGGAAACAGCATTCACCACCTCATTACGGGCTGATTGTCAAAAGGACATTCCTTTGTATTGCAAAGCAGACGGACAAGATGTGTCCACCGAACAATTAGAAGTAGAGTACGTCAGACAATGTATCCATGTCATCTAATCAGGGAAGTGACTGTAACCTAATTAAACTGCTGGTATCAATAATCGGTTGTGTTGTAATACTTCGAATCACTTTGTATTCCTTTGAATTAGTCTGTACGATTCAAAAAGTATAAGATGTATGAGACAGCTTTATAGGGGCAGAGTGATTTGGACCAAGCTTAGTTACAGCAGCAGAGTTTAGTTCTCCCGCATTCAGGTGGCATTAAAAGACGTTTTGTTAAAGTTTCATATGGTCTGAGGAACTCGACTCATTTAACTCCGCGAACACCGAGCATTTTGATGACAGTAACCATAACTCAGTAGAGTTTTAGGTAGTTATGGAAAGGGACAAAGATGAACCGGAAATAAAGCTTGCACTTTCAACAACTTGCCTTGCACAAAATTGTAAAACTTGAACTTGCCGTTATATGCCATGAACATGCTAATTTTGTTTTTAAAAACATGAAAGAAGTGTATCATCTTTAAGCCACAAGTGTGTCAGAATGAATGTGTGAAGTCATATAAATCATACTAAAATGACGACAACAAGAATGTTACTTTACATGAATTTATTGACTTTATATTTTTCAAGCTGACGATATATATGGTTAGAATTGCAATATTAGCAATTTTTGCTCCAACAGCAATAAAGGAACACTTGTGCTTTAAGTCACATTGACTATAATAAAAAAAAATGTTAATAAATCATCCCAATTATTCTCCCAAATACAATGTGGCTAGGTATATTTGCAATCTAACGGAATACTTTATTCTACATTCTGGCATCTCCAACGTTGCTGCCAATTGATGGAATGTTGTGCCCATCATGTTTTTGGAAACATTTTCAATGTTTTGAAATTTTCTTCCCCGGTTCCTGAACACGTTGATTCCATCGGTGTTAATTGCACTCCAGCTCCTCACCCAAATGTGTCTCCTCAATCGCAAGTCATTACAGTGAGTGTCGGCAAGTTACTTTATCAGTATCCTTGCCACAGAAGGCTGTGGAGGCCAAATCACTGAGTGTCTTTAAAACAGAAATAGATAGGTTTTTGGCCAATCAGGGGATCCGGGGTTATGGGGAGAAGGCAGGAGAATGGGGATGCGAAAAATATCAGCCATGATTAAATTCTGCTCCTATTTCTTATGGTATGAAGCCAAGTATTGTCAGAACCCAACATCCAGCACAGTTTCCCCCCAACTCCCCATTCCCCACATACACCAATTAAATTACACTGAGGCCAATTATAGTACTTCAGCCATTATCTTGATAGAGATTAGTTAACTGGCCAGAGATTGGGGACTGAGCCTTAGATCCTAGTATGGCCCAGTTGCTCGCTGTGTGAACTCACTGAGCCTCTATGGTTGTGCCAGTCACATTAACATCAAGCTGACTAGAATTATTAGGCCTGGTAACCAGGAGACAGCACTCGTTCACTTCTATCAGAACATGGTGTGTGGAGAACTAATGAAGGAAGAAAACATATTTACAAAAACAAAGTGTTAAAAATTAATTCTCCTAAATTTTCTTTCCTATTGGGCAGAGTGTCCTGAAATAATCATGAATTATCTGATTTGGAACTGTTATATTGAAAGAATATGCTGCAGCAGATGTGATAGATACAGAGGTGTCTTTAAATTTATTTTGAAAAAAATCCCACTGTCCAGCCAAGTCCCCCAGTTGGGATCATTATGCACACATCAGCTAATGTAATCTCTTTGTGCCATCAACCATTTGCCAAAGTAACAAGGCCTCTTCTAGCGCTGTAAATTAAGGGTTTTAATGACCAGCTGAAAGACAACAATATTGACCAATGAAAATGGTAGCTGTGGTGCTGAACTTGTTCCAGCCATTGTGATCTGGACACTTTTATCCACTGAAGGAATCTCAAGAACTGGTACTTCGCAGGAGATTCCAATCCAGCCTTCGTAACACTGGCATGTGAACTTTTGCTGCATGACTTTAATGTCCCTTGCGTTCATCATCCCTTTCACAGAAAATCTGGGATGGACTCCTTCAGGATTAGTTTGGATTTGGAAATGGTTTGAGTCCAGGTGGAGGTAGGTTTTGGAGTCAATGTTCTTTCTCACACACCTCCCATGCCTCTTGCAAAGATGCTTGCTGCACAATTTGGCGGCAGATGTCACGTTGACAACATAGCGACCCAGGGCACCATCTACAAACTGCTTCACTTTTAAACAATGTTTCTGTAAGGGAAGGTTAAGGTTATTTTAATCCAAATGATACATGTATGAAATTAAATGACTGACACTCATCAGAGAGGCACTGTCTTCATTGTGATCCTTAAAAATACTAACTCATTGAAACACCTACTTTCCAGCTCTTGGACTGAATAGATGATGTAAAAAGAACACTTACTAAATTTACTAAATTTCTTCAGTAATTGTTTTGCCTGCTGCGGTATTTCTTTTAGGTAAATGTGGTGATTCAGAAATTGAAAGGATTATTATATGTGCAGCAGTAATTACAAAGTCTCGGTTCCTGCCGTTACTCAAGATAACGGCTGACTTTGTGGAATTTTACAAACCATAGCCAGGCTGAAGTGTTTCCCCTGCAGAACAACCGTTGTTCTTTGACATGTATTCAAATCCACTGACATTAGAAAACATAAACAATTGGATCATATGAAAAAGTAAATCTCACCCGAGGGATAAGTAAGGCGCATGAAATCGTGCCATCTTGTTTTTACAAGTCTAATAGTGCGGAATATTAAGTAGCTTATAACAACTCATCAAATTTAAAGTTAGGAAGGTTACTTTGAATGGGGAAAAATGCCATACAAATCCTTTGTGCGATTACAATGATTATATTCCTTGGAGAAATCAATGAAACCTTCTGATGATCCATCACTAAATATTTCAGATTCCTCTATTGGTTTCCAGTGGATGATATCAGAATAGGATACATACTCTTTTATTTAGCTATTTTTAAAATTTAAAGTACCCAATTCATTTATTTTTCCAATTAAGCAAGTCCAATCCACCAACCCTGCACATCTTTGAGTGAAACCCACGCAGACACGGGGAGAATGTGCGAGCTCCACACAGACAGTGACCCAGGGCCGGGATCGAACCCGGGTCCTTGGCGCTGTGAGGCAGCAGTGCTAACCATTGCGCCACCATGCCGCATAATGCTCTTTTATGAAGAATATTTAAACTTTATGATGGTGACAAAAGGGGAACAAGAAGTTATTGTTTGTAATAAAGAAATGGCCAACTTTGCTGAACATTTACTGCTTTTAAAATTCCGATACATTACAGGTAGAGACTCTTATTAGGTGTTCAATACACAAGGAATTGAGGTAACGGAAAACTGTAAAATTTGATTGTAATGAAAATTACTTGGAGTTATAAATGTTGAGTTCACAATATATCCTGTAACTCTCAACTAAAGGAAGGAAAGTGAAATCGGCTGCAGTAGTTGCGGGAGGCAGAGTGTTTGTTGGGGGGAATGAGTAAAATAGCAATACCTTTGATCTTGCATAATTGATGCTTCCCCAAAGAATGATCCCTGACGTTCCCATGGCAGCACTCTCTCCAATTGTATGAACCAAGTCAATCTGTCGAGTGAGAAGACATCATAGCACATTTACACAAGCGATGAAGACAATTAATACTTTGTGGCAACTTTATTCTGTATTTAGTTGTGCCTATGCGCAAAGCACCCTCCAGAATATCGCCCATTCACCAGAGGGGAAAAAATTGCGAATAATGACGACAAGAATAAACTGGTCATAAAAAAACAATATTCCCCGCTAGATATTAACTGGTAGATACATACAAGAGGATTTGTATGTGCCAGAGTTATTTAGTAGTAGTTAAATAGCAAGTTCCACTTTCCTTAGTCAAGTGATCATTTCTCAAGCCACAGGGAGAAAATGCAAACTCCACACAGTCACCCAAGGCCGAAATTGAATCCAGGTCACCGTGCTCCTTCTGAGCTTCTAACATGAGGATTTGCCTGGTAGGAATGCATCTCAGCAAATCATACATACACAGTTCATGATTGTACTTCCCTAATAGATGCAATAGTAGGAGCTGTGTCCAATACTTCCCAATTTGCTCATTCAGCAACCTTTATGTCAGGAACAAGAATTTGGGAATCTCATGTTTTGGTTTTCAGATACATTTGTTTTAATTGATATTTATGATAATTTTCCATTTTAGTGTTTTAGATGTGATATGCAACAGTGATCATTGCTTAATGCTACACAAGTCTCAAAGCAATGTTAGCAAACGTCTGAAGTCTTTTGATTGAAATTACTGCATCATTTTAGAATAAATGGTTGGCTTAATGTGTGGAGAATGGCATCACAATGGTTAATTGAAAGGATATCAAATTTATTTCACAGAGGGAAGAAATACACATTAGACCAGCATTTTTCAAACTTTTTCCCTAGGATCCTCTTTTGCCAAGCAGTTGACCTTCGTGACTCATGCCACGTCTTACCTTTAATGCAAAAGGGGAGCCTGTTTGGCCCTTATGATCCCACTCCAATCAGGTTCACAGGAGAAGAGGACAATATGCATATCAGGTGCAGACATCAGCCAGTTCCTTTGTGACATCTTCATCTTTGTGAGGATGGAAAATCCAACCTCGCATATGAAGGTCATCGTGAAGGGCAATAGTAACAAAATGCTTGTTTTACTCAGCACTAGGTACTCCTGGGAAACACTACTCCAGAAGGTTGACAGCCTCATGGAGTTTTGGCATGTTTTAAATGTGCTGTCATAGGTCATGCACTGCAGCTTAGTCTTTTCATTTGGAGTGATCTGTAAGTTAATAACTGCCTCTGGGGTCTCAGCCGCAAAAGGAATTTTCGCCCATCCCTTCTCTTTCAAAATCTGACACATTTCCTCTCATTTGCCAGTACTTTCCTGCATATAACACACATGGGCTTTGCATCCTTATTTGCAATGGCATAATTGACATAACCATACCTAAATAGATTATTTTTATACTACTTTGTTCCCGAGTTAAGTTTCTTCTTTGTAGGCTGTTCACTAGAGCCCTGGAGCTCTGTACAGAGCTAAACCTAGCACTAGCCATAGATTCTCCTGAACAGCTCTCTGCAGCAGATTCAAATGTGACATCCTGGCCAGTGGGTGCATTGCTTATTTGGATCTCTAGCTGTCACTTCCTTGTAACAAATAATCCATCTTCACAGTCCTTTTGCCTGGGACTGCGGCGTTGAGGACCCGGGTTCAAATCCCGGCCCTGGGTCACTGTCCATATGGAGTTTGCACATTCTCCCCATGTCTGCGTGGGTTTCACCCCCACAACCCAAAGATGTGCAGGTTAGGTGGATCGGCCGCACTAAATTGCCCCTTAATTGTAAAAAAAAAATTGGGTACTCTCAATTTGTAAAAAAAAGATTATGGGTGAGGCTTGAAGAGAGTGAATATTTTCAAGTGCCTGGGGTCAGTGGTGGCAGAAATTGCACATGTATGGAAATTAAGCAATGATTTAGCTCTGACTGGAGTAATTAGAAGAAGTGCAGTGAAGTGTTATGTGGTAGGAATGTGTCGCTAAAACTGAAAGGAAGTTCCTACAAGGCAGTTTGAGCCTGGCCTTGCTATATAGTGCAGAACATGGGCAACATCAACAAGAGAGGCACAATGGCTGGAGTGGAGTGATGAGAATGGACAAAAATCAGGAACCAGCACATTAGGAGGTCAATGAAGACTATGGGAGCATCAGAAATAGTAGCCGAGAAGAGATTCAAATGCGATCATGTGATCATTTTTTGCAGAAAGAGAGAGGAATTGTGCTGAAACAAGGTGTTGGAGGTTTGGGCGCTGGGAAGAAGAGGAAGGCTAAAAATCAGGCGGATAGCTGTATTGATGAGGGACTTAAACTCAAGGGATTGGAAGAATGGGTGACTGACAGGAGGAAATGGAGAAGGATGATTAATCAACATTGTGGTGACCCCAGGTAAAAAGGGAAAGCCAAAAGGAGAAGTAGCAGTGAATCTTAGATGTCATTTAAGAAGTCTTTCTCTGTGTTTTACAACTATGAGATATGGGGAACTGAAGAAAAAGGCATGTTCAATACCCACCGTATCAGTCAGCTTATGAATAAGTAAGGTATGATTGATTGGGGCAGCTTATCAGCTTTGCAGTGGGGGATGTTTTCTGACTTACTCCAGCTGATTATTTCAGGCTTACCAGCCTTTCCAAAGTGAAAAATGGCAAACCTTGGACAAGTGAAGGAAGGGAGGACCTAAGCGTAAGTCAGTAGGCTGGAGCAGTTAATACTGAAAGCAAATATATACTATTGGGTGTAATTGGATCATCATCTTTTTCTATTTCCAAAAGTGAACGTTGGCAGAACTCCTAGCTGGTCACAATCCCCCAATACATGATGATAATTGCATTGTTAATGAAAAAGGCTGAATTATGATTTTCTGACATTATTGTTGCGTATCTATCCCCAGGTTACAGATTCACTGGGGCAACAGCCTTCCATTACCTCACCCACCTGGCCACCCTCTTTTTGGAAGCTTAGACAATGACTGTCAGCATGCAAATTGATTTTTGGAAAACCACAGCTGAGCCAATCCCATTAACATACCCACATTCGCTGGCACGTTTCCAGCGGGAGTGATCGGATTGCAGTCAGGAGCATTAAACCTGCTGCAGAGGCCCAACCAAAATCGGCAAACTCAACAAAAGCAAACGTAATCATTCATCTTCAAATACAACATGTTTCTACTTACCTCAGAGAGACGCTTAAACGTATATGAATAAAATGGCCGTCCATATGCAAAGACGGGGAGAGCATAATCCTTCCTGGCAATGGAAGCTAATCTGATAGCTTCTTTCAATCGGTAATGGACAAATTTCAGTGCATTTGGGCTGGATTTCAATTCAAGTTCCAGGTAGATGGAAGGATAGAGAGCGCCACTTTCTTTCCATAGCCAGAGTAACTTGTCGTTACGTTTATACTCAATTGCTGGACACTTGCCATTATATTTCTTTGTTTTTCGTTTATAATTATGATTGTAGCAGTCTGGAAAGAGATAGAACCCCCAGAGGCCATTAGGTCTAATCTCCTCTGCTAACCCAAGTGTTTTATTCATAAATTTCCACCCAGCATCTTCGTATTCTCTCCTAGCTTCTAATTTAATTTGATTGGCTGTCCAGCCAGGGTGAAGCTTTCTCACAACTTGAATGGATTTCTTCCGATAGATATGTTTGCCCCCCCAGTTTCGGACCCACAGAGGTCTCCAATCTTCCCAGTCAATTACGCCAAGACCACTGAAGTCCTCGACTGGAATGGATTTCTCGATATCGGCCCTGGCTTTGTCCAGATGTTCCTTAAGGCTATTGTTCTGGGGAATTCCTCCATTTATGGCAATCATTTTTTTGTTGAAGTAAGGGTAATTGCCCAGATGATTGTGATAAAATATGGTAATGGCTGACCCACTGAGCGTCTCGTTGGAGTTTGCGAATATGTCAAAAACACTGAGGTCCAGGTCCACCTTGTACTTCAGCCTGCACTGTTCTGTCGGGGCATTCCACACAGCAATAAACGGGTTGTGTGGAAGCACTGGCGATTTTGCTTGCTTGAAGTATTGGCCACTTGTCATTTGTAATATGAATATAAGCACCAATTTTCTTGCAAACAACATCCTGGGGATGACCGCAACATTCATGGCACTCAGTTTCCAATCGGGTGGCATTTAATTAACCTCTCTCTGAAACGAGAAAGTTTGATTTGCAATTTGTTTATACTGCCAAGCCGTGACGTAAGTTTTTTTTTAATAAACATTTTATTGAGGCATTTTTTGGTATTATAACAAAAACACAATAAACAATGTACATGAAACTATAAACATAGTGCAAAATCCGTCTCCCTCCCTCACAGGTCCCACCTTTATTAACGAAAGAGAAAATGCTGGAAAATCCCAGCAAGTCTGGCAGATTCAGTCAGCAGACTCAAAGCGTTAGCTCTTTTCTCTCCCTACAGATGCTGCCAGACTTGCTGAGATTTTCCAGCATTTTTTCCACGTTTATTAACCCCTTACTCTGAGCTAAACTAACCTCCCCCCCCCCCCCCCCCCCCCCCCCCCTTCTGCTGACCATTAATTTTCCACGAAGAAGTCGATGCTAAATTTCCCCTTAATTGGAGAAAAAAAGAATTGGGTACTCTGAAGCATTTTTTTAAATAATCACAGTCGTTACAACACACGTTCAGTATTTTAAAAGGTATTTTGCTCTGTAATTACTGAACCATTTATTTTATCAATTCATGAAAAAGGAGATGAGGTCACATGAAGCATTATTCGACGCTTGCAGAACAAAGAATCAGATGAAAACGATGGGCAGGAAAAGACCAGCTGGTTCATCAGAACTACTCCACACTTGGGCAGCACCGTGGCGCAGTGGTTAGCACAGCTGCCTCACAGCGCCAAGGTGCCAGGTTCGATCCCGGCTCTGGGTGACTGTCCGTGTGGAGTTTGCACATTCTCCCAGTGTTTGCGTGGGTTTCGTCCCCACAACCCAAAGATGTGCACGGTGGATTGGCCACTCTAAATTGCCCCTTAATTGGAAAAAAAAATGAATTGTGTACTCTAAATTTATTTAAAACATTTAAAAAAAAAAGAAAAAGACTCCACACTCCTTAGTTGTGGAACATCGTGACCAGACAATTCCTGTCAACATGTCATCCCACTCCCCCCCCCCCCCCCCCCCCCCCCCCCCCCCCCCCCGCCCCTCCACCCCCCTCCTTACGCAACCATGTAAATCTCCAGGGAAAGGCAAAATCAAAATCAGAGAAGATCCCAAGGTCAATAAGGAAAATAATTTCTGGAAAATTCCTCGCTGACCACCTCAGGCAATGTAAAAATAAATAGGCCAGATTAAAACAAGCCAGAATAAATATAAAAATGCAGGAAAACTATGCAATGCTAGAATAGACAGGCTAAAAGGGAACATGGGAGAAACTGGCAAAAAAAAATGTAAGCAATAAAACGGCTTTCCATAAACATATTAGGAGTAAGATTATAATTAAAATGTGGAAGATAGGCTGCTAAGACAGTGAGACAATTACAGAAATAATGATAACTTAATACTTTCGGTGTACCTAGCATCCCAAAATGATGTGACTTGTACATGAATGATATTATCTGTAATTTCATCAACTGATCAAACATATTCTGAATTGTTTAAAAGGTCCTTTTAAAAAGGCAGGTAACGGCACTGACTTAAGATGGCTGCCAGAAGTCACCTGCTGATGTCAAGAACTACTTCAAAAGGATTTACTGAGACTGTTCTGAACCTCACATTTGATTTTCTATAGGGCTACCTCCCAAGCAGAGGCAGGTTTCCCAGCACAATAGCTATATAGAAAGGCCTATTTCATCAAGATGGAAAATTAATCATTCAGGAGGTTATTGGGCCATGGGACAAAAGCCACAATCTAGTCAGACATAACAAAAGTAAATATGGACTGAAATTATTTTGGGGAGAGAAGTCCTGTGCTTGGTTTAACCATTTTCTGAATGTCCTTTATTGCAGCAGGCTTGGGAAGGAGTTAGCCAGTGGGGCAGTCATTCTCTCTCTCTCCCCTTTTCCCTAAAGTTCAAGGCCCTATCTTTAAAATCCAGCACAGAGATAGAGCATTTTTCAGCAAAAGGAACATCAGATGCGAAATTCATCAAAGGTGGATTCAATTTTTAAAAATGAGACTATCGCCAAACATTTTAATTCCTGAAATTGCAAGCCGACTGTGGATAAAAATCTGCCTCAGCCACAGCAAAGGATTCATAAACAGTGAACTCACTATTTTCTTTCTTTTAGCACTGAACTTTAATTGGACTAAGAAGGTAACTACCTATTGTATAACTTGCAAATTCCCTGCCTGAGAAGGTGGAAACTGAACCTACAAGATTAGAAGATTTGGGCATTATCAGGCCCGTGCAGTTCGTGAAGCGGGCGCCTGCCGTTGTGCCAATACTTAAGCCGGATAAGACTGTGCTAATATGCGGCGATTATAAATTAACCATCAATCAAGTGGCAAAATTAAACAGGTATCCTATATCTAAAATAGAGGACGTGTACGCCAAGCTAGTTGGAGGTCTAAATTACTCTGCGTTACGCATTAGACATTCATTCCAGCAGCTGGTGTTGGATGAAGCAGCCAGACAGTTTGTCATTATAAAACACACATAAGAACCTATACCAGTACACCAGACTGCCATTTGGAGTATCAGTGGTTTGTGTAATCTTTCAACTCACAATGGAGAGCCTATTTCAAGATTTACCTAAGGTAGTATTTACTTGGAAAATATGCTAATCACGGGAGCCACAGAAGAGGAACAACTAACCAACCTAGAGGAGGTTTAAAAAAGGTTTCAAGAAGTTGGAATAAGATTAAAGAGAGAGAAATGCACCTTTGAGGCAAATTAAGTGACTTATTTAGGGTTTAGAGTAAATGCGCCAGGGTTGCATGTGACGGAAGATGAAGTTAGGGCCATTAAAGAAGCACCAGCCCCAAAGAATGTGTCGGAATTAATGGGCTGGAGTTCCCGATGTGTCAGAGAATTGAGTATCGGGGAAAAAACAGCACCCTGTACCGATCCGTTTGTGATGCTCCAGTACCCCCGCTGGCAGCAGCATTGAGGTGGAGAATGCAAATGGATCAAATTGACCCATTTACATCCAATTAAAGGGCTGGACACCGGAGTGGACCTCGCGGTGGATCAAGGGTGTAAGTATTAAATGTAGGTGCCCCCAAAGTTCATTGGAGAGCTTCCCTCCTCCACACAATGAAAATCTTGCCCACCCCCCAACATCACCATCAAATCCTGCCCTCCCCCACCAGAAACCCCTCATATCAGAAAATCGCCCAAATCACAGAACTCCCCACATAATGGAAACCCCTCATCAGTCAACCCTGTCTGGAGGGTTAAGAGCAGTCCAGGCAGAAACAATAAAAATAAATTACTGCTTTTTCACTCAACTGTCCCTTAAAACAACTTCCTCAGACAGATGCCCACATGGGCAGCAAGATAGCATAAGTGGCTAGCACTGTGGCTTCACAGCTCCAGGGTCCCAGGTTTGATTCCCCGCTGGGTCACTGTCTGTGCGGAGTCTGGACCGGGTGCTCCGGTTTCCTCCCACAGTACAAAGACGTGCAGGTAAGGTGGATTGGCCATGCTAAATTGCCCTTAGTGTCTAAAACGGTTAGGAGGGGTTACGGGGATAGGGTGGAAGTGAGGGCTTAGGTGGGGCAGTGCAGACTTGATGGGCCGAATGGCCTCCTTCTGCACTGTGTGTTCTATGTTCTAAAGCTGCAGCTGCAAATTCATCGAAAGCCAAAATGACATATCAGGGCATTAAACTCTCTCAGATCCTTTGATCGGCAAGGCTTCTACTCAGCAGAGCGGTTGAAGGCAAAGCAGAATGTTCAAAAGAGACATCATGATTCTATAAAAGCTGAGAGAACATTTGAGGTGGACGGCTTGGTATGTGCAAAGAATTTTGATGCTGGTTCGAATTGGATCCTGGGAACAGGTCCCGTGTTGCATGAGATAGATGTCAAGGTAAAAGGGTGAAGAAGCACCTGGAACATCTGAGAAGAGGAGAATCGCGCACAGAACCTGTAGGGCAGTCCATCCCTCATGTACCTATCAGTGATATTGATACAGATGAAAGTAATGCTGCAGCAAGCTACCCCGAAGAACAAAAACAGTATAGCACAGGACCAGGCCATGGGTCACTGTCCGTGTGGAGTTTGCACATTCTGCCCGTGTTTGCGTGGTTTTCGCCCTCACAACCCAAAGATGCGCAGAATAGGTGGATTGGCCACGCTAAATTGCCCCTTCGAAACAAATGAATTGGGCTAAATTTATATATAAAAAATTAATTCTTATTTCTAATCTGTACGAATGTAGATGCATGTGTTTTAACATTTCCACTTAGCTTTTTAGTAGTTAAGAAACTGACTTTATCTTAACTCAAGAAAGACTGGTTAAATTGGGCAACTTTTTAAATATAACTATTGGGTGGGATTTTCCACACCACCGTGGCAAGTTTCACCACAGCAGAGGTGGCCTGCCATTGGCCAGTGGTGGCATCTTATGGTACCGTTGCTATCAACGGGGTTTCCTGTTGCATGGATCCCCTGCTGCTACGGAACCCATGGCGGGGGAGGAAGATCGTGGGAGGGGGGGGCGTCGCCATTGGGTCTAGAAAAGGAATTTTGTTACATTCAACTTTTGTTGCTTCCGACAGGGAGTCGGTTGACTGAAGACACAGAGCCGGTCATCCCTCCTCACCCAGGTTCGTAACAAAGCGGGGAACAGGTCAAGAAGAACAGCGAGGCATGGTGGCCTAGTGGTTAGCACAGCTGGCTCACGGCGCTGAGGTCCCAGGTTCGATCCCGGCTCTGGGTCACTGTTCGTGTGGAGTTTGCACATTCTCCCCGTGTCTGCGTGGGTTTCGCCCCCACAACCCAAAAATGTGCAGGGTAGGTGGATTGGCCACACTAAACTGCCCCCCTTAATTGGAAAAAATAATTGGGTAATCTAAATTTATAAAAAAAAAGAAGAAGAGAGAAAAAAGTTTACTTTATCACAGTCATAGAGAATATCTTAGGATGCATGAGTGTATGTCACTAATGTGGCGGAGTCTGACACATATCAGAGTCAGTATCATTGCTCACTACCATGGATTTTTCTGGAAACATAATTGCTACAATGAAATTCGTAGGCAAAGTGCTTTTTTAAAAAACATACTTGTCATGGCCAGGAAGAATATATATATTTTTAAATTTAGAGTACCCAATTCATTTTTCCAATTTAGGGGCAATTTAGTGTGGCCAATCCACCTAGCTTGCACATTTTTGCGTTGTGGGGGCAAAACCCACGGAAACATGGGGAGAATGTGCAAACTCCACACGGACAGTGACTCAGAGCCTGGATCATGGGACCTCAGCACTATGAGGCTGCAGTGCTAATGTACTGCACCACCGTGCTGCCCCTCATGAAGAATATTTTGAAAACTGGCGTGTACTAGAGCTAGGTTTTCAGACCTTAAGCGCTTCGTATGAACATTCCAAAATAAATTTTGACACACCCCCAGCAACATGTGGAGGCTGATCGACAGATACCGTTCGAGGAAAGAAATCTGACGATGCAAAGTAAGTTTAAGGTAGGAACTGCAGAACTTGGGATCTAAGCAGCTGAAGGTTCACCCACCATAGAACAAAGAAACAGGGATGGACATCGCAGACAATATGGTGGTGCAGTGGTTATCACTGCTGCCTCACAGCGCTGAGGGACCCGAGTTCGATCCCAGCCCCGGGTCACTGTCCATGTGGAGTTTGCACATTCGCCCCGTGTCTGCGTGAGTCTGATCCCCACAACCCAAAGATGTGCAGGATAAGTGGATTGGCCATGTTAAATTATCCCTTAATTTCTCCTTTCCTAAACAAAAATATTTTTAACTAACATTTTTCCATCCTGGGGCAACGCTTCTTCATGAGATTTTTCAAATCCAGGCATGCTCAAAACAGCTCCAAGCAACTACTGATTTTGTTATTCATTAACACACCTGCTAATCCAGAACTGGGACCTAATTATGGGATCATGTTTTTCACAAATTGTCATAGATGAGATGCCCAGTAATTTATCATTTGAAGCAAAATATTTTCTGCGCCTGCTGGACGTGACAGATTTATGATACAAATGTAGGTTTTCAACACCTGGCTACATATTTCATACCCGTGTCACAAGCATGTGTTTCTTGAAGATAGAAATTCTCATTTTTCTTTTTCTGGCTGGCGATTTTAAAAACTGGGACCATGGGATTTTTCAACAGAAAAAAACCCTGTCCAAACTGCTGGAATACACACAACCTCACATTCCACCAAGTGGGACCAATCCAGATGCTCAGCCCCCCAGGGAGCGTGAAAGACTCCACCCCCTGTCGATTCACACCCTGAGACTTTTCAAGTGGAACATCAAAATGCAGTTACCTGTCCTGAACAACCACCACAGACATGAACTAATAGAATTTCTCTGGAATATACAACCAGAAAAGTTAACCAGGGCCCCTGATTAAACAGGAGGAAAACAAAAGACAATTCTAGGAAGACTGAAGCTCTGTGCTCTTTCTGTGTCTCTCCCTCAGAAGTGCCGTGCCCGGTTTGCGAGCTGAGATCTTTCCAAAAAGTATGAAAATCTGCTCTGTACACCTATACCCTGGAGAACAGCTGAACAAAATGACAGCAATGTTGTACCACTGCATCAAGACTCCCTGAGCAACTGCGAACCTTTGTTTTATCTTCCAGGGACTGTAAAAAATATTCTAGCAGCCTATACTTTCATTTTGCCAGCTATACGTGTGTATGTGTCATAGAATTCCTACAGTGCAGAAGGAGGCCCATCGTATCTGCACCGACCCTCTGAAGCAGCACCGTACCCAGACGAACTCCTCCCTCCACCCCCCCAGGCCCGTAACCCACCTAGCCTGTACATCTTGCACTGTGGGAGGAAACCTTAGCCCTGGAAAAAACTGGAAGACACAGGGAGAAAATAAGAACTCTACACAGGAATTGAACCCGGGTCCATGGCACTGTGAGGCAGCAGTGCTAATCACTGTGTCAGTGTGTATATATGTGTACGTGCATGGGACATAGTTTAATTGAACTTACCTTGTTCTATGTTTCACCTAAGAAAAACTTGTCTGCATAATTCATTTCAATCTCAACGTGTAAATAGTAGGATTCTTACAGAATCAGTGAAGCGCATACTCCCTAAATTGTCCAAAATACCCTGGGTGGGATTGTCCAACCCCCCGGCAGGTTGGAGAATCGGCGGGCCGGGGGGGGAGGGGGGGGGGGCGTAAATTCCGCCTGTCCGGCCCCCCCCAAGAGGGGTTGGGGAGGGTGCGTGCTGGGGAGGAGAGGGAGGGCCGGGCAGGGCGAGTGGTGGAGAGGGTGCGTGCCGGGGAGGAAGGGAGGCGGGGTTGGGGAGGGTGAGTGCCGGGGAGGAGAGGGGGGGTGGTTTGGGGATGATGCGTGCCGGGGGGGTGGGAGGGGGGGGGGGGGGTGGTGTCCGCCTGGCCATGTGCCAGCTGGCAACAGTTGTGACCATGCAGCCCATGGCACCTGGCTGCAGGGGGGGCTATGGCCAATGATGACATGTAGTCTATCCCCCCCACCCCACCCCCTGCAGGCCGTCATGTTTGGTCATCAGCCAGCGATGTTGGCCACTGTGGCGGGAGCCGCACTTCTACATGTTGCCCTGGGGGAGCTGGAGCAGGAGCGTGCCAGGGAGGTGGCGGGGGCTGCCACAGAGGAGCATGCCGCAGGGAGGCAGGTGGAAGCCTCCCAGGCTGGAGGGCCGGCCGCACGACAGGATGAGGAGGTGGAGGTGGTGGTGGTGCCACGGCAACGGAGACGCCCAATGAGGCCCTGTGTGTACCGGCCCCGCTCGTCGTACCAAGACCTCACGGACCGTCGCCCATATCTGCCACCTGATGGCACACCTGGCACTGGGGGAGGACACCCTCTCCCCGTGGCCATCAAGGTTACGGTGACCCTGAACTTTTATGCTACGGGGTCATTCCAGGCACTGAGTGGGGACCTGTCCGGCATCTCACAGGCGTTGGTGCACCAGTGCATCTGTGCAGTGATGACGGACATCCTGTATGCCATTGCGGATCGCTACATCCAGTTTCCTGTGGACCGGGCTAGCCAGGATGCCAGGGCAGCGGTCTTCATTGCAGTGGCCAAGATGCCCATAGTCCAGGGGGCGATCGATGGGATGCACGTCGCCCTGCGGCCACCAGTGGATAACAGAGCTGTGTTCACGGATAGGAAGGGGACCTATTCCATTAATGTGCAGGTGGTCTGTGACCACCGCATGAGGATTCTGCACATCTGCGCCCGGTACCCGGGTAGTGTACATGACTCATCCGTATTGGCGCAATCTTTCATCCCCACCATGTTCGAGGGAGGGGCTGGTCCCTGAGCGACAGGGGTTACCCATTGCGGTGGTGGCTGATGACGCCTATACGGAGGCCACAGGCTGACACGGAGAACCGATACAACGATGCCCATGCAGCGACCAGGGATGTGATAGAGAGGCGCTTTGGGCTGCTGAAGATGCGCTTCAGGTGTCTGGAGGGGCCCTCCAGTACCCGTCAGATAGGGTAGGCCACATCGTTGTGGTCTGCTGCGTCCTGCACAACATAGCCTAGCAGAGGAGCGATGTGCTGCAGGCAGAGGAGGGGGGTGGAGCAGGAAGATGAGGCGCAGACCTCCCTAGATGAGGAGGATGGGGGCAATGGTCAGGACAGACGGGCTGGACATGGATGGGAGGCTGCCCACCATTACCGACTGGGCCAGCGGAAACGGGACAGGGTGATAGCTGCCCGATTGACGGCTAGGCGGGCGTGGGAATCGCCGAGTATGGGCACAGACTGCACACTATGGCACCAGCCTACACCCTCACCCCACCTACACAGCACCAACCACCTTCACCCCACCCGCATGCACACCAGCCCTCCATGGCGCATCCACCTGCGGCTCAACTAGCCGGGCTCACACGGTTGCCAGTGGAATCGGGTCTATTGGAGGCCATAGAGGATGATAACAACCCGCTCTGGGATGAGCTCTGGGCTCTACATCCTTGGACAATGTCTGACCCATGGCCACAGTACCACCCTCCATCCGGACCAACCCTGCATGCGGCCGAGGCACGGTCCTGTCGTCTGCCCGGGGGATGGCGAGGGTTACCCGGGGGGAGGGAAGGGCATACTCACTTGAGGCCGACCTCCTATCACCCCTCACACATCCACTGGCGCTCACCTCACATCACACCCCCGCCGCATCGGACAGAGCACAAAGGCAGCTCTGTAGCTGTGAAAGTGATTTTAATAACAAACAGTTCACACACGTGCCCTAGCCCCAGAACTAATCTGTGCCCTGCACCCGTGCCAACTTACTCAGTGTCTAATTTTTTGGCCTTACGGGCCCTATGACTACGTCTAGGTGATTCCCCTGATGGTACAGCAGAACTGGAGGTGGACTCCCGTGATTCCTGCCCTGTGACTAGGGACCCCTTCAGCGGACGTTTCCTGGGGCGGCCCGGTCTAGATGGGCCAGGATGCGGCTCGAGCGACTGGGATGGTGAGCTGCCAGCCTGTCCTGCCCGTTGCCCACCAGATGCACCTGGGACAGAAGGGGGAGGGGTGGGGGGGGGGGGGGGTGTGTGGGGGGGGGGGGGGAGTCCGAGGTGTCACGGTGTTCCGGGACCTCCCCTACAGGGGGACCCAGAACGGGCCCCAGCTCCTCCTCCTCCCTCGGGGTGCCCGATGGGTGTGGCCCACTGGCGTCGCCACACACACACTAGATGTGGGCCGCATGGTGCTCCGGGTCTGTCCCTGGCTCATGTCCGCCCTGAAACGCCCTGGGGGCATCTATGCCTGATGGGCTGGGTCTGTTCCACCTTCCCCCAAAACCAATATCCCCTGATATGGGGGATGGCGGTATATGGGGAAAGGGTGGATATGGGGGAAGGGGAGATATGGGGGAAGGGGAGATATGGGGGAAGGTGGATATGGGGGAAGGGGCCATAAGGGGAAGGAGGATATAGGGGAACAGGGATATGGGGAAAGGGGGGGATATAGTGGAAGGGCGGATATAGGGGAAGGGGTATGTAGTGATCCACAGGAGACAGGAGTTCCGTCACCACACCAATATTTATTTACAATAACGATATTACAGGAGCAGCTATTAACAGTGCTGCTAGCAGTCCAGTCAACTTAAGACTGGATCACAAAGCCTACACAGGTGCTTATATGGGCCCCTTCAATGAGCTATCATTGAGGGAGCTCATACTTCAATTGGCCAGGCAGCACGGTGGCGCAGTGGGTTAGCCCTGCTGCCTCACGGTGCCAAGGTCCCAGGTTCGATCCCGGCTCTGGGACACTGTCCGTGTGGAGTTTGCACATTCGCCCCGTGTTTACGTGGGTTTCACCCCCACAACCTAAAACAAATGTGCAAGCTCGATGGATTGGCCGCGCTAAATTGCCCCTTAATTGGAAAAATGAATTGGGTACTCTAAATTTATAAAAAAAAAAAAAAAAATACTTCAATTGGCCAACCAATAAAGCTAATTGGAGTTCATTACACCCCTCCCCCCCAAGGTCCGAGGAATTCCTGCCAGCTGGCATTCCTCTGAGCTTCTTCCTGCTCCTGATGTCTGGGTCTGTCACCTCTGTGTCGTCCGCCGGGTCGTTCTCCGTAGTGGGCGGGGTGTACCTTATCGGTGCCCGTCTTTTCCTTGACGACCTCCTTGGAAGTTGTTCTTGCTCCTCCTTGGGGAGAGGTGTCGCGGCGGCCTCATCGAACGTGTCCATCTCCGACTCTTGACGACTGGATGACGGGGTCTGGAGAAATTGCTCGGGGCTGGGGTGTGGGTATCCTTTCCGTCTGGGCTATCCCAGCTTGAGGCGGTCCTGCTTCGCCTGCCTCCAGGTGTGGTTCCGCTGCCCTTACTTGGTCTCGGTGTTTCTTCAGCACCTTACCTCCTATCGAAACCTCATAGGATATGGGCCCTGTTTGGGACTCTACCGTGCCTTTGACCCACGTTGGTCCATTCCCATAATTCTTGACCCAAACTGGTGCCCCCACCTGGAAATGTCTTTGCTGCTGACTATTATCATGTCCCCTGCGTTGGGCCTCCTGTTTGTTCTCCACTTTCACCGTTAAATTTGGGAAAAGGAGACTCAGCCTCGTTCGCAGCCGCCTTCCCATTAAGAGTTCAGCTGGCGGTATGCCCGTTGTGGAATGTGGTGTGGTCCTGTAATCAAACAGCCAGCGGGAGAGCTTTGTGTTCATTGACGCTGCCGGCTGCTTCTTGAGTCCCGCTTTAAGTGTCTGGACCGCTCTCTCTGCCAGGCCGTTGGTCGCTGGATGGTAAGGGGCCGTTTTGATGTGACGGACTCCGTTTTCCTTCAGGAATTTTCCAAATTCCCCACTTGTGAATGCCGTTCCGTTGTCCGACACCAATACCTCCGGAAGTCAATGTGTTGCAAACGAGGCCCTGAGCTTTTCAATTGTCGATGCTGTGCTTGCCGTGTTTACCCGGTGGACGTCCAACCATTTGGAGTGGGCGTCCACTATCACCAAAAACATTGAGCCCATGAAAGGGCCGGCGTGGTCAATATGCAGGCGGGTCCACGGTCTGCCTGGCCATTCCCACGGGTGCAATGGCGCCGCTGGTGGTACTCTTGGCCCCTGTTGGCACTCCTGGCACCGACGTACCAAGGCTGCTATGTCCGTGTCCAAACCTGGCCACCAAACGTAGCTTCGAGCTAGCATCTTCATTTTAGACACCCCTGGTTGTCCGTGATGTAACTCAGTTAAGATTGCCTGACGGCCCTGAGATGGGACTATTACCCGGGCTCCCCATAATAGGATACCGTCTTCTACGATTATTTGATCCCTTCTGCTCCAGTATGGGTCCATCTGGGGCTCCACTGGTCTTTCCAGTTCCCCTGTTAGCAGTAAATGCTTCATCTTGGCTAAAACTGGGTCTTTTTGCGTCCACAACCGAATATGTTGTGCGTCTACTGGTAGGGTGTCCAAAAAATTTAGAGTCATTACTGTCTCCTCTACTTTTGGTATTTGCCGCGGAGTGTCCGGGAGGGGAAGTCAGCTCAAAGCATCTGCATTTGCTACACGCGTTCCCGGTCTGTGCTCCAGAACGTATCTATATGCCGCCAGTAGCAACACCCAGCGTTGGATACTAGATGATGCAATCGGGGCTATTGACTTGTCTTCTTTTAATAACCCTAATAACGGCTTATGGTCCATCACTATGGTGAATTTCCGCCCGTACAGATACTGGTGAAATTTTTTTACTGCGAATATCACCGCCAGTCCTTCCTTCTCGATTTAGGCGTACTTCCTCTCAGCCATCGCCAAGGTCCTCGAAGCATAGGCTATTGGCCGTTCTTCCCCATTCCTTCCTCTATGGGCTAAGGCGGCTCCTACCCCGTAGGGGAATGCATCACAAGTGACAACCAACTCCTTCCTTGGGTCATAATACTCCAGGACATTTTCGGATGACAACTGTTCCTTAATGTCCCTAAATGCTCAGTTTTGGCAGGTGGACCATTTCCATTCTTGCCCCTTTTTTAGTAGCTGGTGGAGGGGTTCTAGGATGGACGCCCTATTTTCAATAAATTTTCCATAATAGGTTAGCAACCCTAGAAATGATCGTAATTCCTGGACCGTGGTGGGAGCTGGGTCTTCTTTTATTGCCCTTACTCTGTCTTCTAATGGGTGTAAGCCTGACTCGTCTACTTTATATCCCAGGTCGTCACTTGTGGGGCCAGAAAAACAAATTTTTCCCTTTTTAGCAGTACGCCTGCCTTTGCGAAACGCCTGAGCACTTCCTCCAGGTTCCTTAAGTGTTCCCTGTTTGTCCTACCCGTGATTAAGACATCGTCCAAATAAATCACAACCTGCGGTAGTCCCTGCAGAATATTTTCCATCGTACGCTGGAATATAGCGCAGGCTGATGACACTCCAAAAGGTAGCCTAGTATAACAAAAAAGGCCCTTCAGGGTGTTGATCGTAGCGAACTTCTGGGAGTCCTTGTCCAGTTTTAACTGCAGGTAGGCGTGGCTCATGTCCAGTTTCGTGAACAAAAGCCCACCTGTCAATTTGGCATATAGGTCGTCTCTTTTTGGGATTGGGTATTTGTCCAGCAGTGCGTATTTGTTTACCTTCTGTTTGAAATCCCCACAGAGACGTATTCAGCCGTCTGGCTTCAAAATTGGTACCACCGGCGCTGCCCATTCCGAGAACTGTACTGGTCTGATAATGCCGTTGCGCCGTAACCTTTCTATTTCATCATCTACTTTCTTCCTTAATGCAAAAAGTACTGGCCTGGCCTCAAAAAATATCGGAAGGGCTTCCAGGTCCACGTGCAAAGTTGCTTTGGCGCCTATGATTTCCCCCAAACCTTCCTGGAAGACCTCCGGGTACTTTTGGAGTACTCCACTCAACTGCCCGCTTCCACTCTGGAAAAGTTTCATCCAATCTAATTTTAGGGCTTTCAGCCAGTTTCGTCCAATTAAGCTTGGTCCTGAGCCCTCTACTATTGTCAACGGTAATCTAAGCAATTGTTTCTCATATTCCACAGGTACATGAGTCGTGCCTAGAACTTCCAGGGGTTCCCCCGTGTAGGTTTTAAGTTTCGTCGATGTTTTTGTTAGGGTTAGTGGCTGGAGTCCATCTTTGATTTTTCTAAATGCTGCCACTCCCATGATTGATACGGCCGCACCCGTGTCTATTTCCATTATTGTCGGCCGCCCACTCTTGATTCGGGGAGTAGGTTGTTAGGCGAGATAGTGAATAGTCGTATTATCAGGAGCTCTGTAGTTAGTATCATAGTTTTAGTCAATCATAGTTTTAGACATCTTTTATATCTTAGCAACCAAGACTAATCTATCTATTTTGTAGAGTAAATAAATTAGTTTCGTTCAAAATATAGCGTGATGTCCTTCATGAGACACTACAGTTCGAAGCCATCCTCATTCAGAAATCAAAGAACATCACACTATATCCAGGTTTGTGCCTTCTCTGATGCTGTCCTAGGGCAGGCAGGCGGAAGTAAAAGATGTGTGACAATAAGAGCGATTGAATTGAATAACTTAAAAGAATAGAAAAAATCCACACACAATTAAATTGTGACAAAAACACTGAAGTTACAAGGAGCATGTAACATACTAATCTGCTGTCAGGTAAATTTAAATTACAAAGGGAAGATACAAAGATCATATCTAAATTCCTAATCCCGGAGACACAGCCTGACATTTGCTTAGCCGTTTTCCAAGAAAGAGAACTCTCACTGTTGGCACTCAGAATATGCATTCCTCTGCTCTGGTGAAAGTCAACATTTTCCAAAATAAATAGCCAGACAAGATACCTTTGGGAAATATGATGACAGGATTAAATGATATACCAGGCAACCTGGACTCCTTTCCTGGTGCCTTATATAATATCGCTGGCTTTGAAAGCAGACCAAGCAGGCCAGCAGCACGGTTCAATTCCCGTAACAGCCTCCCCGAACAGACGCCGGAATGTGGCGACTAGGGGTTTTTCACAGTAACTTCATTGAAGCCTACTTGTGACAATAAGCAATTTTCATTTCATTTCATTTCATAATAATAACAACAATCTTTATTATTGTTACAAGTAGGCTTACATTAACACTGCAATGAAGTTACTGGGCCCATCTCAATGGGCTACAGTTTGGGGCAGGGTTGTAAAGGGGTGACATTCATGAGGATTGTGGGGAACACACCTGGCATCACTGAAAGGGGTGAGGGTTGGTGGTTCAAGGAGTGGAAGCTCTGAAGGGGAAAAGTCTGGAAATGGGGCAGCACGGTGGCGCAGTGGGTTAGCCCTGCAGCCTCATGGCGCTGAGGTCCCAAGTTCGATCCCGACTCTGGGTCACTGTCCGTGTGGAGTTTGCACATTCTCCCCGTGTTTGCGTGGGTTTCGCCCCCACAACACAAAGATGTGCAGGCTAGGTGGATTAGCCATGCTAAATTGCCCCTTAATTGGAAAAAGTTAATTGGGTAATCTAAATTTTTTTTTTAAAAGTCTGGAAATGGAGTGGAGTTATGATATTGCAGGATATATAGGGTATCATTTGCATACTGGAGCACCGGGGCGTGCAAGAGCAGGGCTAAACCTCCTGGGGAAACAGTTCAGTTTATTGTTTATGCCATTTTTCCAACAAATTTGATGATCTCCCAGTGGACAACTCCTACAGGAGTTCAGGCACTGCAATCAGTGATAACGTGGTTAAAACAAACTCAGATAACAGGGGCAGCATGGTTGCACGGTAGTTAGCACAGGTGCTTCACAGCTCCGGGGTCACAAGTTCGAGTCTCGGCTTGGGTCACTGCCTGTGCAGAGTCTGCACGTTCTCCCCGTATCTTCGTGGGTTTCCTCTGGGTGCTCTGGGTGTCCAATGATGTACAGGTTAGGTGGATTGGCCATCTAAATTGCCCTTAGTGTCCAAAAAGATTGGGTGGCGTTACTGGGTTACGGTAGAGGTGTGGTTTTAGGAGGGTACTCTTTCCAAGGGCCGGTGCAGACTCGATGCACTGTAAATTCTATGATTCTATGACTGTGAAAATCCCCTAGGGGCCACACACTGGTACCTGTTTGGGTACACTGAGGGAGAATTCAGAATGTCAGGATTTATGGGAGGAAACCGGAGCACCCGGAGGAAACCCATCCAGAGACAGGGAGAACGTGCAGACACAGGGAGAACGTGCAGACTCCGCACAGGCAGTGGCTCAAAGCGGGAATCTCCCAGAGACAGGGAGAACGTGCAGACATAGGGAGAACGTGCAGACTCCGCACAGGCAGTGGCTCAAAGCGGGAATCGAACCTGGGACCCCGGCACTATGAAGCAACAATGCTAACCACTGAGCTACCATGCCAGATGCACAGTGATCACAAATATGTTGTGATCATCTCCAAAAATGCCCCAATGACACCATAAAAGGAAGGTTGAGAAACACGACCAAAGCGGTGGAGGAATGTAGCTACCTTGAAACCCACAGTGGAAATGATTCAGCTCAACCTGGCCACTCACCTGTCCACATAGTTCTTGACTCAATCTGATCCTGGCTCGTACTACACCATGCAGCACCCAAAGCATGTCTAAGGCAAACCTGTTACTTATCCCAAGAAAATGTAAACAAATTGAACTTGTTAAAGTTTATTTTTTATTTTTTATTTTTATAAATTTAGAGTACCCAATTATTATTTTTTTATTTGCCAATTAAAGGGCAATTTAGTATGGCCAATCCACCTAACCTGCACCTCTTTGGGTTGTGGGGGTGAAACACAAGCAGACATGGGGAGAATGTGTAAACTCCACACGGACAGTGACGCAGGGCCGGGATTTGAACGCGGGTCCTCAGCGCTGCAGTCCCAGTGCTAACCACTGCGCCACATGCAGCCCAAACTTGTTGAAGTTTAAAAAATAAATAAAATCAGTGCACAAATAAACTATATTTCTTGCTCAACATCTTGCTATGTACTGAAAATTCCTTGTTGATCACCCAGACATGTTGACAGCTTTTAGAATGTCCTGTTTAATCACCCAAATAAATTGGCTGCTCACTTCCATCTCAGTCTCTGTTTTGGACCTCTTGAAATGGACCTTGGGTAAAATTGTCCTTCTCGTGTCGCTGGTAGGAGTTCCCGGTGAGGCGGAGAATCCAACGGTAGTGCAGAAAATGGGCCACTGATCCATTTCCAATGCTCCAGCTTCCCACTGATGACGGGGTCAAGGTTCATGACCCACCTCAGCAGGAGGATATAAATGAGTCATTAAGACATATTTGCAACCACTTAGCAGGTCGGACACCATGGGGTGGATTCTCCCAAAATGGGGCTATGTCTCCACGCCGACATAAAAATGCAGGCGTTGCACTCCCGAGTTTCCAGAAATAAATACCTTCAGGGGGCTAGCAGGGACCCAGAGTGCTTCACGCAGCTTTAGCTGCAAATACGGGCCCATGCAATCCGGTTTCAAGTCCGCACATACGCACGGCGGCGGCCTCCAGCGGCCACACTGAGTGCCATGGCACACTCGGATCGCAGAGGCATCTGGAAAATGTAGGTCCTCCCTGATCGGCTGCGCTCCCGAGTATCCGTCAGGCCCAATCTCTCCCCGGCCACCCATAAGGCCCCACTCGGTGCCCGATCCCCCTGCCCCTCACCAGAGCAGCCGGAGACTGAGGGGCCTAGATTTAAGGTGTTTGGAGTTTTGAGGGGACATGAGGAAAAATCTTTTCACCAAGTGGGCATTTGTAATTCACTGCCTAAGTTGGTGGTTGAAGCAAGTCCAAAGATATGCGGGTTAGGTGGATTGGCCATGATAAATTGCCCTTAGTGTCCAAAATTGCCCTTAGTGTTGGGTGGGGTTACTGAGTTATGGGGATAGGGTGGGTAGGGGGTAGGGTGCTCTTTCCAAGAGCCGGTGCAGACTCGATGGGCCGAATGGTCTCCTTCTGCACTGTAAATTCTATGTAAAACACTCAACTCATTTAAAAGGCTCCTGGACCTGCATCTGAACTGCTGGAAGTTGCAAGGAGTAGGTGTTGGAAAGTGGGATTGAAATGAACGGCTTGTTTATTTTTTCTCTTTTCTGGCCAGTGCAGACACAATGGGCTGAATAGCCTCATTCTGCAACCTAACTCTTCTCTGGTTCTATAAGTACAAGGATACAGTATTCAGAATGTAAAACCTAACTTTGCAGGTCCTGTTTATATTTTATTTTACTTTTTCACTCTGCATGTATCTCTAGTATTCATTAATTCTATTTACTTTGCTTTTTAAAAGTTATCTTAATATTGTCAGCTAATCAATGAACAACGGGAAATGACAAACTAACTTGCGCTTGGAGCAAATTTTTCATCTCCAGAAGAAGCCCTCCACACATGTTTTAGTAGGTCTGCATCTTCACTACTAAAGTTGAAGTCTTAATGCCAAACAGAAGAATGAGCATAATTTCAAAGATCACTACACTTTAAAAATGGTGTGTGTAAAGATGCACTTTCACACACTTCATTAATGAACGCAAAAGAGTGTCTATTAATAAAAATTGTTCAGCAGCTACTAGAGCAAGACCCGACATGTATCTCTTGCCTAGGAGGACTCCATCCCCTGTGATTACCAACTCTGTGTCCCAACTGGTCCCCAAGCGAGGTGACCCTTACTCTGCTGTGTTACCCTTTAAGGGACAATCACTCCATCCTTCCTATTTAACTCCTTTACACAATCTTCTTTAAAAAAATTTTTAGAGTACCCAATTCATTTTTACTAATTAAGGGGCAATTTAGCATGGCCAATCCACCTACCCTGCACATCTTCAGGTTGTGGGGGTGGGACCCACACAAACAGGGGGAGAATGTGCAAACTCCACATGGACAGTGACCCAGAACTGGGATCGAACATGGGACCTTGGCGGTGTGAGGCTGCAGGGCTAACCCACTGCACCACTGTGCTGCCCCTCCTTTACACATTCTTCAATAACTAAGTTACCCACACTAAGTTCTAACTGAACATTAAGGGTGGGGTTCTCCGTCGGCCGACACCGAATTCAGGACAGGCGATTGGGTTCACGCCAAATCTCAATTCCCCGTTGCCTCGACAGCGGCATCGATGCATTCCACTCTGCATGTACAGTAAATGCCATTGGCATATCATTAGCAGGCTTGACACAGTACTCTCCAGGGCGTATGCGATCCTCTTCCTCCAACAGGCGGAATTCCCAATGGCGAGATTCACTTGTGCTTTCAAAAATCGGGAAACAGGCATCATGGCTGGTGACGCAGTGATTTAAAAAAATAAATAAATTTAGAGTACCCAATTCATTTTTACCAATTAAGGGACAATTTAATGTGGCCAATCCACCTACCCTGCACATCTTTGGGGGGGGGGGGGGGGGGGGGGGGGGACCGAAACACACACAAACACGGGGAGAATGTGCAAACTCCACACGGACAGTGACCCTGAGCCGGGATCGAACCTGGGACCTCGGCACCGTGAGGCAGCAGGGCTAACACATTGTGCTACCATGCCTCTCCGTGGCACAGTGATTAGCACTGGGACTAGGGTCACTGTCCATGTGGAGTTTGCACATTCGCCGTGTCTGCGTGGATTTCATCTTAAGAACCCAAAGATGTGCAGGTTAGGTGGACTGGCCATGCTAAAATTGGCCCTTACCATCACTGAATCAAAATCATGGGGGTTACCATTGATCAGAAACTGAACTGGACTAGCCATATAAATATCTGGCTACCAGAGCAAGTCAAAGGCTATGAATCCTGCACAGGTAGCTCACCTCCTGAACAACCCCCCCCCCCCCCCTCCTCCCCCCCCCCCCCCCCCCCCCCCCGCCAAAGTCTGTCCACCATCAACAAGGCAGAAGTCAAGAGGGGGCATGTGGCGCAGTGGTTAGCATTGGCACTACAGTGCTGAAGACCCGGGTTCGAATCCCGGCCCTGGGTCATTCCGTGTGGAGTTTGTACATTCTCCCCATGGCTGCGTGTGTTTCACCCCCACAACCCAAAAATGCGCAGGTTAGGTGGATTGACCATGCTAAATTGGCCCTTAATTGGAAAAAAAATAATTGGTGCTCTAAATTTATTTTTAAAAAGGCAAGTCAGGAGCGTAACGGAATATTCGCCACTTGCCTGGATGAGTGCAGTTCCAACAACCCTCAAGCAGCTTGACACCATTCAGGACAAAGTAGCCCACTTGATTGCTCCCTCTTCCACAAACATTAATCCACCTACCACCGATGCACAGTGGCAGCCATGTGTACCATCTACAAGATGTATTGCAGGACCTCACCGAGGTTCCTTAGGCAGCACCTTCCAAAACCACGAGCACTATTATCTAGAATGTCAAGAGCAGCAAATACCTGGGAACACCACCACATGGAAGTTTTCATTCAAATCAGTCACTATCCTCATTTAGAAATATATGGCCGTTCTTTCACTGTCGCTGGATCAAAATCCTGGAATTCCCTTCCTGACCGCACTATGGGTGTACACACACCTCAGGAAAGGCAGTGGTTGAAGGCTGCTCACCACCTTCAAAGGGCACATGGAGATGGGTGATAAATTCTAGTCCAGCCAGCAAAATGAAAGCAAGATACTCACAGGTGTCGGGCCAGAAGCATAACAAGGTAATTCATCCTCCTCTCCAGATGCACTTCCACAGACTCCATTAACAAACACAAAAAGGTATTTGTTGATAAGAATTGCTCAGCAGGCGCATGGCTGAAGCTAGTCCCTCAATGTCTTTCTTGCCTCGGGGGGCTCCAACTCATGGGGTGATTACCCACTCTGAATAGTAATTGATTCCCCCCAGGCCAGGCAGCCGTTAATCATCTGTGTTGCCCTTAAAGAGACAATTACCATAGTGTGCATGGATGAAGTTACTTTCAGAAAGTGTAAAATGGAATGCTACGCCTTAACCTCAACAATTTTTTGAAGAATCAGTCATTATTAACATTTCCCACCTATTGCAAGGAAGATATACCAAAGACTGGGCAAATCACTTGTGGAAGAAAATACAAAGTATCTGTGGGAAAATAGTTTTGGTATAATTGCTAGTGTTCAGAGCCAATCAAGAGGCACCACACCTAAACATGAACACAGAAAGTATTATGCCCAAGGTGAAGACTCTTGGAGCATTGGTTGTCAGATCAGGATTATTCTGCTGTGTTGGTATTTTATACTTTGGCTTCCTGCTACCTTGCATTTACGTGTAGAGACTTCTGAAATAAAAGTAAGTTATGCGCATTCTGGAGATCCGAAATATAAACAATAAATGGTGCAAAAACTAAGAAGAGTCATACTGGACTTAAACGTTCTGCTTCTCCCTCAGATTCCGCCAACCCCCTGTTGCGGGCGGCACGGTAGCACAGTGGTTAACACTGTTGCTTGACAGCTCCAGGGTCCCAGGTTCAATTCCCAGCTTTGGTCACTGTGTGGAGTCTGCATGTTCTCCTCGTGTCTGCTTGGGTTTTCTCCGGGTGCTCCGGTTTCCTCCCACAATCCAAAATAGTGCAGGTTAGGTGGACTGGCCATGCTAAATTGTCCTCCGTGTCCAAAAGGATTAGGTGGGGTTACAGGGGTGGGGTGGAGGTGTGGACTTAAATGGGGTGCTCTTTCCAACAGCTGGTGCAGACTTGATGGGCCGAGTGGCCTCCTTCTGCACGTAAATTCAATGAATAATTTAATACTTTCTGTTTTGAGATTAGATTTCTAAAATAAGCTTTTGCCAATTTTCAGCTGATTTTCTTAACAAACTTGGGAGTTATCCACACATTGAATGAGTGATTGCTGTTGCCACAGATGTTAATTTTCTGCACTTTAGGATTTTCAGGAGGGGGAAAGCGGCTCGTTGTTTTTGTTAATTTAGAGTACCCAATTCATTTTGTTTTCCAATTAAGGGGCAATTTAGCGTGGCCAATCCACCCAGCCTGCACATCTTAGGGTTGTGAGGGTGAAACACGGGGAGAGTGTGCAAACTCCACATGGACAGTGACCCAGAGCCGGATCGAACCTGAGACCTCGGCATCATGAGGCAGCAGTGCTAACCATTGTGCCACCGTGCTGCCAAAGCTTGATTTTTTTTTGAAGGAGAATTTTATCTTCTTTGAGTACGGCTGACTTTAAATTAAAGCAGATGCTAGTTTTTATTTTCTATCCAGGCATGGAGCAAGGACAGCCGCGCATTGCACAGTTACCCACAGATTGCCCGAATACTGACAGTTGATTGAAGTCTGAGGTGATACAGCAGGTCATACATTTTTGAGTGCTCAGTGACATCTGTCGGCAGGTTTGTATCCCCTGCTGTCATTTCCACAAGGAGGACTCGAGAATTCTGAATCATTGAAGTTACATGTTCTTCTGTTTGGAGCCCAAGGACAAAATAACTAGGAAAGGACTGGATGGATGACATCATTCATCCCTCCCTCGGGTAATTAACAATACCCAAAGCTAAAATAAAAATCAGACCCTTCCAACATCAGTTCTCTTCTGAGTTCAACTGGTATAATTTGAATGCCTCGGGAAACAGAACAACATTGCCAAATGCTTTTAGCCTTGGCATCATGTTTGGGAACATTTTACATGAGGGAGGTGCATGAGCTACTTTCAAGAAAGAATCTGATGCTCCATTGTATTTGACCCAAGGAAAATTTCTGTTGCAACTTCCACTTTTCAATCTCTAATCAGTGACTGCGGTATCTTTTTTTTCTTGGGCAGGTATGGTTGGATACATCTTTTTTGAAGCAGCATTGACAATAAAAGAATCTGACCTGCTCCACTCTGCAAATATATGCAAATCACAAAAACGAGCTACATTTTCTCATCCTGTATAAGGGAAATGTTCCAGCACAGACTCAAATATCAAACTCTTGCCAACGTTAAGGCAGGTGGGCAGCATGTGGTGCAGTGGTTAGCACTGGGACTACGGCGCTAAGGACCCGGGTTCGGATTCCAGCCCTGGGTCACTGTCCGTGTCGAGTTTGCACATTCTCCCAATGTCTGCATGGGTTTCAACCCCGCAACCCAAAAATGTGCTGGTTAGGTGGATTGGCCACGCTAAATTTCCCCTTAATTGGAAAAGAAAAATAATTGGCTACTCTAAAATTTTTTAAAAAGCATTAAGGCAGGTATAACTTCGCTTGTGATTGCCAAATAGCAAAATACATGGTGGGGTCCCTCACCCTGACAGGAAATAGTGGGCGCACTGCTAGCAAACTCATGCCTACGTATGTAAATTGTTACATTATGTCTGCCCTAATTAATTGTGAAAGCCAGATTGAAGAGACAGTGTTTGTAATGCATGACACCAGCCAGAGTGAAAAGAGTAGAGGAGATTAAATTAAGCACTTTAAAAAAAGGGGTGTTATGGGTCAGGGTTTAGAGAACCCCAAAGTGTATCATGGAGTCCCACAACTTTTAATAGATTGTGGTATGGGGAGCACACGGCCCACTCTACAAGTGTGGTACTTCAGAAACTGGAAAAGTTATTTTTCAAAGCAAAACAATGTTTATTCTATGAACTCAAGTTAACCATTTTAAAATAAACAGTGAATATCTTAGCAACCAGTACATCAAACCCCCCCCCCCCCCCGAAGAATACAAAGTAACATGTCTGCTGTCCTTTTAAACCCAAAAGACTTAACAAACCTTCAAACAGGAGCACATTCGGTTTACATTCAATACTGAGACCTTTCTGGGTTCACCAAATGATCCATTGATCGTTTTTGGGTGGCAGAGATCAACAGTACAGCCCTTTGTCTTAACTCCACATGCAGCTCACTGAAAAACACAGACACACCCAAGCTTTTCTCAAACTGAAACTAAAAAGCAGAAGTAGAGCTCAGCTCCACCCACACTCTGACATCACTCCAGTAACATGAGCAGCTCTATTTCTTAAAGGTACATTTCCTAAACATCCATTTCTTAAAGGTACTCTCACATGACTGGGACACTCATTTAAAACAGAGGTGAGGAGAAATGATTACTCTCAGAAGGCCATGAGTCTCTGGAACTCCCTTCCTCAAAAAGCAGTGGAAGCAAAGTCTTTGAATATTTTTAAGGCCAAGCTAAATAAGATTAACAAGGGTGGGGTGAAAGATCATCAATGGAGGGCAGTAATGTGAGGTTGAAATTACAGTCAGTTCTGAATGGTGAAGTAGGGGCCGAGTGGCCTACTCCGGCTTGTAATTTGTATGTTCATGGCAAATGTTAAATTAATTGCAATGGCTTCTAGACTGTTTGCTACATGGCTATAAATAACCAGGAGAAGAATGCAAGGCACAACCGAGATGAGACATGTCTATTTACAGGGTTAGATTCTTTAATAAGGACAAGACAGTCCACACCGTGTAGAATAACAACATTTAATTACCAGAACAATATGTAAAATGCCCGGTAGATCCCTATCGGGTTCTCCTCTGGTCAGTGCCTTACTGGCCGGCCTTACAAACAGTGATTAAGGAGATACCCCCACTCCCAGCGGGGGAGCTCTGCGAGAAGCACGAAGACCAGCATTCCCAGCCGCTTGGTCCCATGCGGAATATTACAGATTCCATCTATCAAATCATTTTGCCTGTTCTTGAAAACAGCATTTGCAAGATGTCCTTTTTATTATTCAATAATGATAATACAGTAGTCATTCATATTTTGGCTGTTCTCAAAGAGGAAAACATTGGAGATTATTGACTTGAACAAGTTAATTCAGAAAGGTAGAGGGCGGGATTCTCTGACCCCCCCCCCCCCCCCACCGGGCTGGAGAATCGCTGGGGTGCGGCGTGAATCCCGCTGCGCCACCCCGACGCCGGCTGCCGAATTCTCTGGCGCTGGTTTTTCAGCAGGGGCGGGAATCGCATCGTGCCTGCCAGTGGCCGCTGGTAGTGGCCCCCCCCCCCCCACAGCGATTCTCCGCTCCGCGATAGGCTGAGTCGCCGCCCATTTTCGGCTAGTCCTGCCGGCGTAAATCAAACAAGGTCCGTACCGGCGGGGCCTGGCTCTGAGGGCGGCCTGCGGAGTCCTCGGTGGGGGCACGGGGGGAATCTGGCCCAGGGGCCAGTTTTCACGCGCGATCGGTGCCCACCGATCTGCGGGCGGGCCTGTGCTGCGGGGACACTCTTTCCCTATGCGCCGGCCGCTGTAACGGTCCGCCATGGCCGGCGCGGAGAAGAACCTCCTGCGCATGCGCTGGGATCATGCCAGAACACGCTGGCACATCCGCGCATGCACCAACTCACGCTGGACGGTGGGGGCCCTTCGGCACTGGTTGGCACGGCACCAACCCCATCGGGGCCGGCTGGCGCGGCGCCAACCCCACCGGCACCAGCCTAGCCCCTGAAAGTGTAGAGGTCTGCACCTTCCGGGTGGCCCGATGCCAGAGTAGTTCATGCCACTCCTCGGCGCCGGTACGGTTCACCACACCGGACAAAAAAGAGTGACTAAGGTAAATATTGGTTCTTTAGAGGATGAGAAGGAAGATTTAATAATGGGAGAGGAACTGAACAGGTTTTTTGGGTCGGTCTTCACAGTGGAAGACACAAATAACATGCCAGTGACTGATGGAAATGAGGCTATAACAGCTGAGGACCTTGAGATGATTGTTATCACTAAGGAAGTAGTGATGGGCAAGCTAATGGGGTTAAAGATAGACAAGTATTCTGGCCCTGATAGAATGCATCCCAGAGTGCTAAAAGAGATGGCTTGGGAAATTGCAAATGCACTAGTGATAATTTACCAAAATCCACTAGACTCTGGGGTGGTCCCGGCGGATTGGAAATGAGCAAACGTGACACCACTGTTTAAAAAAGGATATAGGCAGAAAGCGGGTAATTATAGGCCCGTGAGTTTAACTTCGGTAGTAGGGAAGATGCTGGAATCTATCATCGAGGAAGAAATAGCGAGGCATCTGGATAGAAATTGTCCCATTGGGCAGACGCAGCATGGGTTCGTAAAGGGCAGGTCTGGCCTAACTAATTTAGTGGAATTTTTTGAGGGCATTACCAGTGCAGTAGATAACGGGGAGCCAATGAATGTGTTATATCTGGATTTCCAGAAAGCCTTTGACAAGGTGCCACACAAAAGGTTGCTGCATAAGATAAAGATGCATGGCATTAAGGGTAAAGTAGTAGCATGGATAGAGGATTGGTTAATTAATAGAAAGCAAAGAGTGGGGATTAATGGGTGTTTCTCTGGTTGGCAATCAGTAGCTAGTGGTGTCCCTCAGGGATCAGTGTTGGGCCCACAACTGTTGACAATTTACATAGATGATTTGGAGTTGGGGACAAAGTGCAATGTGTCCAAGTTTGCAGATGATACTAAGATGAGTGGTAAAGCAAAAAGTGCAGAGGATACCGGAAATC
The DNA here is from genome assembly GCF_902713615.1 of Scyliorhinus canicula. Lineage (NCBI taxonomy): Eukaryota > Metazoa > Chordata > Chondrichthyes > Carcharhiniformes > Scyliorhinidae > Scyliorhinus > Scyliorhinus canicula. The sequence continues at coordinate 64,570,417 of NC_052165.1, read as the reverse complement.
TGCAGAGGGATTTGGATAGGTTAACTGAATGGACTAGAGTCTGGCAGATGGAATACAATGTTGATAAATGTGAGGTTATCCATTTTGGTAGGAATAATAGCAAGTGGGATTATTATTTAAATTATAAAATATTAAAACATGCCGCTGTGCAGAGAGACCTGGGTGTGCTAGTGCATGAGTAGCAAAAAGTTGGTTTACAGGTGCAATGAGTGATTAAGAAGGCAAATGGAATTTTGACCTTCATTGCTAGAGGGATGGAGTTTAAGACTAGGGAGGTTATGCTGCAATAGTATAAGGTGTTAGCGAGGTATTGAGTTCAGTTTTGGTCTACTTACTTGAGAAAGACATACTGGTGCTGGAGGGTGTGCAGAGGAGATTCACTAGGTTAATCCCAGAGCTGAAGGGGTTGGATTACGAGGAGAGGTTGAGTAGACTGGGACTGTACTGGTTCGAATTTAGAAGGATGCGGGGGGATCTTATAGAAATGTATAAAATTATGAAGGGAATAGACAGGATAGATGCGGGCACGTTGCTTCCACTGGCGGGTTAAAGCAGAACTGAGGGGCATAGCCTCAATAGGGGGAAGTAGATTTAGGACTGAGTTGAGGAGGAACTTCTTCACCCAAAGGGTTGTTAATCTATGGAATTTCTTGCCCAATGAAGCAGTTGAGGCTCCTTCATTAAATGTTTTTAAGATAAAGATAGATAGTTTTAAAGGGATTTGAAGAATAAAGGGTCCAAAAAAGATCAGCCGTGATTTCATTGAATGGTGGAGGAGGCTCGAGGGGCCAGATGGCCTACTCCTGCTCCTAATTCTTATGTTCTTATAGCGGAGAATCCGGCCAGAATGTTGCACAAGAAGGATCATTTTCAAGGGTTTCGCCACAACCATAGAATTCTGGACATTTTGGCCTTATTTCACTCAGCGGGACTTTATTACAGATGGATTACTACAAGTTTCATTTCTTAACATACATTTAGAGTACCCAATTCATTTTTTCCAATTAAGGGGCAATTTAGTGTGTCCAACCCAGCTATCATGCACATCTTTGGATTGCGGTGGCGAAACCCACGCAAACACGGGGAGAATGTGTAAACTCCACACTGATAGTGATCCAGAGCCAGGATCGAACTTGGGACTTTGGCGGCGTGAGGCAGCAGTGCTAACCACTACGCCACCGTGCTGCCCGTACTATAAGTTTTATAACAGAATTTCAGACTTGTCCAAAACCAAACAAATTCCATCAATGGCACTCCCTAAATACATAGAATCCCTCCAGTGCAGAAGGAGGCCATTCAGCCCATCAGGTCTACACTGACCCTCTGAAAGAACATCCTCGCTCGGCCCACTCCCCAGCCCTATCCCCGTAACCCTACATCTTTGAACACTAAGAGACAATTTAGCATGGCCAATCCACTAACCTGCACATCTTTGGACTGTGGGAGAAAGTAGGAGCACCCGGAGGAAAACCACTTAGGGAGAACATACAGCCTCCACAAAGGCAGTCACCCAAGACCAGAATTAAACCCGGGTGCCTGGCGCGGTGAGGCAACAGTACTAACCTTAAACTATTCAAGGGGCAAGGACAAGAATACGCAGCAGGAAAAAATAAATTATAAGAATAAGGAAAAAATGAGGAAGAGAGAGAAAGGGACTCTGAATGCAAAAACAAAATGACAAATCTAGTAAACCTAAATATCCAAATGTTAACACAAATGATCTGCTAACAAATAACTGTCGCTGACTACTATATATGGTTTCCTACATTTCCTTGATAATTATAGGATGAAAAAAAGCAAGGATTAAATTCATGAGCTTAGTTATTACTATCTCTCATGTATAATTGTTAGGGTGGCACAGTGATTAGCACTGCTGCCTCACGACGCCGAGGTCCCACGTTCGATCCTGGCTCTGGGTCACTGTCCTTCTGGAGTTCGCACATTCTCCCCGTGTCTACGTGGGTCTCACCCCTAAAACCCAAAGATGTGCAGGCTAGGTGGATTGGCCACACTAAATTGCCCCTCAATTGGAAAAAATGAATTGGGCACTAAATTTATTTTTAAGAGTGTATAATTGCTCATATAAAGTCATATATAAAGTGGTTCAGTCGGTAGCGTTAATTTCTCTGAGTGAGAGATTGTGGGTTCAGATCCTATTCCAGAATGTATGTAACTTAAATTGATACCACAATGGAGTGCATTTTTAGAGTGCTGGCTTTCAGATGAGACATTCAAGTCAATGCCCAGTCTACCCTTTCCTGTGGTCCCAAGAGATGATGAAAAGCAAGGGTGTACTCCCCTGTCTCCTCCCAATATTTATCCCTCAATAAATATCATTAAAAGAAACCAAGCTATCAGGTCATTAGCACATCGCTGTTTGTGAAAGCATATGGTTCACAAGTTGACATATTTCCCACAATGCAACAGTTACTGCACTCCAAACATTTTTAAAATACATTTAGAGCACCCAATTTTTTTCTTCACCCCCCCCTCCTCCAATTAAGGGGCAATTTAGCATGGACAATCCACCTAACCAGCAATCTTTGGGTAGGGGGGTGAAACCCACTCAGACACGGTGAGAATGTTCAAACTCCACACGGACAGTGACCCAGGGTCGGGATTCGAACCCCAGTCCTCAGCACTGTAGCCCCAGTGCTAACCACTGCACCACATGCCACCTAAACGTGAATGAATTGGCTACGAAGCACTTTAGGTCATTTTTCTTTTGCACGTGCTTGTGTGCATTTAGAATTTTAATAAGGTCATCAAGGGAATAGGCAAAAAGGGAAAAACTGTTGATCACTGTAACAAATTCTACGCACGGCAGTTGCTGTACCTGGCAGATCTTGTTGTTTGTCCACGATCTTACGCAATACCATTTCCAGAACATGTGAATTGGCAAGCTCTCTTTGTCTGAGAGAAATTTCCCAGTACAAGACTTGCACCAAACTCCTGCCAACATTAAGGCAAGCACTAAACCTACTTGCCAAATAGTAACTGTGTTGCTGGCGGAACCCTCGCCATTAACAGGAAATAGTGGGCATACAGCTTGCAATTTTATGTCTTCTAGAAGCAATGGACATAACACATTGTTACCAATGTTTAATTTTGTGGTTCGTATGTTTTAGGAATATAGCATTAAGTTTGGAAATTGTAATTTTGAAATGGGGGATGTTATATTACTATATTGTAATATAAATATTACTCTTTTTGTCTTGCCAAATTGTGTTGAATTCTGATGAGAAATAGTTGAAGTCTTCCAGATGATGACAAAAATGTTTATTGAGTAATATATAATAAACTAGTGGATTCTTTCACTTCAATACTAAACTAGTAAAACAAAAGAGTAAATTTATATTAAATTAATAATTATAAAATTACACTGCACTCTGATCTTTTTTTAAAAGTTTTTATTAATTTAGAGTGTCCAATTCATTTTTCCAATTAAGGGGCAATTTAGCATGGCCAATCCACGTACCCTGCACATCTTTGGGTTGTGGGGTGAAACCTTCACAGACACGGGGGGAATGTGAAACGCTACACGAGCAGTGACCCAGAGCCGGGATCCAACCTGGTTCCTTGGAGCTGTGAGGCAGCAGTGCTAACCACTGCGCCACCGTGCTGCAGACACTGCACTCTGATCTGATCACGTCTTCACTCTAGCTGTTCTCCACACACACGCACACTAAGAAAGAACGGGAAACTCCTTTTATAGGTCCTGTTAGTGTCGCCATCTAATGATCATCTGTCTGTACTGACTTTACATTAATTGAACATGTATTAACACATACAGAGATCACTACAGAGGGGAAATGAAAAAAAGCAAACTCACACCAAGTCCACGCACCTATCACTAGTGTGAGAGGGTGGCCCTTGTTTATTAGGATGCTGGCATGAGAACCTATACATTAGACGAAAGACGTGTAAATGTGAGGTCTTTCCCTTAGGACAGTGCAGATTATAGGATTATCTGTTGATAAAGTTCAAAATTGGAATAGGGTATATAGGAATAGTTTAGTTTCATAGGTGCCATAGGAAGAAGATTTAATGTAAAAGAATTTTCATAGAGAACAAGAGAAACCTCTTTGCACGCAAAGGTGAGGCTGTGAAATTCACTTCCAGGGTTCATGTTTGAGGCAGAAAGATCAACTTTCAGGACATTAAAATGAATTCACAGGATGTGGTTCATTTCTGGTCAGTGCAGTATTTTTTTTTTTAATTTAGTGTTCCCAGTTGATTTATTCCAATTAAGGGGCAATTTAGCATTGCCAATCCACCTACTTTGCACATCTTTGGGTTGTGGGGGGCGAAATCCACACAAACACAGGGAGAATGTGCAAACTCCACATGGACAGTGACCCAGAGCCGGGATCGAACCTGGGACCTTGGCGTTGTGAAGCAGCAATGCTAACCACTGCGCCACTGTGCTGCCATTAATTACCAATCTAAATACCCTTGAGAAGGTGATGGGTGAGCACCGAACTAGGGGAACACGGGTTTAAAATTATGGGTTGCCGTTTTGGGGCAGAGCTGAGGATTTATTTTCTCTCAGAAGGTTGTGTAACTTTTGAACTCCCTGAAGGCAGTGGAGGCGGAATTATTCAATATTTCAAAGGCCGAGGTAGCTCGATTCGTGTTAGACAATGTTATCGGGGGTAGATGAGAATGTGGAATTCAAAAACACAAACAGGTCAGCCATGTTCTTATAAAATGTCGGAGCAGGTTTGAATCCAATGACCTACTGCTTTTTCTGATGTTCTTTTTTAAAAATTTTAAAACAAAATTTAGATTACCCATTTATTTTTTCCAATTAAGGGGCAATTTAGTGTGGCCAATCCACCTACTCTGCACATTTTTGGGTTGTGGGGGCGAAACCCACGCAGACACGGGGATAATGTTTAACCAGGGGCTGGTTTAGCTCACAGGGCTAATCGCTGGCTTTTAAAGCAGACCAAGCAGGCCAGCAGCACGGTTCGATTCCCGTACCAGCCTCCCCGGACAGGCGCCGGAATGTGGCGACTAGGGGCTTTTCACAGTAACTTCATTGAAGCCTACTCATTTTATAAGGGCAGCAGGGTAGCATGATGGTTAGCATAAATGCTTCACAGCTCCAGGGTCCCAGGTTCGATTCCCGGCTGGGTCACTGTCTGTGTGGAGTCTGCACGTCCTCCCCCTGTGTGCGTGGGTTTCCTCCGGGTGCTCCGGTTTCCTCCCACAGTCCAAAGATGTGCGGGTTAGGTGGATTGGCCATGCTAAATTGCCCGTAGTGTCCTAATAAAAGTAAGGTTAGGGGGGGGGGGTTGTTGGGTTACGGTATAGGGTGGATACGTGGGTTTGAGTAGGGTGATCATGGCTCGGCACAACATTGAGGGCCGAAGGGCCTGTTCTGTGCTGTACTGTTCTATGTTCTATGTTCTACTCGTGACAATAAGCGATTTTCATTTTTCATTTTTCATGTGCAAACTCCACACGGAGTTGTGGGGGCGAAATCCACACAAACACAGGGAGAATGTGCAAACTCCACATGGACAGTGACCCAGAGCCGGGATCGAACTTGGGACCTCAGCGCCGTGAGGCAGCTGTGCTAACCACTAGGCTACCATGCTGCCCTTTGTTTTGTATGTTCTTGTCGACAACTGAGTGGCTTGCTAGGATATTTCAGAGGACAGTTAGAGTCAATCACATTGCTGTGGGTCTTATGGATTTAAATTGGGTAGATTAATTAAGATAAAGGGAGAATGGCAGATAATTGTGACTAGGAGTTTTTTGCTGGCTACCAACAGGGACAAATTGGGCTGAATGGCCTGCTTGCATGCTGCAACTCCTGTGTATTTCTATCAGACCTGCTGGAAGCACAGATGTAAATTCCAGGACAGAATCTGTTTGTTCTGTGATTTGCACCATGACCAAGTCACCCTTCATAGTTCACTGTGACTTTCACATGAATAATGACCATTTAACCAAAGGATGATTGGCACCAGTCAGATCAACCTCCAAGAAGGAGTTAAAAGCTTCAGGGAGTGGAGGGAAGCAAATTGGCAGAAAGTATTGGCAAGCAAGGGGAAGGGAAACTGAGAGGAAATCAAGGGCTCCAGTTACAAAAGAATTAGAAATCACATTTAAAAAAACATTTTTCACTGACTTTATAAAACAGTAATTGCAGCAATTTAGAACAAGCACACAAGTTTATTTTGTCCCCTTCGCCCCACTAAACAGTCTTGTTTACTTGTACCGTGATCATATTGTTTTAATCACTTGAAAAGCATCTGTGTCATGGGCTTCATTTACATTTCACACTTTGGTAACTTCAATTCTTTTTACAACTTTCTTCCCTAGAAACCTAACTCATGGATTTTCTATTTGCCTTATCTGATTGTGCAGATAAAGTGGGGAAATCAATTTGCAGGCAAAAAGATCTTCTTGCATGCTATCTTCCAAAACATAGCGAAAAACCCTGCCTAAAATAGGGTTTGATAGTTACAAAAATCTGTATTTTGGTCACATTTGAACCCTGGTATGTATGAACATCACTATTGCCTTTGCATGTCTATTCCAGACAAGCAAATAGGGAAAAGGACATTCCTTTATGGGTGTTATTGGCAAGACCAGCATTTACTGCTCATCCTCAATTGCCTTTGAGGTGATGGCCACTGCAGTTCATAACTGTACTGGTGGCTTCAATTGTTCCTGAATATCCAATTCAATAATCTCAATCCTCAGTAACATTTTAACTGTTTAAATAAAGATGTGTAATTTTACTGGTCAACATGCATGTCTCTAGTTTTGGTTTCCTAATATCCCGGTTGCATTGTAAATTCTGTTTGAGCTTATAGATGGGACAGGCAACCAGCAACTCATCATATTTGTATCTTAGTTAGGGCAGCATGGTGGCACAGTGGTTAGCATTGCTGCCAACAGCACTGAGGACCCGGGTTCGATCCCGGTCCTGGATCACTGTCTGTGTGGAGTTTGTACATTCTCCCCGTGTTTGCATGGGTTTCACCCCCACAACCGAAAGGATGTGCAGGCTAGGTGGTTTGGCCATACTAAATTGTTCTTAACTAGAAAAAAATGAATTGGGTATTCTGAATTTATTTTTAAAATATTTGTATCTTAGCACTACTGCTGAGTAACAGCAAAGTCCAGGTGCTTAAAATGCAGCAAAGAACTTTACCAATTGTTATCCAAGTGCTGATTTCATTTGAAGTTAGTCATAGATAGTTTCTCGGTTCTGCTTTTTGGCTTTAGAAGCTTAAGGATTGGTTTTACAATTTGCAATTACCTTTTGTGGTTAAAACAAACTGATTTGGGGGCGACACGTGGCACAATGGTTAGCATTGCTGCCTATGGCACTGAGGACCTAGGTTTGAATCCTGGCCCTGGGTCACTGTCCATGTGGAGTTTGCACATTCTCCCTACGTTGGAGTGGGTTTCACCCCCACAACCCAAAGATGTGCAGGTTAGTTGGATTGGCCATGTTAAATTGCCCCTTAATTGGGGAAAAAAACCAATTGGGTACTCTAAATTTATTTTAAAAACTGATTTGAGACAATCTATGCCAGTTGATCTCACCACCACAGTCAATTCTCAAATTAGTGTCGATTTGACCGTAGTTACAAGGAACACTGCGTCGTGATAAAACAAGTTTACTTCTCAGCAACAGAAAATTAGCTTTTCTGTATGATCTGTCAGCAACTGAAGTTTAAGTCTACATTCATATAATTCAAACGTTTTCAGATCTTACCTTTATCAACCAACATTCAGGGGATCTTCTCTGAAAGGAGAGTTCCTGCAGATCCGAGGCTGTCAATTTTATATGTCGTTATGGGAATGCTTTCTGTGGATTATCTGGTTTGGTCCAATTACACTCCTCAAAGGTTTTTAAAATGTAAATTTATGTTAATTTGTTAACTGAAAAGCAGAAATGGCTACGAGTAGATAGCCATCTATTTAACAGCCCATCTCATAACAATTTGACTATAATTACATTGAAAGCTTTGCCTCGCTATAAAAGCCAAATCAATTCATAGTAATGCAAAATGTGCAGTCTATCCTGTTCTATAAGTCTTACATACTATTGAGCAACAGGAGTAACTATCACAGCTACACTCACAGGCTAACACCACAATGTCAAGCTCCATACAAACAGTGCAAAGGTTTACCTTTCATTCAGCAGATCTTGTCTGAAAGTCCCTGCACATCTGAGGTTGTTTTAACATATTGTTATGCTCCACCTTATGGGTGTGTCTTATGCAGGTTAAGTGAATGACACACAATGATTTACTTAGCTGCATTCCCTAAGGGTCTTTCATTTGAATTGATACTGTTTTGTCAAGTAGAAAACATTGTAGTTAAAAATGCTATAGATAGTCATTTGTTTTGCAGCCCAGGAATTAAGGACTGGCAGTTGATGACCCTGTGTGAGAATTTGTGTTTCACTGGAGGAATCAAGAAAAAAAAAGGCAAAGTACTCCCTGGTGGTAAGGAGGAAAAATATTATCAGGAACCATTCCCCATACCGACATGTATCATTTGGCCCAAGAGTCACAGGCTTAAAATGGGTCACTTGAATATCACTCAGTTAATAGTGTGCGCTAAAAGGGTAAAGAATTGGAGTGGTGGTTTTAAAGGAAAATGGTTAGATACCTTTTAAATTGTGCTAACACCAAAGAGCAGCTTGTAAAGGTAATCTGATAAAACAAGCAAAAAGACAGATCACAGTTACTTATCGAAAAATGTTCAATAACAACCCAGTCACCCCCATGCGTGCGGTTAAGCCACATCTTCATCTTATTTGGAAAAATTGCCACCTCAAAAATAAAGTTTACTACCTAAAAATTCACTCCTCTTCAGCCATAAAATCGCAAACTATCTTATTTAAAGATTAAAACCAGCAAATGATAGAGAGTCACAGTTCAGTCAGCAGCTGTAAAGAAAATTACAAGAGGTGTATTCCCTTTTCTTGACAGGTACTGACCTGTTATTTAGTTCCAGAGCTCTGTTTTCATTTCAGACTTCCAGCATTTGATTTCTTTTTTACCGTTTTATTTCTGCTTCATCCCATTTTTTTTCTGACTGTGTCTCGTTTTTCAGTTGGTTTGTCAGATTTAGTGATTTTTCACAAAGGTTTCACAATAGTCTTCATTCCAAAAAAATCCTACAATTATGATTACAATGCACTGACTTAACTGCTATTTGGCTTGCTGTCACCAACCATTTTCCCCTGCAGAGTGAGTTTTAACAATCATACCACTTAAGGAAGACACCAAATGGAAGACAAGCGAGAAACCTAAGAGGAAGAAAGTATTGTCAGCAGCCCCTTAGGCAGGCTCAAGCATTTGGCTCAAGGACAGGTGACTGAAACCCTTGGCTTGTTCTCCCTGTCCTTTGAATTGGCAATAGTGTACAGGCACATTAGATTGCAAAATGAAAAATAGAGGGGAAAAAAATAATTATGTATTTTTACAGCAACGCTATGGCTTGTTGATAATCTTACAAAACGATAAATGCTATAAAGTCCACCTTAATGATAATTATTGCACCAAAAAACATCTTACAGGGTATGAGGAAAAGTATTATAGGGAAACTAGAGTATTGACTTTCAGGGCATAACCTGCCCAGGCTAGCTTTAGAAATAAGAGAACCCGAAAAAGGAGAAGAATGAGATCATGTTTTATGTCAGAAGCCCCTTTGAAGACGATACCTGTAACACCCGTTTGTAAAAATAAGTACATTCCTGTGTTCAATTATTGCTGTAAAAAGTAGGTTTGCTGGATTTGGTGGAGTGCTGTTTAGTGCTACTCTGAGCAAATGTAGAAGCAAGTACTTGGAAGTAAGAAAATTGTCAATTACATGTTTTTACATAGAATTTACAGTGCAGAAGGATGCCATTCAGCCCATCGAGTCTGCACCGGCTCTTGGAAAGAACACCCTACCCAAGGTCAACACCTCCACCCTAGCCCCATAACCCAGTAACCCCACCCAAAACTAAGGGCAATTTTGGACACTAAGGGCAATTTATCATGGCCAATCCACCTAACCTGCACATCTTTGGACTGTGGGAGGAAACCGGAGCACCCGGAGGAAACCCACGCACACACGGGGAGGATGTGCGTGGGTTTCGCCCCCCACAACCCAAAGATGTGCAGGATAGGCGGATTGGCCACTCTAAATTGCCCCTTAATTGGAAAAAATTATTTGGTACTCTAAATTTATAAAACAAAAAAGAATATGAGATCTATGACTATTGCCAAAAATATTGCATGAAACTGGAAGAAAAGCAGGTAACAGATCCCCAGTACCAATGTGTATTTACATAGCACCTTTTGACATTGTAAAATGGCACTTTGCAGGAATGTTGTCAAACGAGGTTTGCCTCAGAGCCAGATGCCTGGGCAGAGTGAGGTACAGGCCTTTCATGCCAACCTGGATGATTGGTGCACCATTTTATTCAATTATAGAAACTTACAGTACAAAAAGAGGCCATTCAGCTCATCGTACCTATTACTGTACCTAGAAAGAGTGGTCATTACCTAATTCCAAATCCCTGCTTCTTTGCCGTAAATCTATAGGTTCCTCATGGTTAAGTTCTGTACAACTCTCTTTTAAAACAGTTTATGAAATCGGCTTCCACCACATTTTCATGCAGAGGGTTTCCGATCCAGGCAACTCTAAGTGAAAGATATCTCCTCCAAATCTTTTTCTAATGATTTTAAATTCATGATCTTGAGTTATTCATCAGAGGGATGTTTTTAAACAATATTTACTCTATTAAAATCACTCTTTACCTTGGAAAGCTCTATTATGTTACCTCTTAATCTTCTCTGTTCCAAGGTGATTAGTTTTAAGTACCTTTTCCAGCCTCTCCTCATAATTAAAGTCCTTCCCCCGAGTAACATCCTGGTAAATCCTCTGTGTACCCTTCCTAAGGCCTTTACAGCTTTTCTGAAATATGGGCCCTTAACCTCTGAACTCTTCAGTGTCATATTGGGGGCTGGGTACCCCAAAGATGTGCTGGGAAATCCCCTTCAGACATTCCTAGGTGAGGTTTGCATGGCAATTGCCCAGAAATATAAACTTCCCCAGAGCAATTGCACTACACTGGAAACCATCTCAAGATGTGATTGAAATCACAAAGTTCAGATGGTTCCGACTGGGTTACAGAAATAGTTACCCTGGAAAAGAGAGAAGAATTAAAATACATCTAACTTCTGCGTAACTATTGTACAGATCCCCAACCACCTAATCTGAGACCTGACACCGTCTCCACCACACCTTCCTGAGGACCAACACTCCCATTGAGGCCTGACACTTTCCCCCACCCCGTCCCAAGCTTGTCCAAGGCCTGAACCCGACCTGGCACCCCTACCCCCAAAAACCTTACCTCTCGCCTAGAGCCCAACTCCCCCCCCTAACCACCACACCTAACCCGGCCTGCATGATGTCCAACCCCTCCCCCCCCAGAGCACCCCCTCAACCACCCCACAGTGACCCGAACTCTGATCCTACCCCAACTTCTGATCTCCACTGACCTCCGATCCCCCGCCTCCAATCTCCGCCAACCTCTGATCCCTCCTGACCTCCAAGTTGACGGCTTTAGATTTCCCACCTGACCTCCAATTTCCCCCAATCCCCAAATCCTATCCACTTACCTTCTCCTTGGCCTATCAATGACCTTTAAATTACAATGGACCTTTCAACTTAGGGTTTACTCTAGGGGCTTGGCCTCCTTCACTCCAACTTTCCTGGACTTCGCCGCTGGGCCCCGGGGATGTGCTGCACTGCTTCGATCTCACCTGGCATGATTTGGAAGGTTGGACATGACAGAAAGGAAAATAGACCATTTAAAAATGGCAGCCCAATCACTTCCTGCACTGACAAGCTGAGATAAGTACAGTCTCAGCGGGGTGTTCCTCACTGAGGCCCAAAAAAAGACACAAAATTCCATTTGATAGTAAGGTCATTCCTGCCCAAAAAAAGACTCGCGTTTTTATAAATTTAGAGTACCCAATTCATTATTTCCAATTAAGGGACAATTTAGCGTGGCCAATCCACCTACCCTGCACATCTTTGGGTTGTGGGGGCGAAATCCACGCAAACGCAGAGAGAATGTGCAAACTCCACATGGACAGCAGGACTATTTTTTTTGTTAAATCACACCCACAGTCCCTCTGTCCTGTGCACTCAAGCATTTATCCTTGAACCATGAGTTATCATGCTTATCCAGAGGGCTCTTTGACTTTGAGAATGTGGGCAGCTGATATTATTAAGGGTTAACTACTCATGAGGGCCGATTAGTTTGATGGGTATGAGTCAAAGGAATGTTAGAGGGCACAGTTACTTTCTGCATCAGGGATAGGCAAGATTAATGGGCACCCTTCTTACTCAGGCTGCATCATCCCAATATATCTGCTGTCAGGCTTTTATGTTTAAGACTCTTGGACAGCTGGAGAAGATCGCAACAGGAAATCTTGCTGGCACAAATCCTGTTTTTGGCCCCTTGTAATATTTTGCAGCCCTGACAGGATTTGCACGCGCGGCTAACGGGCCCACCAAATCCTGCCGGATATTTCAGGTAGCTGACGTTTCATTGGAATTGTTAATGCTCTTTCTCCACAGATGCTGCCTGACTTGCCAAGTGTTTCCTTTATTAGTGTGGTGATCTAGCAATCCTGTTCTCTTCAGGCTGCATATTCCCATTGTCATTGGTGTGATGTTTGCAAACGGTTGTCACGGTGTTCGTGTCAATATAACACATTTACAATCGCTGTAAGAGTCAAGTGGAAAGATCCTGGCAATTTTAGACATCTTGACAGTTTGACCCATTTAAAAGGCTCAACTGATTTCAGCAAAATTGGGTCCAAACTGCTTCAGTCAATTGTTCTTACCTTGTTAAAACATGACGACCATAGTGATAAGATTCTGGATGCAACTGCAAACAATTAGGAGACACAATTGAGGAGTGAAATTTCTTATAAAATGTTTGTTTTGCCGTTTTATGTGTACAGTGGGCAGAAAATAGTAGCAACATTACATTGCGTAGTACTATTGTCGCTGTACTAATCCAGAGACCTAGGGTCATGTACCTGGAGGCCCAGGGTTCAAATCCTGGCAGGCAGATGGTGAAATTTGAATTCAATGAAAATCTGGAATTAAAAGTCAGCCATTGTTGATTGTTGTAAAAACCCATGTGGTTCGTTAGTGGCCTTTAGGGAACGAAATCTGTTGTCCTTACCTGGTGTGGCCTACATGTGACTCCAGATCCACAGCAATATGGTTGACTCTTTTAAAAACTATAAGTTTAGAGTACCCAATAATTTCTTTTTCAATTAAGGGGCAATTTAGCGGGGCCAATCCACCTAACCTGCGCATCTTTGGGAGTGAGACTCACGCAGACACAGGGAGAATGTGGACAGTGGACAGTGACCCAGGGCCGGGCTCAAACTCGGGTCCTTGTCGGTGGTTGATTCTTAAATGACTTCAGGATGCGCAATAAATGTTGGCCCGACCAGTGACTCCCATATCAGGTGAACAAATAAAAAAAACCATTATCAGCTTTTAAATAATTTGTTTATGGGATGTGGAAGTTGCTAGCCAGGTCTGAATTCATTGCCCATCCCTGGTTACCCTAGAGGGGCAGTTATGAGTTAGCCACATGAAATGAAATGAAAATCGTTTATTGTCACAAGTAGGCTTCAAATGAAGTTACTGTGAAAAGCTGTGGATCTGGCCAGACCAAGCCAGGATGGCACATTTCTTTCCCTAAAGGGCGTTAGTGAACCAGATGGATTTTTAAACATCAATTTATAACAGTTTCATGGTCATTATTAGACCTATTTTGATTCTATATTTTTATTGAATTCAAATTTCACCATCTGCAATGGAGGGATTTTGAACCCAGGTCCCCAGAGCATTATGCTGAGTCTCTGGATTACTAGGCCAGTAGCAATACCAATATGCCATCGCCTCCCCATAGTAGCTTTCCTAATGGATGTTTCCACTGTGTCTGTGGCCTGTGGAGGTGAATTCAAAATTGCAGACACCGCTGTTGTTGCAATGTATTTCATGACACACTGTGCTCAAGATAACTGTTAGTCCAACCTAACCGTGCCATCTTACGGCACTATGTATGTAGAAGTAAAAGCCTCCTCAACATGGATACTTGGTCCAAATTAAATATGTCACTAAAGTCCATAAATCTCACAACTTCTGGGGGCATGCTGCATTCTGTCTTTCAGCTGTGAAACAGCTCATCTCATTGTTTTTTGCAATCTTTGTGAAGTCATTTCCCTCCACAAAGTTGCACATCCGAAGGCTAAACTATCAACCATTTTGATACAAAGACCATATAATTAGTCTACTGGCTGCTTGAAGGATCATTACTAAAGGAGTGCCGTGATTGATGACTATTATTTATTAACTCCTCCTTTCAGCCTCTCTTTAAATCCCACTTTAGTCCAAGGTTTTTGCTCACCCCTCTTCATAGCTCCTTAATTGTCCATTTTTCCCTGAGTAAGTTTCTCTGAAGCACATTGAGATGTTTTTCCACATTAAAGGTGCTTTATTTATTTTCCCAATTATGGGGCAATTTAGCGTGGTCAATCCACATACCCTGCATATCTTTGGGTTGTGGGGGTGAGACCCACGCAGACACTGGGAGAATGTGCGAACTCCACACGGACAGTGACCCGGGGCGGGGATCGACACCGGGTCCTCGGCGGCGTGAGGCAGCAGTGCGTTAAAAGTGCTTTATAAATGTAAGTTGTTGTTACACTTTAACCAAAAGGTATCTTCCAGACTCCGACCCGGTTGTAAGTGATCCAAGTGCAAACTATTGTTTATAATGCAGAGCACTAACATAAATCTGCAACACTGAACTGGTGAGCGCATAGAGCCGCATACATAATAACCACTCACTATATGGAATGAAATGAAAATCGCTTATTGTCACAATGCAAATGTAGCCAATTCTCTACACAACTGAAGATTTTTTTTTTATATGCTCGCTTTGATTACTTTAACAGTGGAAAAATTGAATTTCTGCAGTTTCCTAATTCAGCCAAGCAGGACTATGGTGTCCCTGACTGCATCTGTACATGTGCAGGACATGCTTCCCCACAGTGTTGCTGTGTCGATCAATGCAGCCCAAATTTTATACCTTGACAAGCTACTCAGTTGCCTGTGATTAATCATCGTCAAAGAACTATTATAGCACAGGAGGAGGCCATTCAGCCGACAAAGTCTGTGCTGTATCTCTGCAGAGCAATCCAACAATCCCATTACCTCGCCCTATCCTTGAAGCCCTGTAGGTATGTTACCCTCGAATGCCCATCTAGTTTCCTTTTGAAATCATTCACTCTCTCCTCTTCCACCACCCTCATGGGCAGTGAGTTCCAGGTCATGAACAAATTGCTGTACAAATAAAAAGTTCTTCCCCACATCTGCCATGCCCAAAAATTTAAAGTTGTGTCCTTGCCTTTGCCATTAATGACATGATGCATGTTAATTGTTGCTAGCCAACCTCACTGGCACCTTTCAGTCTCATTCCTTTAGTTTGTAATTGTCAGTGACTTGAATTATTTTCTTTGCATTTCCTTTGTCTTTTTGCTTTCTCAATATATTCTTTCTCTCTTTCTAATTCTCCTTCTGGATGATTTGACATCACATTCATCCACTCTGATATATACTTCCTCTCAATCTTTGCGTTGTCAATTTCATAAACCTTCAATCTGATTTTGATACAAATGGCTGGAAACAAAAAATAGATTGCTGTGAATTGTCATTGTTGAACGAATTGCCTTCCTAACAAATCTTCTTCCATCCATCACCCTGTTCTGCTTTTTATTTTTAAATTATGTATCTGGCCCCAACCAGGCTTGTGAGGGTTTGAAGTGGTGGGAGACCCTCTTCAAGACTTTAATGGGGTATAACATCAGCCTGTTACAAAACGTCACTTTCAGAAATTACCAAGTAGCCTACGAGCCTCTTGGGAACTTCTAACATTTTGAACAGAATCCCTTTTTTACAAATTTCTTTTTAATTTTTCCAATTAAGGGGCAATTTAGCATGGCAATTCCACCTACCCTGTACATCTTTTGGGTTGAGGGGGTGAGACCAACGCAAGTAGAGGGAGAATGTCCAAACCCCACACAGACAATGACCCGGGGCAGGATCAAACCCGGTTCCTCAGAGCCGTGATGCAGCAGTGCGTCACCATGCTGCCATATTGAACAGAATCCTCGGAGAGAACATGCATCATTCTCCTAACAGTAAAAGAAGTTGACAGGGCTAGCATTACGCAAATAGATTATTATATAAAATAACATGGATCTCCTGATTAGGAATTGCAGACATCAGGGGCGGGATTCTCCCGGGTTGGAGAATCGCCGGGGGAGGGAATGAATCCCGCCCCCGCCGGCTGCTGAATTCTCCAGCACCGGAGATTTGACGGGGCGGGAACGAGCCACACCGGTCGCCGGCCTCCCCTCGGCGATTCTCCGGCCCGCGATGGGCCGAGTTTCCGCCTGTTTTTGCCGGGTCCCGCCGGCGTAAATCAAGGTAGGTCCCTACCGGCGGGACCCAGCTCCGTGGCTGGCCTCCGGGGTCCTCATGGGGACGTGGGGCAATCTGGCCCCAGGGGGTGCCCCCACAGTGGCCTGGCCCGGGGTCGGGGCCCACCAATCTGCCTGTGCCATGGGGGTATTCTATTCCTACACGCCGGCCGTGTAAGCCTCCGCAATGGTTGGCACGAAGGTGAACCCTCCTACGCATGCGTGGGGATGACGTCAGCAGACGCTGACCCTCCCGCACATGCCCAGACCTGCGCCAGCCGGCTCCAAAGGCCTTCCACGCCGGCGGGTGGGGCGCAAACCACTACGGCGCCGTCCTAGTCCCTGACAGCACCGAGGATTCTGCACCTTTGGGGCGGCCCAACGGCGGAATGGTTCCCGCCACTCCACTGCGTCATTTCTTCCCGCCCCGCCAATTCCCAGAGAATCCCGCCCCAGATGCCAATGTCAGGTTGCTTGTGCAGCCTGTGAGATAGCCAAGTAGTGTTTAGTTGTGGTGAGCTATCTTTTTTTTTGAGTCTAAAGAAATACTGATGGGTGAGAGAGTAAAGCTGTGCAAACGTTGACTTGCAAGTGCTCAATGCTTACAATGAGTATCTAAAATGGAAAGCATTCCAATTCCCAGGCTTGATAAAAATTCACCCAATAGCACAACAACAAAAATATCTGATGCTTTGCATTGAGGAACAGTGCTTAACTATCATTAATGGTGCAAAATAGAAGTTTGCAAAAATCCTCCTGAACCTACGAAACGTTATCAAGAAGTAAGTAAAATTACCAAAGAAAGAGCTTGACAATTCAAGATCCTTCAGATTATTATTTTTTAATAAATTTAAAGTACCCAATTCTTTTTTTCCAAGTAAGGGGCAATTTAGCGTGGCCATTCCACCTACCCTGCACATCTTTGGGTTGTGGGGATGTGACTCACGCAGAAATGGGGAGATGTGCACATGGCCAGTGATCCAGGGCTGGGATTGAACCCGGGTCCTTAGCACTGTGAGGCAGCAGTGCTAACTACTGTTCAACCGTGCCACCCCTGGATTATTTTTTTAAAGTATGAAGTGATAAAACAATATAGCCTTCCAATTGTCACCATCTAAAATGGCCGCCCGCAAAGGATAATGGGAATTGTGGTCAGGTTGGGATACAGATGATACACAGCCCATGTGTATTGTGCAGAGGAAACCAGATACTTGCACCTGCTAAACGTCAATCACCGATCTCCCCAGGACAATGGGACTCAGATTGAAACATTGCAGTAGTAACAGACTCGGGGGCGCCTATTCACCTTATTTGGGAGTGCATACGTGTCTTGGACGCAAGTAGAGACCCGCCCAGCTATGAAGGTACCCGCCCCTAATTGGCCAGAATTGATAAGGGTGATCGAAATCCTATCAATCTATTGGATCCTGAATTGGGATCACCCAAAACAGCGTGAAAGATCAGATATGAGAGGAACTGCGCGACCAACATTCTGTCTCTTTTGGGACCGTCTTCTGCCCCACCAACTGCAGCACATCGACCAGCCAAGTTCAAGGACCCGCGATCGCTACCTGATGGACGAGCCGCACCTGACGACTTCCAGCCGCCACACGTGGGGATTCAGATAAAGGCCTTATCTAAGGCACTGAGCCGATCACTTGAAAGTTAAGTAAAGGTCATTCAAGTTGTTAGGTATAATTTAATATGTAGCCACGTGTAGATTATTATGCATAGAACCAAGCCTATGTTTAATAATAAACAGTAATTGAACTAATATACTGATTATGTGGTCATTTGTCCAATATACAGAACAAACTCACATCTTGTGGTTATTATTAATAAAGATAAAAGAGCAACACAATAATCCGAATGTTGATGCTGAAAATCTTGAAGTGGATTCACTGAAAACGAACTTGAACCAAATGATGATTAAATTTATTTTTGGTTTCAAAATACAACATTTTCCCACACAAGAGCCAAAACGGTTCATAAGCACTGTAAACCAGAATGGGGGTGGGGGTCAAAGTGGAAACCTTGCTATGCTGACCAAAGATTTAAATTGTGGCGTGTACAAAAAAATGCACTTCTCAATCCAAAGTAAAGCAAGTCTCCGACGGAGAAGGGCTGTTTAATGGTTGAACGAAACCACATTTTCGGGACTAATGATGACTGAATTCTTGTTTCTCACACAGCAGGGGGGATAGGTATTTGGGGGAAAGAAGCAATTGAAGCAAATTCGTGTTTCAGTTTGCCAACGCAGTCCAGATGGAAGGTAAGATTTCCCTTCCCTCCCTATCACCTCCCCCCTCCCCACACACACCCGCATACTTGAATTATGCACACAAATCACTACATGCAAAGACAGTGGATTCACAAAAATGCAAAAGTGCCTCGGGAGATTTTCAACAAAACTTCCCAGTTAAAAAATGTCTTATTTTACTAGTTAAAGGTTACGCCCAGGCACAGCGAACTGAAGTCTCAATTATTTGAACTGAATGGCTTAGGGAGGAGCAGGGGTCACACTTACGAGTTGTGCACAAGCAGAACTGGGTTGAATATTAGGTGGTTCTTCTTTTCCCAGAGATATTTGCAGCCTACACCTCTGCCCCTGTCTCACCTCGTCTGCTGTTGAAATCCTCATTCAGTCTGTTGTTTCTTCTAGGCCTGACTATTCCTTTTTTCAATGCTACCCTGAAGAGGTTAACAAGGGGCTGGTTTAGCTCACTGGGCTAAATCGCTGGCTTTTAAAGCAGACCAAGCAGGCCAGCAGCACGGTTCGATTCCCGTACCAGCCTCCCCGGACAGGCGCCGGAATGTGGCGACTAGGGGCTTTTCACAGTAACTTCATTTGAAGTCTACTCGTGACAATAAGCGATTTCCATTTCATTTTCATAATGTTTGATGTTAATCAGTTCCTAATTGCTGACCTGTATCGGTTTCTGATCTGACATTGCCAAAATTTTAAAGCTCTTTTTCAAATCTCTCTATGGTCTCTCCCTCCATATATCTGTAACCATCTCCAGCCCTACGACCTTCCAAAACCTCTGTGCTTCTCCAATTCTGACCTCCTGTGCTTCCCTAACTAATTGGTGGCCATGTCTTCAGCTGCACAAGCCCTAAGCTCTGGAATTCTGTCCCTAAACCTCCCCCACTCCTCCTTTAAGTCACCCTTACCGAACAGGCGGCGGAATATGGCGACTGGGGGCTTTTCACAGTAACTTCATTGCAGTGTAATGTAAGCCTACTTGTGACAATAAAGATTATTATTATTGATGCGACCATCAATTCACTCAAGGACACGAGTAGAAGTAAACTGTGGCTTTAATCGACTTACAACTGAGCCTGCCTGCGACTAGCTGAACTGAAGGCAGGCTCGCAAGACCGCAGCACTTTATACTTCCGGATGTAGGCGGAGCCAAGGGCGGAGCTCTGTACATGCTCCTCATCTCCCCCTGTGGGCAGAGCCGCGCAACGGTTCACAGATGGAGCCCACAGGGACACAGTGATATACAGTGTGAATTAATATTATACATTCACCACATTCACCCCCTGTTAAAATAAATCAAGTCCGGCGGGGGTGATGGGTTTATATGTTTAGTCGGTCCGGTGCTCGAATCGTTTGCTGGGACTGGTGGAGCACCGGAGTTGCAGCCGCTTTGGATGGCTGTGTGCAGATGCTCAGTGTGAATGCGAGGGTGGACTCCGGGCGTTGTCCTTCCAGAGCTTCGTTCCTGACCGGTGTGACGGGTGAAAGGGGGCGCAGGAAACCTGTAAGTGCCGGGGCACTGGGCGTGGTGGTTCGGGTGGGGTGTGGTGTGAGGGATACCTCGGTGGCGGTGGTGGTGGTGAATCCTGCAGGTGCCAGGTCCCGGAGGGAAACGGTGTCCTGTCGGCTGTTGGGGTGCTCGATAAATGCGTAGTGGGGGTTTGAATGCAGGAGTAGGACCCTCTCTACCAGCGGGTCTGTTTTATGTGTCCGGACGTGCTTCCGAAGGAGGACAGGGCCCAGTGTCCTCAACCACGATGGAAGCGAGGCCCCCGTGGTAGTGTCCCTGGGGAAAACAAATAATCGCTCGTGAGGAGTCTGATTTGTGGCCGTACACAGGAGGGACCTAATTGCATGGAGCACGTCGGGGAGGACCTCCTGCCAGTGGGAGGCCGGGAGATTCCTGGACCATAGGGTCAGTAGGGCGGTCTTCCAGACCGTCGTGTTCTCCCTCTCCACCTGCCCGTTCCCCCTGGGGTTGTAGTTGGTAGTCCTGCTCGAGGCGATGCCCTTGTCGAGCAGGTACTGACGCAGCTCGTCGCTCATGAAGGACGAACCCCTGTCACTGTGGACGTAGCTGGGGAAACCGAACAGGGTGAAGACTGTGCAGGGCTCTGATGACTGTATGGGAGGTTATATCGGGGCATGGGATGGCAAACGAGAAGCGAGATAATTCATCTACGATGTTAAGAAAATAAATGTTACGGTTGGTCGAGAGGAGGGGCCCTTTGAAATCAGTACTCAGTCGTTCAAAGGGCCGGGATGCCTTTACCAGGTGGGCCTTGTCTGGTCTATAGAAGTGTGGTTTACACTCCGCGCAGGTCGGGCAATTCCTGGTTACAGCTTTGACCTCCTCGGTGGAGAAGGACAGATTGCGGGCCTTGATGTAGTGGGCGAGCAGGGTGGCCCCCGGGTGGCAGAGGTCATTGTGGATAGCCTGTAATCGGTCGTCTTGCGCGCTGGCGCATGTGCCGCGGGACAGGGCATTTGGGGGCTCGTTGAGCTTCCCCGGATGTCATAATTATAGGTGGAGAGTTCGATCCTCCACCTCAAGATTTTGTCATTTTTAATTTTGCCCCGTTGCGAGTTATCGAACATAAAGGCAACCGATCTCTGGTCGGTGATGAGGGTAAACCTCCTACCTCCTAGTGCCTCCAGTGCCGTACGGCTTCCACAATGGCTTGGGCTTCCTTTTCGACTGAGGATTGTTGAAGTTCTGAAGCGGAGAGGGTTCAGGAGAAGAACGCTACTGGCCTACCTGCCTGGTTCAGAGTGGCAGCGAGAGCGACCTCTGAGTTGTCGCTCTTCACTTGAAAGGGGACGGAATCATCCACCGCCCGCATGGCGGCTTTGGCGATGTCCTCCTTTATGCAGTTGAAGACCTGGCGGGCCTCGGCTGACAATGGGAAGAGTGTAGTCTTAAATAGTGGGCGGCCTTTGTCCGCATACTGGGGGACCCACTGGGCGTAGTAGGAGAAAAATCCGAGGCACCTCTTGAGGGCCATGGAACAGTGAGGGAGAGGGAGTTGTAAGAGGGGGCACATACAGTCATGGTTGGGTCCTAG
Source organism: Scyliorhinus canicula (assembly GCF_902713615.1). Classification (NCBI taxonomy): domain Eukaryota; kingdom Metazoa; phylum Chordata; class Chondrichthyes; order Carcharhiniformes; family Scyliorhinidae; genus Scyliorhinus; species Scyliorhinus canicula. The sequence continues at coordinate 64,548,536 of NC_052165.1, read as the reverse complement.
GACCCCGTTTTCCACGACGTAGCCGAGGATGGCTAGTCTGGTTGTGCGGAAAATGCATTTCTCCTTATTGTATGTGAGGTTGAGATTTTGGGCGGTTTGGAGAAATCGGTGGAGGTTGGCGCCGTGGTCCTGCTGGTCATGGCCGCAGATGGTGACGTTATCCAAGTACGGAAACATGGCCCGCAGCCCGTTCTGGTCCACCATTCGGTCCATTGCTCGTTGGAACACCGAGACCCCAATTGTGATGCCAAAGGGGACCCGGAGGAAATGGAAGAGGCGGCCGTCTGCCTCGAACGCCGTGTAGTGGCGGTCCTCCAGGCGGATTGGGAGCTGGTGGTATGCAGACTTCAGATCTACCGTGGAGAATATGCGGTACTGGGCGATCTGATTTACCATGTCTGCAATCCGGGGCAGGGGGTACGCATCGAGGTGCGTGAACCGGTTAATGGTCTGACTGTAATCAACCACCATCCAGAACTTTTCCCCGGTCTTGACGTCCACCACCTTAGCTCTACAGGAGCTATTACTGGCCTCTATGACTCTCTCACGTAAAAGCCGCTGGACTTCGGCTCTAATAAATACCCTGTCCTGCAGGCTATACCTCCTGCTGGGAGTGGCCACTGGTTTGCAGTTAGCGGTGAGGTTAGCGAAGAGTGGAGGGGGGTCGATTTTCAGTGTTGCTAAACTGCATATAGTGGGGGAAGGGGTCCGCCGAAGCTGAGTGTTAGGCTCCTGAGGTTACACTGGAAATCGAGCCCGAGTAGGAGAGGGGTGCAGAGGTCTGGGAGTACATACAATTGGATGATGGAGTAGTTGGCGCCCTGTATCGTTAGTGTTGCAATCGTGCGCCCTTGTATCTGGACAGAGTGTGACCCAGAGGCGAGGGAGATGGTTTGCCGTGCTGGAAATATCGGGAGCGAGCAGCGTCTTACCAGGTCTGGGTGAACGAAGCTCTCGGTGCTCCCGGAGTCAAAGAGGCTTGTATCCGTTGACTTGAACGGACATCATGGAGCTTCTGAGGTGCTTTGGCCGCGCTGGTCCAAAGTGACTGCGCTGAGCTGCTGGTAGTCGGTGGCGTGGTCAGCGGTGCTAGGCCGGCCCCATGATGACTGTCCGTGGAGGTTGTAGTCATCGATTTGCATATCGGGTGATGGCCAAGATGGTGGCCCCCGTTGATCGCACGTGGCGGGCGGCGAGGAAGGTGGCGTCCAGAATGGCCGCCCCCGTTGATCGCACTTGGCGGGCGGCGAGGAAGATGGCGCCCAAGATGGCAGCCCCCATGAATCGCACATGGCCGGCCGCGTGGGGGAGGGTTGCCAAGATGGCGGCCCCCATGAGCCGCACATGTCGTGCGGAGGCGGAGTTAGCAGACATGCTGCCACATTGCGGGGTCTTTGGGTCTGTGAGTTGGAGGGGTGATTGTTCTGCGTAGCGTTCGAGTTGGAGTTTTTAGTTTTAGCCAGGCAGACCTTCGCAAAGTGTCCTTTCCGCCCGCAGCTGCTGCAGGTCGCGTTGCGGGCCGGGCAGTGCTGCCGGGGGTGTTGGGGCTAGCCGCAAAAGTGGCACGATAGCCCTCCGTGGTGGGCGGGTGGCCGCGCGGCGCAGGCCTGGGGTAGTCTCTGGTCGGGGGTCCACGATGGGGTCGCGTGGTCGGCTGGGAACGAGTTTAAGCTTTGAAAAGCAACCTCTAATGAGGTCGCTAGTGCTACCGTGTCCTTTTTCGAGGAGACGCTGCCGCACATAATTGGACCGGACCCCTGCAACATACACATCTCGGACGGTGAGTCCCATGTGCTGGGAGGCTGTCACAACCTGGAAGTTACATTCTCGTGCTAGAGATTTCAGGTCGCGCAGGTAGTCTTCCAGCGACTCTGCAGGGCGCTGGCGGCGGGTTGTAAAAATATGCCGCGCGTAAACTTCATTACAGGCGGTCGAGTATCGCGAGTGCCTTGGCGTAGGAGTCAGTGACATCAAGTTGAGTTGAAATATGATGGCTCACCCGTGCGTGTAGAAGACTGAGGGCGCGATTCTCCGCTGCCCACGACCGGTTGGAGAATAGCGGGAGGGCGTCCCCGACATTTTTCACGCCCTCCCGCTATTCTCCCCCCCCCCCCCCCCCCCCCCCGCATGGCCGCCCCACGACACGAATCGCTGCTCGCCGTTTTTTACGGCGAACAGCGATTCTCCCCAGGCCGATGGGCCGAGTGCCCAGGGCTTTATGGCCGTTTTTACGGCAGCAAACACACCTGCTTGCTGCCGTCGTAAAAACGGCTGCAACATGCCTGTTCTGCATCCAGGGCCCCGATTGGCACGGCAGTACCACGGCCGTGCCAAGGGGGGCATGGGCCCGCGATCGGTGCCCACCGTTACGGACGCACTCTTTGTCCCTCCGCCGCCCCGCAGGATCAGTCTGCGGGGCGGCCGAGGGAGATGACGGCCCCGCGCATGCGCAGGTTGGAACCGTCCAACCCGCGCATGCGTGGCTGACGTCATTGTGCGCGTCAGCCGGTGTGACGCTTGGCGCGCGGACCTAGCGACGATCGCTAAGTACGCGATGCCGTGCTTCACAGGGCCCCACTGCTAGCCCCGCCCAGGGGGGAGAATCGGGTCCCGGGAGGCTGCTGTGAAACACGGCCAGTTTCACGGCAGCCTTTACGATTCGCCGCATTTGCGGAGAATAGCGCCCTGAGTTTCTGTTCTTCAGTAACAGCGGAGGTAGTCGACGCAGCCAGGTAGGCTTGAAGCACCGAAGCTAATGCAGAAATATTTCCTTCGCTTCTGCAGCCTGTGGATCGAGTTCCAGCCGATCAGGTTTGAGGGCTGATTCCATGGTAGTTTTTTAAGTCGGTTAAATTGATGCGACCATCAATTCACTCAAGGACACGAATAGAAGTAAATTGTGGCTTTAATCGACTTACAACTAAGCCTGCCTGTGACTAGCTGAACTGAAGGCAGGCTCGCAAGACCACAGCACTTTATACTTCTGGATATGGGCGGAGCCATGGGCGGAGCCCTGTACATGCTCCTCATCTCTCCCTGTGGGCAGAGCCACACAACGGCTCACAGATGGAGCCCACAGGGACACAGTGATATACAGTGTGAATTTATATTATACATTCACCACAATTATTATTATTAAAACCTATTCCTTTAAGCCAAATATTTGATCACGTACCCTAATATCCCATATGTGGCTGCTTATCAAGTTTTGTTAAATGAAGGGCTGCACGTGGCACAGTGGTTAGCGCTGCAGCACTGGAGGACCCGGGTTCGAATCCCGGCCCTAGGCCACTGTCCGCGTGGAGTTTGCACATTCTCCCTGTGTCTGCATGAGTTTCAGTCCCACAACCCAAAGATGTGTAGGTTCAGTGGATTGGCCACTTCATTGAAAAGAAAAATTGGGTACTCTGAATTTTAAAAAAAAGGTTTTGTTAAATGCTTCTGTGAAGCATCTTGGGATGTTTCATTCTGTAAAGGTGCTGCATAATTTCAAGTTGTTGCTGTCGTGGAACCGATGTCCAGCTTGTGGGGTGAATGCCAATGGTGTGCTGCATTCCTTCAGTCGCGAGCAAGATTGTATCTGGCTGGAATAGAGATTGTCACACAGAATAGGCCGGTATCTTAACATGTACATCATGGTCACTGTGATTCTTGCACTAATTCAATTGCCTAAGGTGCTCTTCGAGGAATTTTCCAGGTCACTTTCTCTACTTGGACTGGATTTTCTACTTCTGCCAGGTTACATGGTTCCGGGTAGGTGGAGATTGTGTCCATTGTGATGTACTGTATAAGGAATTGCAGCCGGGAAAGAAAGGCTGGTTTGACGTGTAAGTCTGTTTCTGTTCAACCGTTTTACTTGATCATAATAATTATTTATGGCTTCCTTAGCAAAGTTCTACAAGTGGATATTCCATATGGGCAAGATTAGATTAAACTACAATTATCCTCGATAGATTTTATCTATGTTAAAGTTTTCGACAACGGACAATTAAAAAAAAAAGCTGTTGCAGTACAAACTCAGTTAAGTTTTGAAATATTTGAATATATATCTGGAGACTAATCCAGAGGGATGGGCAGACTGCTGTCTCAACTGTAATTGCATAAAATAATTATTTGGCATACAGTTACTATTTTTTAAAAGTATTTTTATTCCACAGATTTTCAAGATTTTTACAACCCACGAACCCCCAAACACCCCCCCCCCCACCCCAGAAATCTATGGTAACCAACTCCCCAAAATGCAAGATAAACAAACCTCAACAATTGTAGAACCCATCACTCCCCCCCCCCCCCCCCCCCCCCCTTTGGAGCACATTTCACTTTTTCCAAGGTCAAAAACTCCCAACAGGTCCTCCCGCCATGCTGAGGCATAGGGTGGAGAAGCTGACCTCCGCCCCAACAAGACCCACCTGTGAGAAATCAGCGAGACGAAAGCTAAAACATCTGCCACACCCAACCACCTGCAGCTCCGGCCGTAGCGCGAATATGGCTTCTAGGGGACCGGGCTCCATGTCCACATATAAGACCCTCCAAAATGGTGCTGAACACCATCCTCCAAAATCTTTCCAGCTTCAGGCAGGACCAAAACAAATGCACTTGGTCGGCAGGGCCCGTTCCACATCGCTCACAGACTTTCTCCACCCCTTTGAACAGCCGGCTCATCCTAGATTTTGTAACGTGTGCCCTGGAGACGACCCTCAGCTGTATCAGCCCCAGCCTCATGCACAAAGTTGAGGCATTTACCCTCAGCAGCACTCGCACCACAATTCGTCCTCCAGCACCATCCCCAACTCTTCCTCCCACTTCGCCTTAACCCCATCCATGGACAAACAATCCTCCTCAAAAATCCTCCCGAAAAATCACACCCCCCCTCTCCAACCTCCCTGCTGATAGAACCCCCTCCAACAACGATGAGGCAGGCATTATTGGGAAGGTTGGGAAGATCTTCCTCACAAAGTCCCCCACCTGAATATACCTGAAACATAGACCAAACTTCTCACCCCTCCTCCAGACTCACAAATCACCCCCCAAAAACATATCCTTCATTTCCTTGATCCCTTCTCTTCCCATCCCCGGAACCTCGCGTCCACCTTCCCCAGCTCAAACAGATGATTCCCCCTAATCGGCAGCCCCCGACCTCTTTCCCAACCTAAAATGCTGCCTAAACAGCCTCCAAATCTTCAACGTGGCCACCCCTACTGGATACTTCCCTGCGGCCATCGGGAGCCCGCCTTCGTCCTCACCCACAAAGCCCCCATCTCCCTATTCCATCCTTGAATCTTATCTGCATATGCCGCCCAATAGTAATACATCAAATTTGGGAGCCCTAGCCCCTCCCCCCCTCCTGGCCTGGCATCCCCTCTGCAATATCAGCTTCCTAATCCTTTTTAAAAAAAATAAATTTAGATTAGCCAATTATTTTTTCCAATTAAGGGGCAATTTAGCGTGGCCAATCCACCTACTCTGCACATTTTTGGGTTGTGGGGGCGAAACCCACACAGACACGGTGAGAACATGCAAACTCCACACGGACAGTGACCCAGAGCCGGGATCGAACCTGGGACCTCAGCGCCGTGAGGCGGTTGTGCTAACCACTAGGCCACCGTGCTGCCCTATCAGCTTCCTAATCCTGACCACCAGATCAGCATGTACAAATAAACCCCATTCTCCGATTCTGCGGCTATGTCCCCACGCAGGAATGAGAACAGTAGTGTTTTACGCCAGAAATCACCATCCATATCTTGTCACAGAAGCTTCAATTCGCCAGCAACCCCACATCCATCCTCCACCCCGGCTTTAGCCTGAGCGACCGATGTGCCCTGTCAAACTCATAGGGGGAGGGTTCTTGCCCCATCCCTATCAACTCAGCAAACATCTTTGCAAGGTACTCGGTCAGCCTCAGGCCCTCCACCCCCTCAGGCAAGCCCACAATTCTCAGATTTTGTCTCCGCGACCTGTTCTCCAGGTCCTCCACCTGAGCTCTGAACCTTTTGTTTACCTCTGACACCCTCCGCAGCTCCTCACCCTCGAGATGGTTGCTGTGTGGCAAAAGTGCCTACTCCACCCCCTTCAATTTCTCTTCTTGCTTCCGCACCTTGACGTATGATGAGTGGTCAGTGGTCTGATGAGCAAGTTTGCAGATGATACTAAGATTGGTGGAGTTGCAGATAGCGAGGCGGACTGTCAGAGAATACAGCAAAATATAGATAGATTGGAGAGTTGGGCAGAGAAATGGCAGGTGGAGTTCAATCCAGGCAAATGCAAGGTGATGCATTTTGGAAGGTCTAACTCAAGAGCAGACTATATGGTCAATGGAAGAGTCCTGGGGAAAATTGATGTACAGAGAGATCTGGGAGTTCAGGTCCATTATACCCTGAAGGTGGCAATGCAGGTCGATAGAATGGTCAAGAAGGCATACAGCATGCTTGCCTTCATCGGACGGGGTATTGAGTACAAGAATCGGCAGGTCATGTTACAGTTGTATCGGACTTTGGTTAGGCCACATTTGGAATACTGCGTGCAGTTCTGGTAGCCACATTACCAGAAGGATGTGGATGCTTTAGAGAGGGTGCAAAGGAGGTTCACCAGGATATTGCCTGGTATGGAGGGTGCTAGCTATGAAGAAAGGTTGAGTAGATTAGGATTGTTTTCATTGGAAAGATGGAGGTTGAGGGGAGACCTGATTGAGGTCTACAAAATTATGAGAGGTATGGACAGGGTGGATAGCAACAAGCTTTTTCCAAGAGTGGGGGTGTCAATTACAAGGGGTCACGATTTCAAGGTGAGAGTGGAAAAGTTTAAGGGAGATGTGCGTGGAAAGTTTTTTATGCAGAGGGTGGTGGGTGCCTGGAATGCTTTGCCAGCGGAGGTGGTAGAGGCAGGCACGATAGCATCATTTAAGATGCATCTGGACAGATATATGAACGGGTGGCGAACAGAGAGAAGTAGACCTTGGAAAATAGGCAACAGGTTTAGATAAAGGATCTGGATCGGCGCAGGCTGGGAGGGCCGAAGTGTCTGTTCCTGTGCTGTAATTTTCTTTGTTCTTTGTTTGTATGTCTTCATCACTGCCAACTTCGCCAGGACAATCGTTTCCTCCATCCACTCTTCAAGCGATGCCGTCATCTCCCTCCGAAACACCTCCAAATGCTTGGCAAATAGCCTTTCAAACTCCACCGACATCACCTCGGTAAGAGTTTCCACCATGAGGGGAGCGGCCCCACCCAAAGCCCCAACACCTGCCATTTTTCTTCCTTCGGGACTCACCACAGCACTCGCCGGAGGACTTTCGCTCGCCCTCTTTTTTCCAGCCCTTTTCTTCTGGGGCTTCAACATTCTGAACCTCCTTATGACTTCCCACACCAACTCATCCAAAAACTACCCCTTAAACAGGGCATAAAAGTCCAAAAACCAGACAATCTAGCTGGAGCCACCTAATGTGCGACCTTCACCCACATACCACTACCAGAAGTCGATGTATAGTTCCTATTGTTAGAATTGTATATGTGGCATAAATTAGATGAAAAACCACATTAAAAACAGAAAATGCTGGGAAAATACTTTGCGGGTTATGCAGAGAGAAAAAGAGGTAGTGGCCTTAACTATCCTGGTTCCATGGAGGTGGGTTAGGGGGTTGGAGTATTAGGGGAATGGAAATGTTGATTATATCGTGTTGGGTCAGCTCCATGACATGTGACTGCCTCCATCGGCGTTTGCTGGAAGTGAGCTCCTAATGGAGACAGCTGCTCCACTGGAAGTCTGGGTATCCAATTAGAATACTTCATAAGGCAATCAGTCCCTCTTCTGGCAAATGATCGACATTTTCCCAGTGGCAAACGGGCACCATGCTCTCTGGCAGTGGACTGAAATTTTCCCGATGTCACACCACGGGCAGCCTGCCAATACAGAGGAGGTGGATTCTCAGAGGTAAGACCAGGAGGCGAAACATAAGGGGCCTTTTATCAATTCTCCAGTCTTGAATCACATCACTCAGGTCCCCCAAATGCAGAAAGCATGTTCTTGCAGCCATTTAATGATGTGGAGATGCCGGCGTTGGACTGGGGTGAGCACATAAGAAGTCTTGCAACACAAGGTTAAAGTCCAACAGGTTTGTTTCAAACACGGGCTTTCGGAGCGCAGCTCCTTCCTCAGGTGAATGGAGAGGTATATATATATCTCCATTTAATGGAGATTGATGTGGATCTGCTCGTGTTGTACCTGCTGCAATGGCAGGTACTGTTCTCCTACTGGAGGCATCTCTATGCTGCTGCGCCTGCTGATGGCCCCTCAGCAGCATTCACACTGAGAAGGTGGCTGATGACCCGAATTGGATGGGGCTCCCAGAGGTGACATTTTAATTGGCTGCCTCCGGGAAGATCCTGTCCAACATCGTGCCATGGTCACATACGGGCTCCTGAATTGAAGCTACTGTCAGATCGGAATTCACTGAAGATAATTCAGTTCAGTGTTTCAGATCAATTACGTTTATTTATTTATTTTTTTTATAAATTTAGATTACCCAATTATTTTTTCCAATTAAGGGGCAATTTAGCGTGGCAAATGCACCTACTCTGCACATTTTTGGGTTGTGAAACCCATGCAGACACGGGGAGAATGTGCAAACTCCACACAGACAGTGACCCAGAGCCGGGATCGAACCTGGGACCTCAGCGCCGTGAGGCGGTTGTGCTAACCACTAGGCCACCGTGCTGCCCTCAATTACGTTTATTTAAAATTGGAAAAATGTTAAAGATGAAACAGTGTTTCAGTGAATACAATGGTGAAAACCGAAAATGCTGGAAAAACCCAGAGCCGGGATGGCAGCATCTTTGGAGAGATATACATGGGCAGCACGGTAGTGCACCATTTTCTGTTTTTAATATGGTTTTTTTTAATCTAATTTATGCCATATATACCTTTCTTTTTTTAAAATTTAGAATACCCAATTATTTTTTCTCCAATTAAGGGGCAATTTCACATGGCCAATTCACCTAACCTGCACATCTTTGGGTGTGAGGGTTAAACTCACGCAGACATAGAGAGAATGTGCAAACTCCACACGGGCAGTGGCCCAGGGTCGGGATTTGAACCTGGGTCCTCAGTGCCGCAGACCCAGTGTTAACCACCGTGTCACATGCCACCCTTATATACATTTCTAACATTGTCTCCCTGCCCTTGAGGTAGTGAATCATAGAATTTACAGTGCAGAAGGAGGCCGTTCGGCCCATCGAGTCTGCACCGGCTCTTTGAAAGAGCACCCTACCCAAGGTCAACACCTCCACCCTATCCCCATAACCCAGTAACCCCACCCAACACTAAGGGCAACTTTGGACACTAAGGGCAATTTAGCCCGGCCAATCCACCTAACCTGCACATCTTTGGACTGTGGGAGGAAACCGGAGCACCTGGAGGAAACCCACGCACACACGGGGAGAACGTGCAGACTCCACACAGACAGTGACCCAAGCCGGAATCAAACCTGGGACCCTGGAGCTGTGAAGCAATTGTGCTAACCACTATGCTACCGTGCTGTCAGGTGATCAAGGTGCTTCTGCACTGTCCGTTCACAAGTTTTTACTTGGTATTTGACTGGTCGGGGCTGTTGTACCACAGGCCCTGGAATCCAAAGTTTTGGATGTACACTGCGTATTCAGTTGTTAACTCCTGGTCAGTAGCTGCCATCTCCACCTTGCATCTGCAGGTTCTTACTGTGTTGCACTCTCCCGCCAAGATCGGGGAACCCATGGCTAAGGCGATACTGAGCCTCCAGCCCATCAATAGTTCAGCTGGTGCTATGGCGGTCCGTGGCATGTGGCATGGTCCGGCAACGAAATAGAAATCGTGCTCATCTCTTTCCACAGATCCCGTGATCTGTTTCTTCACCCCTCTCTTGAAGGTCTGCACCCCTGGTTCGGCCAGCCCGTTTGAGGAAGGAATGTGGGGCCGTTGGGATGTGTCTTACCCGATTAGCCTTCATAAAGTGTGCAAACTCATCACTGGTGAATGAGGTAGCATTGTCCATAACTAGCACCTCTGGAATGCTGTGGGTTTTGAAGGAGAGCCATAACTTCTCCACGGTGGACTTCGACATGGTGGATGACATCCAATGAACATCCAGCCACTTGGAGTGTAAAAATATGGAACCTTGGTAAGGCCCGGCAAAATCAGCGTGCAAGCGTACTCAATGCCGGCTCGGTTATTCCCATGGGTTCAGTGGTGCTTCTGATGCTTCTGGCATGTGGTACATTGTTGGGCCAGTCATTTGATCTCGCCATTGAGACCTGGCCACTACACATAGCCTCTGGCCAGCATCTTAATTTTCGACACCCCTGGGTGTCTGTTGTGGAGGTCCTGGAGTATGGTCCGTCTGCCCTGGCTTGGGATCACAATGCGAGCCCCCCACAGGAGGATGCCATTTTACACACTGAGCACCTGTATTTTGGTGTTAAAGGCCTGTAGTTCTTTGGTCTGCTCCCCTTGCTGGCCCCTGTGCAGGACAATATGGTGTATTTTTGCCAATACTGAGTCCTTTTGCATCCAGTATCTCGGTGGTGGTGACTGGCAAGGTGTCCATAAAGTTTCGTGTTGAAACGACCTTGTCAGCCATTGATGAGGATGGGGGGTGGGGGGGGCGGGTGGGGGGGGGGGGGGGGGAGACATGTTGTTAATTGAAGCCAGATCAGCGCATCTGCATTCGCAGTCTGCGTGCCTGGGCGATTTTCGAATGCGTACTCTTACTCCACTGGCAATAGATCATGACTGTATCTGGGCAGACACTATTGGCGAGTTTACCTTGTCCTCTTTAAAAAGTCCTAGCCATGGCCTGCGGTCCATCACAATGGTGAATCGACGGCCATATACATATTGATGAACTTCCTTCACCTCAAAGACGACAGTCAGCCCTTCTTTTTGATTTGCATGTAATTGTGTTCTGCAGCTGCCTAAGTCCGTGATACATATGCTATTAGCCTCTCCCATGCGTCCTCCATGTAGTGGGATAATACTGTCATACGTCACCAAATGGGGCTTGGCAGGGTTGTAATGGGTCAACAGCCCCGACAAGGTTAGCAGCAGCTTTACCATGGCGAAGGCTTCCCCTTGAGGTGCTCTCCAATGCCCATTCTTAGTGCTTCTTCAGGGAGTGGTTGGAGAGTGAACCAGGGTTTCACAGACGGAATGGTCTTTAGAAGGAGAGAGGGATGAAAGATGTGTTTGGTGGTGGCTTTACTTTGGAAATGGCTGATAAGTAGAGGATGGACCATTGAACTTGGAGGTTGGTGGGATGGGAGGTGAGGACAAGACAAACTCTGAGATGGAGGGAAAACCAGAAATGTGGGAAATGAGACAGATATGGTGAAGGGCCAGGTAGTAAATTGGCAGAACCCATTTACACTGATCTTCTGACAAAGTCATTATCGCTAATTGGGAGAACATCTGAGGAAATGTGCGTAGCATTTTGGGGAAGGATGGCCCATAGTTGCAGTACTCTGCCCGTTTGGGCAACTGCGCCAGAAATTTGGTAATGGACTCTCCTGGGGTTCTCTCTACTGTGTTGAATAAGTATAGTGGCCCAATGACCGATGGCTTGGGGTGGTAGTGGTTTGTCATGAGCGCCACTAGCTCTTCGAATGTCTTGCCGTCTTGGGCTGCGGGGCATGGTAGGCTCTTTCTGACGCGGAAGGTGGGGACCCACAAGTGGTCAGAATTACCGTCTGCCGATCATTCCCAACGATAGCATTCACCTTAAAAAAAGCCGCATACGCTCCGTGTACTGAGCCCAGTCTTCTGATTCTCTCTCAGAGAGATGCTGCCAGGCCTGCTGAAGTATTCCAGCATTTTCTATTTTTATTCCACATCTCCAGCATCTAGAGAGGTAAGGAAAGTTTGGGAAAGGAGTAGAAAGAACTGATAAGAGTGCATTAGATTAAATGATAAAAGGGGTGATGATGAAAGGCAAGATGCGATTTTAATGAAATCAGTTAAAATGCAAAAAAATGAATCTCGAGAAGTAGCAACATCACCAATGGTTGTTGTCTGAAAAAATGGGAGCTGTGGCTATGATCTTAAGTAGTTGAAATCAATGTTGAGTCCATGAGCTGTAAAGAGCCTCATCAAAAAATAAAATGCTGTTCCTGGAGTCTCTGAGCTTCTCTCAATGTGGGAGGTCGAGTGTGGAAAGGTCAGAGTGGAGAGCAGAATTAAAATGACAGGAAAACAGAAGCTCAGAGTCAGGTCTGCAGACTGAACCAACGTTCTCCACAAAGAGAGCAGCAGCACTATCACTGCAACAACGGCCTCAGCAATGGTTTGGGGTGTCAGCCTTGATTATTATGCTCAAGTCCTGGATTGGGACTTCATCCCAAAATTTTGCGATGGCAAGATTGCTCAAAGCTGAGTTGCAGCAGTGTGCTCAATTTGAAAAAAATGCAAGTAAATTACTGTTCCACTTGTAAGGAATGTTTGGAACATTGGATATTGCGAAGGGAGAAGTTAAAGGGCATGCATTGTATTTCTTGCAAATGCATGGAAAGGTAAGGAAGAGGATTTTGGGAGTGGTTGGAGAGTGAGCCAGGGTTTCACAGAGAGAATGGTCTTTAGAAGGAGAGAGGGATGAAAGATGTGTTTGGTGGTGGCTTTACTTTGGAGATGGCTGATAAGTAGAGGATGGACCATTGAACTTGGTTGGTGGGATGGGAGGTGAGGACAAACCCTGTTATGGTTCTGAGAGGGAGGGAAAAGCAGAAATGTGGGAAATGGGACAGAAATGATGAAGGGCCAGGTCATCATAGATCGCGGAATTTACAGTGCAGAAGTAGGCCATTCGGCCCATCGAGTCTGCACCGGCTCTGGGAAAGAGCACCCTACCCAAGGTCAACACCTCCACCCTATCCCCATAACCCAGTAACCCCACCCAACACTTAGGGCAATTTTGGACACTAAGGGCAATTTATCATGGCCAATCCTCCTAACCTGCACATCTTTGGACTGTGGGAGGAAACCGGAGCACCCGGAGGAAACCCACGTACACACAGGGAGGATGTGCAGACTCCGCCCAGACAGTTGGTAAATTGGCAGAACCCATTTACACTGATCTTCTGACAAAGTCATTATAGCTAATTGGGAGAACGTCTGAGGAAATATCTTTAATTATGCCTTTGTTTGCCATTTATAAAACATAGGAGGGGACTTGATAGCAGAAATGGGGTAAATTGAGGCATCACTATAGTGGCCTGCCTTGTTTCTAATTTAAATAAGCAAATTGAATTCAGAGGTCTGTTAAATCCACAGATGATATAGAACTCGGAGAGATAGTTGAAACTGGGAATTAAAAATGATTAGTCAAATTCTGTAATTGTACAGAATAATGACTGATAACATTTATTCACTAGTCAAATACTGCACAAATGAAAAGAAATTGGCCTTATTTAAATTTGTCAGCTGAGCTGCATGGCACCAAACAGTCCTCCGTTTCACCAGACTGAACTGTACAAACTGAGTCGGACTTAATGACAGCCAGATAAGTTGCGATTGGGGTCACTGTTGTGGGGGGTGAGGGATCTTTCAATGGCCCAAATTAGTTTGATGGGTTCTCAGTGTAGCATTCCTCTTTATCTAGAGCCCACAAAATTTATTGAACACTTACCTTGTGCATATCACTGTTAGGTCAGCGTTTGATGGTCATCTCCAGCTGCTCTTGAGAAGGTGGTGGTGAGCGACCTTCCAGAAGCGCTGCAGTCCATGTGATGTGGCTACACCCACAGTGGTGTTCGGAAAGAAGTTCCAGGATTTTGACCCAGTGACAGCAAGGAACGGCAATATAATTCCAACTCAGCATGGTGTGTGTCTTAAGTCACTTCTTGCGTTCAGCTGTTTTGCACATGATTGAAAGCAAGGCTTTAAAGAGGCGATGAGCTGAGTGTCCCTGATGGATGGATGGATTTGTTTATTGTCACGTGTACCGAGGTACAGTGAAAAGTATTTTTCTGCAAGCAGCTCAACAGATCATTCAGTACATGGGAAGAAAAGGGAATTGAACAGAATTCAAGAAAATACATGAGAATACATAATAGGGCAACACAAGATATACAATGTAACTACATAAGCATTGGCACCCAAGCGTTGCATGTGTGCAGGCTTTCTCTGTAAGTACCACTTGATGGCTCTATTGACATCATCTTCCATCACTTCGCTGATGATTGAGAATAAACTGATGGGGGAGTAATTGATCAGGTTGGATTTTTCTTGCTTTTAGTAGACATACTAGGCTATTTTCCACGTTGTGCGTTATATATCAGTGTTGTAGCTGTTGGCGAGGGACCTTTCAAGGCCCTTTACTCTTCCATTGCTCATGAAACTGATTGGAGACTGTGCCATCCTACTTCAAAGGGCAATTACGGTCCTTTTCTTTTGCTGCCCATCCCTGATTGCCCTTGACAATATGGTGGTGAGTTGCCTTCTTAGACTGCTTCTGTCCATCCCAAGTATATCCACAGAGCTGTTGAGTTCTAGAACTTTGACCCAGTAACAGTGAAGGAATGATGATAAATGTATGTAATTAGAACATAGAACATAGAACAGTACAGCACAGAACAGGCCCTTCGGCCCTCGATGTTGTGCCGAGCCAGATCACCCTACTCAAACCCACGTATCCACCCTATACCCGTAACCCAACAACCCCACCCTTAACCTTACTTTTTAGGACACTACGGGCAATTTAGCATGGCCAATCCACCTAACCCGCACATCTTTGGACTGTGGGAGGAAACCGGAACACCCGGAGGAAACCCACGCACACACGGGGAGGACGTGCAGACTCCGCACAGACAGTGACCCAGCCGGGAATCGAACCTGGGACCCTGGAGCTGTGAAGCATTTGTGCTAACCACCATGCTACCGTGCTGCCCATTTCGACTCTGATTTCCAAATCAGAAGTGGCTCATCACCTGAATCAGGTGGATGCTTTAAACGTTTTGCAGTATTGGCCCTTTTTAAAATGTCTCACAATCATGCTCCACTGTCACTGAAAGTTTGGAACTTATAGATTGAATTTTGTCTTTTTGATTTGAATTGATTTATTATTGTCACATGTATTAGTATACAGTGAAAAGTATTTTTTCTTGCATGCTGTACAAACAATGCATACCATACATAGGTGTTATAACCTGCCTGCTTACCACTGGCTGGGGACTAATGGCAATCCCACAATCCTTAGGGAGTATGGGTTTCCCCAATGAGGGGTGCGGAGAAATCATTAGCAAATTCCCTGCATAAATAGAGCTGGACAGTATGGGAACCTGCTACAGAGGAGTGAGCAGCAAGGGAGTTGCTGCTGCTGTTGTTGTATATATGTTATTGTAAATAAATGTTATTTCTTTCTATCCTTCAACTTGTGCTGGATTCTTCGTGGCCCTCACAAAACTGGTGACGACGATTAAAGTGGATAGCCGTCTACACAGCTACACAGTACAGCACAGAACAGGCCCTGCAGCTACACCTCCCTGGATTTTTGTTGGATACAGGTTGGAAGTTTTTTTCTATTACACCATGCCTCTGTATGGACGTTTGGATGTCTTTGATGCTGCGCTGGAAAGTTGGAACCAGTACGCACAATGGATGCGTTCCTATTTCCGGGCAAACAACATCACCGAAAACGAGCGCCAGGTGGTCATATTGCTCACCGCCTGCGACCAGCATACGTTTGGGGTGATTAGGAGCCTTACGTACCCAGCTGCGCCAGACACCAAGGCGTTTGATGAACTTGTGAACTTAGTGGGGCAACATTTTAATCCAACCCTGTCCATGATAGTCCAGCGTTATGGTTTAATACCGCTGAGTGGACCTCAGGAGAATCCCTTGCAGAGTTTCTATCCAGGCTACGCAGGATTGCAGAGTACAGTGACTATGGTGAGACCTTGTCAGAAATGTTACGCGACCATTTGGTTTGCGGTATTAACAATGCAGCCACCCAGTTGTTAGCTGAGCCAACATTGACTTTTCAACAGGCCATTCAAATAGTATTGTCCCGAGAGAGCACAGAAGGGGGAGTGCAGGAGCTACAGGGAATGGAGGTGCATGCCTAGGGGCGCAACCCCTTCCATCCAAAAGCGTCTCTCCGCACCCACGCAGTACCCTGGGCAGGGTGGTGTCTGGATCGATGCCAGTGACCGACAGATGTTCCTTCCCAAAGTGAGCCTTCACCAGAACCAAGGGATGAGGAGCCATGCCCGTGTCAGACTTGTGGGCACCGACCCCGTCGCGGACGCCATTCCTGGGGGTGCCAGAGGCGCCGTCGTTCTGACAGAAACTGGGGCCAGCCCAGGGGCCGTACCTTCCATTTGGATGAACCTGCGGCGACTACTCCCGTGGACGTGGAGACGCAGGACAATTGCCTGCAGCTGCATTGTGTGGCAGCTCCCCGTGTGACCCCCATTAAGATGACAGTACGAGTCAATGGTCACCCGCTTGAGATGGAGTTGGAAACTGGCGCAGCGGTTTCCGTGATCGCCCAGAGGACATTCGACCGCATCAAACAGGGTATACAGATCCTTACATTAATCGACACAAAGCACCTCCCAAAGCTGCAGACTGGCTCGCTGACATCTCGGAATTTCTCTACCTGGAGAAGATTAAGTACACCATCCGAGGGTCAGAGGAAGGCTTCCTGGATACTTGGGGGCAGTTCGTCGGCCTATTCTAAAACCTGTTCGAGGCCAGCAATGAGGGGTAAACCGGGGAAAAAAAAAAGATGAAGACCTAAAGGACTGCGCAACCCGGGGGGGGGGGGGGGGGGGGGGAGCAGGAAGGGGAGGATATCATAGACCGATCCAGAGGGCAGCAAAATATGCATACAGTTAGTCAAATGAAGGACAAAACAAACCTCTCTATAAAATAAAGCAAATTAGCGCGGGCAAGAAAAATGTAATGTATACAAGTAACAACAGTTTATAAATATGAGAAAAGCCAATAAAAAGATTTTCAAAAAAATCATTAACCAACACACAGGCCAGGTTGGCCACCTACATGGGGGATCCATTGGACATTGCAGAAACTACGATGACCCCTGTTGTTTATGGACGACCGGAGGGGCGTTTCCCACTTATCGTGGGTGGCTGCATCATGGTCAGGACTGGTTTGCGGCTGCAGTGGCTGCACATCCTCCAAACAGGTTCTGGAGGGTTGACGGAGGTACTGGGATGGTACCCAGATGTATTCCAGCCCGGTTTGGGGAAAATAAAGGGGTCGTAGCTCTTATCCAAGTTGAACCAGGAGCCACACTGCACAATTTCTGGGCACGCCCGGTGCCTTACGCCTTGTTCGAGAAGGTAGAAGGGAAGCTCACTCGTTTGGAGTCCTTGGATATTATCAGGTCCGTCCGTTTCACTGACTGGGCAGCCCCAATTGTACCTGTAATGGAGCCGGATGCCACAGTTCGATTGTGCAGCGACTATAAACTTACAGTGAATCCTGCTTCCCGGCTCGATCGCTATCCAATGCCTCGCATAGAGGATCTCTGTGAAGCTTGCAGGCGGACTCTCGTTCACGAAATTAGATATGAGCCACACCTACCTACAGTTGGAGCTGGACCCAGCCTCCCAGCCATATGTAACTATTAATACGCACCGGGGCCTGTATGAATATACACGGTTTCCCTTTGGGGTATCCTCTGCCTGCGCTATCTTTCAACACGTCATGGAGGGCATCTTGAGGGGTTTACCGCGTGTCGCTGTCTACTTAGACGACGTTTTGATTACAGGTGTATCGGAGCAGGATCATTTGGAAAATTTGGAAGCTGTCCTTAGATGCTTTTCAGAGGCTGGAGTCCATTTACGTTGTAAAAAGTGCGTCTTTCAGGCGAAAGAAATAGTCTACCTGGGTTATCGGGTGGACCGCGAAGGTTTGCACCCCGTCGCAGAGAAGGTGCGCGCAATTCAACAGGCCCCAGCCACGACTGACACTTCGCATCTTCATTCTTTTCTCGGCCTCGTAAACTATTAAGGGAAGTTCCTCCCCAATCTGGCAACTACGCTGGCCCCGTTGCACCTTCAGCTGAAGAAGAATCACACCTGGGTTTGGGGTCAGCTGCAAGAAACCGCTTTCTGGCTTTTCCGAGAGGATAAGCCAATACCGCCCATTGCTTCCGCACAGATCCAGCGCTGGGCATTGTTTTTTTTTTCTTTTTTATAAATTTAGATTACCCAATTATTTTTTCCAATTAAGGGGCAATTTAGTGTGGCCAATCCACCTACTCTGCACATTTTTGGGTTGTGGGGGCGAAACCCACGCAGACACGGGGAGAATGTGCAAACTCCACACGGACAGTGACCCAGAGCCGGGATCGAACCTGGGACCTCAGCGCCATGAGGCGGTTGTGCTAACCACTAGGCCACCGTGCTGCCCGCGCTGGGCATTGTTGCCCGCTGCCTATGAGTATTCTCTGGAGCACAAACCAGGAACCCAGACAGTGAATGCCTACGCACAGAGCCGATTGCCTCTATCCACCGGCCCCATGTCGACCCCCATGTAACCCTAAATTTTATGGATTCCTTGCCTGTCACGGCATCACAGATCCGTGAGTGGACCCAGACAAAGCCAGTCCTGTCAAAGGTTCGGCACATAGTCCTGTATGGTGGGCAGTATAGACAGCTCACAGGCGAGTTTCCTCCAAGCTGTCAGAATTTAGCAAGGAAGACAGTATCCTCTTGTGGGGGACGCATGTAATTGTCCCAGAAAAAGGACAGGAGCTGATACTAAGGGACTTGCACAATGGGTGTGACCAAAATGAAAATGTTGGCCCGGAGTTATGTCTGGTGGCCAGGCCTCGACACAGACATTGAGAAGGTGGCCCAAACTGCTCCATTTGCCAGGAGCATCAGAAGCTTCCGCCGGCTGCGCCCCTACATCACTTGGAAATGGCCAGGCCGGCCTTGGGTGCGCTTACATGCGGATTTCGCCGGCCCTTTTCAAGAATCCATGTTCCTTCTATTAATCAGTGCCCAGTCTAAATGGCTAGAGGTGCATAAGATGGTAGGCGCAACGTCCTGCGCAATAATCGAGAAGATGCGTTTGTCGTTCAGTACGCATGGCCTCCCCGAGGTGCTGGTCACGGACAACGGCACTCCGTTCACAAGTGAGGAGTTTGCGAGGTTCATGAAGAGGAACAGCATATGCCATATCCGCACCGCTCCATACCACCCGGCTTCCAATGGGTTGGCGGAGCGCGCAGTGCAGACATTCAAACAGGGCCTAAAGAAGCAGTCTTCTGGGTCTATGGTAATGAGACTTGCTCATTTTTTGTTTTCATACAAGACCACTCCACACGCGGTGACTGCGATAGCTCACGTGAAACTCCTAATGGAGACTTCGCAACCACCTTAGCATGGTTTTCCCGGACATTGGCGCAAAAGTACGCCTCACTCAAGAACGGCAGTGACATGGTTTTTCTCGGCATTGGCCGATTCAGTTTGCTCCCGGTGACCCAGTGTTCGTTCAAAATTTTGCTGGTGGTGTTCAGTGGGTCCCTGGCTTTATCAATCGCCGAACTGGCCCTATCTCTTACCAGGTACAAGCCCAGGGTTGTCTCCAGCGCAAATATGTAGACCACGTTCTGTCCAGAAGACCATCTCTTCCAAGATTCCCCGTCCCCGGAGCTAATTTCTACAGCCACAGAGACCAGATACAGAGGAGAGTATTCCTCACAATCTTCCTCTGGTGCCGCACTCAAAGCCTGCGCAAGTCTTTGCAAAACCGCGTGGAGATAGAGACGCCGAGATGACAGAGGCAGCGGACTCCGACTCCGAGATGGAGACAAAGGACGCCTCAGAGGGGGAGTCCTCGGGCCCTCAGGCTGTGGATGTACAACCATTACACCGTTCATCATGGAAGCGCCGTTCTCCGTCTCGTTACAAGCCGCCCGATCCAGCGCTGCGTGCAAATTTTGTCCGGCCTGCGGCAAAACGAGTCCGACGCCCTCCTTCGCCAGGGTCTTCGGTGGATTCCTTGTACTTTGGGAAAATCCTTAGGGAGTATGAGCTTCCCCAATGAGGGGAGGGGGCAGAGAAATCATTCGCAGAGTCACCTGCATAAATAGAGCTGACCAGTATGGGACCAGCTAGAGAGGATTGAGCAGCAAGGGAGTTGCTGCTGCTGTTGTGTATATATATGTGTTATTGTAAATAAATGTTATTTCTATCTATCCTTCAACTCGTGCTGGATTCTTTGTGGCCCTCACAAAAATAGGGAAGGAATGAGAGACTGCAGAATATAATCTTACAGTTATAGCAAGGTGTAGAGAAAAGATCAACTTAATACGAGATAGGTCCATTCAAAAGTCTGATGGCAGCAGGGAAGAAGCTGTTCTTGAGTAGGTTGGTACGTGACCTCAAACTTTGGTATATTTTTCCTGACGGAAGGTGGAAGAGAGTATGTCCTGGGTGCGTGCGGTCCTTAATTATTCTGGCTGCCTTTCTGAGGCAGCGGCAATTATAGATCGAGCCAATGGATGGGAGGCTGGTTTGCGTGATGGATTGAGCTACATTCATGACCTTTTGTAGTTTCCTGTGGTCTTGGGCAGAGCAGGCTCCATACCAAGCTGAGGTACAGCCATAAAGAATGTTTTCTGTGGTGCATCTGTAGACGTTGGTGAGAGTCGTAGCTGACATGCCAAATTTCTGGCATGTCAGAAGTAGAGTCATTGGTGGGCTTTCTTAACTAGTGTCGGCATGGGGGGAACCAGGACAGGTTGTTGTTGATTTGTACACCTAAAAACTTGAAGCTCTCGACCCTTTCTACTTCGTTCCCATTTATGTAGACAGGGCATGTTCTCCACTACGCTTCCTGAAGTCGATGACAATCTCCTTCGTTTTGTTGACATTGAGGGAGAGATTATTTTCTTTCTGATCTCTGAAGTTCTGCTCATCAGAACCTACAACTGTTCTAAAACTTGACTGCCTGGATGCTATGTGAGACCCGGTAAAGGGTTAATCTAAAAAGAATATGTCAGAAAACCACAACTGCAGAAAGATGGGCATGACCAGAGACTGCTGATCACATTCCTGAATTATAATGTAGTAATCCAGGAGCCACCAAGAGGAGGGTTCAAACAGGTTTATCCTGAACTCTAAAATAAAGCCGTACCCATGGTGTACTGCACAAGTGTCCCAGCCCGGCCGGAATTCCCGGTCCGGATCTCGGATGGCATTTAATAGACTCGGAAATTAGTTTTAGATGGATGGGCTTCCGCCCGTCACCATGGGATCTCGTATTCCACGAGCACCACGGGGAGATCGATAAGTGATTCCCCGTGGTCCCTGTGAGGGTTATAACACATAATCTTACCTGGAAACTGTTTAACCACAGGATGGGTATTTTCTGTGATATTGTACATTAACATCATCACAACATAACTGATCACATTTGGAGCTGGAAATGTCGTCGTCATGGTGAGCTGGAGTCTATTGTATGCTGTTGTGAAGAGTAAGATAATAAATTAATAATCAACCAGCAGGAAGGGCCCAAGAGATGAGTTAATCGACAGTACAATACCACTAATCAGCCGTACTCCAGTGGCTGCGGTCATGCATGAAGAAAGAAAGATAAAAGGAAAGCTGAAGACCCAGTGGAGCAGGAGAACCCGGGACCATCACTTCAGAAACAGATCTGAAGTTGGACTTTGTGACTAAGTATTCTGGCTGCAGGCTGGATTACCCGGAAGACAGATGGGTAAAGTCACGCAGAGAAGAAGGGGATATTTGATTGATGTAATTGCGATATTTAGTGATTAAGCTGACTTTAGTAAAGCATTGTGATTGCTTATATTGAAACTTTCGAGGTGGCACGGTGGCGCAGTGGTTTAGCACTGCTGCCTCATGGCGCTGAGGACCCGGGTTCGATCCCGGCCCCAGGTCACTCTCTGTGTTGAGTTTGCACGTTCTCCCTGTGTCTGCATGGGCCTCACCCCTATAACCCAAAGACATGTCGGGTAGGTGGATTGACCATGCTAAATTTCCCCTTAATTGGAAAAAATGAATTGGGTACTTTAAATTTATAATTAAATAAATTGAAACTTTATGCATCTTGGCTCTTACTCAATACCATTGGTAAGTGTGTAGAACGTGCTATTAGACACAGGTCAACAATATCCTGCATTAAGTCGACCTTCGCTATCCCACATCCCTTGCTGAGTTTCATTTAGTTTGTTTTCCTCCATCTGTAAATTTCAAAATCATCTATCTTGTTTATGAATCCTACTGTCACATCAGCAACCTCCTTGAGATCTAATTTCCTGAATTCATGCTCTCTAACCTTTATTCTTTACTTTTGCTGCTGCCATCACCTATTTTGATGTCACATTCTGGAATGGTCTCCCATAAACCCCCAGACTATAAAAATGTCCCAAAAAAAATCACCTTTCCTATTTATCTCTATCTTCTGCTTTCAAATATTTCCACTTGTTTCTAATCAATTGCGTTTGTTTTCAATAAGGAAAGTATGTGTGTGGAAGTGAAGGAATAAAGATCAGTCAGTTTTCTTTTCTTGGTTGACTTTGGTAAGTGGCTCTATGCCACACCAAAACAACAAGACCTAACTCCGAATTTATGAGTGATAAGAGGTGATATCAATCATCAGAGGAGCAAAATCAGAACAAAATCTGTTGAGGTTTACAATCACGCAGTGGATGACATAGTGACAAGAGTATGAAAGGAAAAGAGGCAAGGCGTGTGAATGTAATTAAGCACAGTGGTTAGCACTGCTGCCTCGCAGCACCGAGGACCCGGGTTCGATCCTGGCCCGTCACTGTCAGTGTGGAGTTTGCACATTCTCCTCGTGTCTGCGTGGGTTTCACCCCCACAACCCAAAGATGTGCAGGGTAGGTGAATTGGTCATGCTAAATTGCCCCCGAATTGGAAAAATTTAAAGAAAAAAATGGAAGCTAGTTTCTTTATCTTGGGATTTAGTGCCCTCTCTTTTTAAATAAATTTAGAGTACCCAATTATTTTTTTTCCAATTAAGAGGCAATTTAGCGTAGCCAATCCACCTAACCTGTACATCTTTGGATTGTGGGGGTGAGACCTGCGTAGACATGGGGAGAATGTGCAACTTCTACATGGACAGTGACCCAGGGCTGGGATTCAAACCCGGGTCCTCAGCGTCGTAGGCAGAAATTTTTAACAGTTGGTCATCATCTCTGCATTTTCTTCTCTTTGATGGAAATCAAGCCAAGTTTAACGAGAGCTGATCTTAGCAGTTCTTGATGTGAGTGATGTGGCAGGTCAAATTCCACCTGATATACCTCCAGTCACAAAACTGCTTTGGAAGAAACATTCATTCTAAGTAGAAGTTAGTCTTTTTTTTTGGTAGCTTTATTGAATGTACGATGGATGAGGAAACCTATATCAGCCATTGTCACTAAATTTGAATTCAGACAGTACTGCTTATTCAAAACAATTAAAACCAAGGGACAACCTCAGAATTCACACTGTCCTCCACAAGTATTAATCTATGATTTCTAAATGGATCGAATGAACAGAAGTAGATTACGCGGAACCAATCAAAGGTGATTTACAAAGTGCAACAGCGCCAACTGTTGGTCAGTAGCTGTACTGCTGAAAAAGAACATAAACCAGTAAAGTGTATGTTATACTTCATGGCTGACCATTAAACAGCAGGAAAAAAAACAGACTCCTTGCTGATTCTTAGTAGTAATGACTGACTCCAAAACATCCTCATTGAAAAATAAATTTCTCCGTGAAATTAATACTTTTCAAGTGAGGAAGGTCTATTTCTGTAAACTGAAATACTGAATTTGAGTAATGTCCCAATTGGTGAAAGATTTTACCATGTGAATTACAATATAGTAAGTGCGGCGTATTAGATCTTGGTTAAGAAAATTAAGGAGGTCTGGGAGAATAGGGGCAGAGGATCAACGTATCTGGGAGTTCAAATACATAAATCACTTAAAGTAGCAATACAAACGGCAGCACGGTGGCTCAGTGGGTTAGCACTGCAGTCTCACGGCGCTGAGGTGCCAGGTTCGATCCTGGCTCTGGGTCACTGTCTGTGTGGAGTTTGCACATTCTCCCTGCGTTTGCATGGGTTCCGCCCCCACAGCCCAAAGATGCAAGGTAGGTGGATTGAACACACTAAATTGCCCCTTAATTGGAAAAAAATAATTGGGGACTCTAAATTTAAAAAAAAAGTAGCAATACACCTTAATAAGATCATTAAAAAAGCAACCCAAGCACCTCAGCGCTGCAATCATTGGGCGCCACAGAGCACATTAGCCACATTCTGCAGATTACTGGGAAGTGACGGCTGCCAAGAAATCTGCCCCGAAATTCTCCAATGCTTCACTGGAGAGACTCCTCGAAGCCAATGAGACCCACCGTGACATAATCTCCCTGGGCTCAGGGCAGACAAAGTCAAGAGCAAAGTCAGGAGGCGGTGGCAGCGGTGATCTCCGCCAATGATCTACAGAAGAGGACAGCCATCCAGGGGATGAATGATCGCCTCAGTCCTGACAGGGTAAGTCATTCTTCTCATCACTCTCAACTCGTATACTGCCTTAACTTGTGCCTTTGACCACATCTTTTACACATAAATACTTCATCCTGATCTTTAATCTGTTTGTTAGTGTGCAGAGAGCTGCAGAAACTTACAGGACTTTTATTGGAAGTTTCACACCTTTTTGGAAAAAGGGCAGCAACCGGAGTGTTTTCCCCCAAGAAGACACCGCCATTACTGAGAAACATTTTAGAATGCTGTGCTGCTAGGTCGTGAGCCTGACAAATCTTAACTGTTTGTTCCAAAGACAGCTCCGATTACCTCTGCAACCGTTCCCTCACCTTATTTTCATTTACACCAAACACAATCTAGTCCCGAAATATGGAAGAACCACCATAGAAAATGTACAGGTTTTAGCTTTTCACTTTAAATCAGTGATGAAATGATCGATAGACTCTCCTGTCTTCTGTAAACGTAATCTAAACACGTAGTGTTCATAAATATCATTCTTTCTGGAGTTGTAATGTGCATCAAAACTTCAAATGACTTTGTTAACATTTTTACTATCTTTACCGTCTGCAAATTCGGGCTCTGCCGCTGTTAGGAACGTTGCTACCGTACGCAAATCTGATTGATTTTCTAAATTTACTGCAGTAGGAAATTGTCGTTTAAACACACACCAGTTGCCATCCACATTACCATAACATCTGAGATTCATTGGTGGCTTCAAGGACTCCATGTAGTTCATTCTTGCAGTCTGCAAAATATTCAAATCTCTGTGGGCCTCATGGCAAGCCGATAGGTTTTTTTTCTGTGTGTTTAATACAATCCAACCCTGGTACCATGGAATGTTCTTGTTGGATGGCCTGATTTATATTACAAGAACACTTGGAGCTAAAGCTATAAACGATTTATTAACATTAACTGTGGGCAAACTACAAAACAACAGATGAATCAAGAGCAAGCACAAACAACCTCTCTCCAGCTTCCTCAAGCCAGTCTGAGGAGTTACCTGACTCTAACTTTTACTTCTATATTAGTGAGACACCTAGTGGTCATGCAGTGAATTCCAACACAACCATGATATCACTACACACCCCAATGACCATCCATCTTGGCCCCTGGTTCTGCAGAGTTCCACTGGCCATATGGGTCCAAGGATGCCAGCGAGGATGTGCGTCAGGTCCAAGGGACTGGGCACTGACCGTGCCAGGGGTGCGGGGAATGGGAGGAGGGGGAGACATGCATAGGCAGGATCCACAGTTGGACCTGATTGGGAATAGGGGTGCGCACCATGCTAACATGTCAGCTTCCACCCTCTGCAGACAATGGATATTGGAGTACAACCAGCAATGGTGGTCTTCCTCCTAGTCGCTGCAGACCTGGGGGTTCACTGTGGCTGTATGAGCTGGAGGTGCTCGAGGAAGAGGAGAAAGCTACAGCAGCAGAGCCTGGCACAAAGGATCAGGAGGCAGCCAGTAAGGATGGAGAGCCAGCCGCCCAACAGGCCGAGGAAGAGGAGGTGCAAGGGAGGTGAACATCAGGACACGTGCCTTGTTGCCACCTTGTTGGCTGAGATGGTGTGTGGGGGGAGAAAAGGGTGTATATGCGGCTGCAGCTTGTCAGCCTCCTGAGTGCCAGTCACAGACCCGGCAAATCCGGCACCGATTCTCATTGGAATCGATTGTGTTCCACGTGGGGCTACTGCTAGCTCATCAATCGTTGAATCTGTCCAGTTACAGCACCGGTTTTGCTGTCATAGAAATTAAAACATCTTGCCCTGGCATCAACACTTAGTCTCAGGTACGGAGAATCTGGTCGCCTAGCTTTGGCTCAGTGATAGGTGGTGCTGTTGTCCACAACGTTACATATCCTGGAGCTTTTGGTCTGTGACCTGATGCTGTCTGATTTCTTGCTGCTGCATACCTATCGTGCCACCTGTTCCCCATAGCTGGAATACAACTTTCCTCATAATGGATGAGGAGAAGCGGGAGATTAGATTGTAAAAAGGTACGTGCTTGGAGAATCCTGTATTATTTAACATTGATCAAGCTGAATATTCTAAACTGAATGTTTTTGGAAGCAGGACTTTTCTCTTTTCATCACATTTGTTCATTCAACAAACAAAACTTTTATTTACCGTTCCAGAGGCAGAGCTGAAGAATATAAACACAGCTACAAGTTTGAGGGCATTCGGTAAATTGAAAAATGTTATTTTCAATAAATCATTTAGATACAGGTCAGTAACCGTTCTGATGTGAAAGAATGACGACACTAGTTATGAAAGGGTGGAGAGCTAGCATGGGAGCCAGAAGGTGGAATTGAGTCAGCAATAGTTGAGTGGGGCTCAAGGTAGTAAGAGGTGGGATCTCATTGAGGAGATGAATGAACTTCAAGAGGGCAAAATGGGACAGAAACCGTGAAATGGTAACAACTTAAGCCCAGACTCGATGTGGTGCTGGACGTCTAGGAAGGAAGTGAAGAGGCAGGTGGCACAAATGAATGAACTCAATCTTAAAGGTGTGAAATCCTCAAAAACAGAACTGGTTAGAGTAGAGAGCATGGGAGAAAAGGGTTTCAGGTAATGGATGATCTTGGAGGAAATGAGCTTGGAATTATCCTTGCCCTCCAGGATGATTCTTTTGAGTTACAGGTGTTTTTAACCAAGGATAATAAAGTTTTATTTGGTTGAATGATTGGTGACTAGGGCATAGAGCCAGGTATACTTGAATTTATACCCTTTTTACCCGAGGAATTGAAGTTGTTGGTGGTATCATGGGTATGACAGTGGTCAGAGACATTGGGCGAATTCTCCCATTTGAGAATGTGCTGCGAAAGGCATTGGAATATGGAGTTTTTCCCACTGCAGAGGCTGGAAGCAAAGCAATGCCATATCTTCCAGTCCCAATCTCATTAATTATGTACCTGGATATTTTAGTGGTACCCGGGTTCGATCCCGGCCCTGGACCACTGTCCGTGTGGAGTTTGCACATTCTTCCCGTGTCTGCGTGGGTGGACTGGCCAAGCTAAATTGTTTCTTAAATGGAAAAAAATAATTGGGCACTCTAAATTTATTTTTTAAAAAGGCACTCAACATAGAACAAAGAAAAGAACAGCACAGGAAAAGGCCCTTCAGCCCGCCGAGCCTGCGCTGACCATACTGCCCGTCTAAACTAAAATCTTCAACACTTCCGGGGTCCCTATCCCTCTATTCCCATCCTATTCATGTATTTGTCAAGATGCCCCTTAAACGTCACTATCGTCCCTGCTTCCACCACCTCCTCTGGCAGCGAGTTCCAGGCACCCACTACCCTCTGTGTAAAAGACTTGCCTTGTACATCTCCTCTAAACCTTGCCCCATGCTCCTTAAACCTATGCCCCCTAGTAATTGACCCCTCTACCCTGGGGAAAAGCCTCTGACTATCCACTCTGTCTACGCCCCTCATAATTTTGCAGACCTCTATCAGGTCGCCCCTCAACCTCCTTCGTTCCAGTGAGAACAAACCAAGTTTATTCAACCTCTCCTCATAGCTAATGCCCTCCATTCTAGGCAACATCCTGGTAAATCTCTTCTACACCCTCTCTAAAGCCTCAACATCCTTCTGGTAGTGTGGCGACCAGAATTGGACACTACACTCCAAGTGTGGCCTAACTAAGGTTCTATGCAGCTGCAACATGACTTGCCAATTTTTATACTCAATGCCCCGGCTAATGAAGGCAAGCATGCCATATTCCTTCTTGACACCACTGACCTACTGTTGAAGAAAGAAGGTAGCCTGCCTGAAAATGGTGATAGATCTCCAGGGGCACTCCCAGATAGGAAGGTGAACCTCCTGAAAACCTATATGGATCTTCAGGAACATTCTAAGGCTGGAATATAGACTCCCGTCAGGTACCAAATCTTGAAGTTCGACCTGTGGATGGTCCCCTGACCCATTGCTGTGGTGTTCCAGGGTTGCTGTGAGTTTTCTGACCCACCATGGCAGGCACCAATGGAAGATGCCACTGTAAATTCACGCTGGCATGAAACTGCTTTCTGCCACCCCACCATATTCTCTCCCCAAGCCCACTATCAAACCCGTCAGTGGGCTTGGGAGGATTCAGTTCATTGATAATATTTGGACAAGGGCATCAAAGATTTGTGCAAAAGGGTTTAGCAGCAGAGGTGTGACAAAGAGATGAAGTTTGGAGTTTGACAGCAATTTAGGGAGGGAGCTACAGCCACATGTAGAAGGAGGAATAGTGCACTCTGGGAAAAGGGGATTGGTCAGAAAAGAGATGTGAAAGTGGTCTAAATTTGTTGGTAATTAAGATCTACAGTACACAAAGGCCACATGGAATTATGAGGCCCTTCTGTAGATGAAGGTATTTAGGTTTATATGAAAGTAAAATCCAAAGTGTAAAATAGGCATAAAAGTTAAGACGAGAGGGAGATTGAGGAGTTTCCAGTGCAGAGGCTAAGGGAGGAAAGAGGGAGGATACGTTGCTCGGGAAATTTACTTTGAACTGAGGTGAAGGGATGAATAAAAAGATAAGGTCAAAGGAGAAGGTGCCAGCGGAATGGCGTTATTGGGCAAGAACCATTCTAATGATAAAACTATGCCACCTAAACCACAGCTTGAATGGCGATGGATCATGTTTGTGCCAGTGCCAAGCTTTTACTCATGAAGGAGGTTCAGTGGGCAGCACGGTGGCCTAGTGGTTAGCACAACCGCCTCACGGCGCTGAGGTCCCAGGTTCGATCCCGGCTCTGGGTCACTGTCCGTGTGGAGTTTGCACGTTCTCCCCGTGTCTGCGTGGGTTTCGCCCCCACAACCCAAAAATGTGCAGAGTAGGTGGATTGGCCACGCTAAATTGCCCCTTAATTGGAAAAAATAATTGGCTAATCTAAATTTAAAAAAAAAAAAAAAAAAATGAAGGAGGTTCAGTGATTGTCTATCTGGTGAAGTCAAAGGGAAGGCATAGTGGTATTGTCACTGGACTAGTAATCCAGAGATCCAGCGTAATGCCTTGGGACGCCGGGTCTGAATCTCACCATGGCAGATGGTAGAATTTGAATTCCAAGTATTGAATTCCAATAATAAACGGTCTAATTGATGGCCATGAAACATTTGCCGATTGTCGTAAAAACCCATCTGGTTCACTGATGTACTTTAGGGAAGGAAATCGGCTGTCCTTAACTGATCTGGCCTCCGCGTGACTCCAGACCCACAGCAAATGATTGACTCTTAAATGTCCTTTGAAATGGCCTAGCAAGCTACTCAGTTCAAAGACAATTAGGATGGGCAACAAATGCTGGTCCTAGCATTGCTGCCTCACGGCATTGAGGTCCCAGGTTTGATCCCGGCTCTGGGTCACTGCCCGTGTGGAGTTTGCACATTCTCCCCGTGTTTGTGTGGGTTTCGCCCCCACAACCCAATGATGTGCAGGATAGGTGAATTGGCTACGCTAAATTGCCCCTTAATTGGAAAAAATTAATTGGGTACTCTAAATTTATTTATTTTAAAAGGGTCTGGGGAGCTGTTGTTCTGATCTCCATGTTTATGTCAAAATAGTGGCACAAGAGTTTAAATGATCAAGAATGATTAGGAGAGGTTGTGATTGACTAACTGTATCTTGCTGGCACCATGCTCATATAATTGATGCCTCATTTGTGCATCTTTTGATCATAGAATCATAGAATTTACAGTGCAGAAGGAGGCCAGTCGGCACATTGAGTCTGCACCGGCCCTTCAAAAGAGCATCCTACCCAAGCCCACACCTCTACCCTATCTCCACACCTCCACCCTATCCCTGTAACCCCACCTAACCTTTTTTGGACACTAAGGGCAATTTAGCATACCCAATCCACCTAACCTGCACATCATTGGACTGTGGGTGGAAACCGGAGCACCCAGATGAAAACCATGCAAACACGGGGAGACCATGCAGACTCCACAGTGACAGTAACCAAACCAGGACTCGAACCTGGGACCCTGGAGCTGTGAAGCAACTGCGCTAACCACTGTGCTACCGTGCTGCCCTGTATTGTGGTTTAGTGCGGTATGCATGAAATGTAGAGATCAAGGGTACTAATGGTTCAAGAGTAGTATGTAAATCAATCACTGTGTGTTGCAGACCAAATGGATTGCAGAATGTGATGTACCTGGGTTTTTACATTAGGTCCCCATTTAAGATCGTAACTGAGTTCCTGAAAGTAGTGACTTTAAGTGAAACATTTTTAAGTGAATCATATATTCCCATAGTAATCAATGTTTTTTTAAAAATTTAGATTATCCAATTATTTTTTCCAATTAAGGGGGCAATTTAGCTTGGCCAATCCACCTACTCTGCACATTTTTGGGTTGTGGGGGCGAAACCCACGCAGACACGGGGAGAATGTGTGTAATCAATGTTGAAGCTGGAGTTAGGTTCCGTCAGACAAAACTTGATAAGTATTACCTGTTAGGCAGGAGGAAGTGGTTGAGCGAGGAACCGTGGGTTACCAAAGCAGTTGAAACACTTGTCAAGAGGAAGAAGGAGGCTGATGTAAAGATGAGACGTGATGGTTCAGTTAAGACGCTTGAGAGTTACAAGTTAGCTAGGAAGGCTCTAAAGAGAGAGCTAAGAAGAGCCAGGCAAGGACATGAGAAGTCTTTGGCAGGTAGGATCAAGGATAACCCCTAAAGCTTTCTATAGATATGTCAGGAATAAAAGAATGACTAAGGTAAGAATAGGGCCAGTCAAGGACAGTAGTGGGAAGTTGTGCGTGGAGTCCGAGGAGATAGGAGAGGTGCTAAATGAGTATTTTTTGTCTGTATTCACACAGGAAAAAGAAAAAGTTGTCGAGGAGAATACTGAGATGCAGGCTACTAGACTAGAAGGGCTTGAGGTTCATAAGGAGGAGGTGTTAGCGATTCTGGAAAGTGTGAAAATAGATAAGTCCCCTGGGCCGGATGGGATTTATCCTAGGATTCTCTGGGAAGCTAGGGAGGAGATTGCTGAGCCTTTGGCTTGGATCTTTCAGTCATCTTTGTCTACAGGAATAGTGCCAGAAGATTGGAGGATAGCAAATGTTGTCCCCTTGTTCAAGAAGGGGAGTAGAGATAACCCCGGTAACTATACACCAGTGAGCCTTACTTCTGTTGTGGGAAAAGTCTTGGAAAGGTTTATAAGAGATAGACTGTATAATCATCTGGAACGGAATAATTTGATTAGAGATAGTCAACATGGTGAAGGGTAGGTCGTGCCTCACAAACCTCTTTGAGTTCTTCGAGAAGGTGACCAAACAGGTGGATGAGGGTAAAGCAGTTGATGTGGTGTATATGGATTTCAGTAAAGCGTTTGATAAGGTTCCCCACGGTAGGCTATTGCAGAAAATACAGAGGCATGGGATTCAGGGTGATTTAGCAGTTTGGATCAGAAATTGGCTAGCTGATAGAAGACAAAGGGTGGTGGTTGATGGGAAATGTTCTGACTGGTGTCCAGTTACTAGTGGTGTACCACAAGGATTGGTTTTGGGGCCACTGCTATTTGTCATTTTTATAAATGACCTGGAGGAGGGCTTAGAAGGATGGGTGAGTAAATTTGCAGATGACACTAAAGTCGGTGGAGTTGTGGACAGTGCAGAAGGATGTTACAAGTTACAGAGGGACATAGATAAGCTGCAGAGCTGGGCTGACAGGTGGCAAATGGAGTTTAATGCAGAAAAGTGTGAGGTGATTCATTTTGGAAGGAATAACAGGAAGACAGAGTACTGGGCTAATGGTAAGATTCTTGGTAGTGTGGACAAGCAGAGAGATCTCCGTGTCCATGTCCATAGATCCCTGAAAGTTGCCACCCAGGTTGAGAGGGTTGTTAAGAAGGCGTACGGTGTGTTAGCTTTTATTGGTAGAGGAATTGAGTTTCGGAGCCATGAGGTCATGTTGCAGTTGTACAAAACTCTGGTGCGGCCACATATGGAGTATTGAGTGCAGTTCTGGTCGCCGCATTATAGGAAGGATGTGGAAGCATTGGAAAGGGTACAGAGGAGATTTACAAGGATGTTGCCTGGTATGGATGGAAGATCTTATGAGGAAAGGCTGAAGGACTTGAGGCTGTTTTCGTTAGAGAGAAGAAGGTTAAGAGGTGATTTAATTGAGGCATACAAGATGATCAGAGGATTAGATAGGGTGGACAGTGAGAGCCTTTTTCTTCGGATGGTGACGTCCAGCACAAGGGGACATAGCTTTAAATTGAGTGGAGATAGATATAGGACAGATGTCAGAGGTAGGTTCTTTACTCAGAGAATAGTAAGGGCATGGAATGCCCTGCCTGCAACAGTAGTGGACTCGCCAACACTAAACGCATTCAAATGGTCATTGGATAGGCATATGGACGATAAGGGAATAGTGTAGAGGGACTTTAGAGGGGTTTCACAGGACGATGCAACATCGAGGGCCGAAGGGCCTGTACTGCGCTGTAATGTTCTATGTACAAGTTGAAATACTGTACTGTGCATTCCTAGCTGGAATAACTTGAAAATAAATCACTGAATATAATGATAACATGAATACAGCGAATTGTGAACTCAATAAAGTGTCTTGTAATCAGATTGGAATTGCATTATGTGATTTACTTAAATCGTCATGTTGGCTTGTGTAACAAGAGCTTGTTAAAGTTGTAGTTACAACTGATGATCATGTACTCTGGTTAAAGCAACAAAATAGAACAGGAAAGCAGTCCCTCTGGTAGCCATGGTGATGGAGAAGGAAAGGGTGAAGGAGCTGTTCCTTTGTGAAATGCAATCAATACAGTGGGGCCTAAGAATGGAAGTAAAAAAGATCATTGGCAGCATGGTGGTGCAGTGGTTAGCACTGCTGCCTCACGGCTCCGAGGTCCCAGGTTCGATCCCAGCTCTGGGTCACTGTCCGTGTGGAGTTTGCACATTCTCCCCAGCCCCCACAACCCAAAGACGTGCAGGGTAGGTGGATTGACCACGCTAAATTGCCCCTCAATTGGAAAAATAAATTGGGTACTCTAAATTTTAAAAAAAAGATCATGTGAAAGGAGATTTGGGTTTGGATATAAAATTGATCTGGCGGCACATGGTTCGCAATGTTGCTTCACAGCGCCAGGGTCCCAGGTTCAATTCCAGTCTGGGTCACTGTCTGTGCAGATTATGCACATCGTCCTGTGTCTGTGTGGGTTTCCATGTGGCGATTAGGGGCTTTTCACAGTAACTTCAATGCAGTGTTAATTTGCTGAAGTTGCTGATTGCTGTACATAATCTGCTGTGGGTTGACACTCTATTAATCTAACTGATAACCTCTTACGGGCTTGACCAGACTAGCTCTCTACAACATGGAGCTGGTGCTCACTGACTTGTGCACTCTAACTATCTCAGTAGCTGTGTCCTGTGAGAGAGGGAGAGTCTTAATGCCTTGTGGGCTTTATAGTAGTGGTGTCCTGTCTGGTGATTGGTTGTTCTGCATCGTGTGTGTTCATTGGTTATCCTGTGTGTCAATCACTGCCTGTCTGCATCTCATTATATACATGAGTGGATATTATGACATCTCCCCTTTTTGAAATAAATTTTGGAATGTGGCTGTATATACATGTGTGACTATGTACAAGTGGTGAGTGAAGGAACATATTTACATGGGAAGCTGTCTATCGCGCAGATACAGAGCAAACTGAACAAAATTTACAGGATTCAAGTCTATAGGTTCAGTCTTTGTGGTGGGCGACGAATTCTTGTCGATCGTCTCCGAGGTGTAGGGGGGGGGGACGCCGGCACCTGGACAGGCGGGATTGCTGCCAGATCGGTGGCCACGTGGACAGGCGGGTTAAAATCAGAGGCTGAGTCTGCAGCCTTGCAAAGCAGCTGCTTGACAATATAGACTGCCTTCTCGGCCTTCCCGTTTGATTGCAGGTAATGGGGACTGGATGTGATATGCCTGAAGTGGGAGGATCATGCAAAGTCGGACCACTCTTGGCTATAGAAACATGGACCCTTGTCACTCATTACTGTGAGTGGTATCCCGTGGTGACTTTGATGACTGACTTGGATGTGAGGTCCGACAGTTTCACCACTTCCGGGTAGCTGGAGAAGTAGTCGATTAAAAGCACGTAATCACGCCCATTTGCTTGAAAGAGGTCTATCCCCACCTTGGACCACAGAGAGGCCACGATCTCTGTGCTGTTGCATTGTTTCCTTGGGCTGGGATGGTTGGAATTTCTGGCATGTTGTGCAGTTGAGGACCATGTTGGCAATGTCCTGGCTGATGCCAGGCCAGTAAACTGCCTGCCGAGCTCTGGTCTGACACTTCTCGACCCCAGGTGACCCTCATGGATCTGTCTGAGCACCATGGTTTGCATGCTTTGGGAATGATGATTCTTATCCAGTTTCAGAAGAATCCCTTCGACAACCATTAACTCATCCTTAATGTTGAAGAACTGGGGGCACTGCCCCTTTTGCCAGCCATGGGCGAGGTGTTGCGTCATACCCTGCAGTAGAGGATCTTTGGCAGTTTTTTCACGTATTTGGATAACTCGTTCATTAGTGGCTGGGAGGTTCCTGGCACACAACTGTACCTGTGCCTCAATGTGGTGAATGAAGTCACCCTGTTCACACGGCGTGGCGATAGATCGGGATAGAGCATCAGCTCCTTACCTGGCGTGTCGACGAGCTCAAAGTCATATCGGCAGAGACGAAGAAGAATTCGCTGCAGCCGAGGTGTCATGTCATTTAAATCCTTCTGGATTATGTGGACTAAGGGCCTGTGGTCTGTTTCCACCGTGAAATTGGCAGACCGTATATGTAGTCATCAAACTTGACTATTCCTGTCAGTAGACCCAAGTATTCTTTTTCAATCTGGGCATACCGTTGTTCGGTCAGAGTCATGGCCCTGGAGGCATATGCCACTGGAACCCAGGACGAGGAGTCGTCTCGCTGGAGGAGCACCGCACCAATGCCATCCTGGCTTGCGTCTGTGGATATCTTGGTATCTTTGGTTGGGTCAAAGAACGCCAGTACTGGGGCTGTGGTGAGCTTCCCCTTTAGCTCAAGCCACTCTGCTTAATGTGCGGGAAGCCACTGGAACACTGTGGACTTTTTTACGAGATGACGGAGGGCTGTGGTGTGGGATGCCGTGCTAGGAATGAATTTTCCGAGAAAATTTACCATCCCAAGGAAAAGTAGGTCTGCCTTTTTGTCCTCTGGGGTCTTCATGGCATTGATTGCCAGCACCTTGTCAGCATCAGGTTGCACACCCTGCTGTGAAAATATGGTCACCCAGAAACTTGATAGCGGATTGACCAAATGAGCATTTGGCCCTGTTGAGCTGGAGGCCATTTTCATGGATCCTCTGGAAAACCTGTCTGAGGCGACGCATGTGATCCTCATGCGTCGCGGACCAGAAGATCAACTCGTCCACATGGACTCGCACCCCCTCGATGCCCTCCATCATTTGCTCCATTATTCGATGAAAGACTTCGGAAGCTGAAATGATGCCAAAAGGCATGCGGTTGTAGCAATACCTGCCGAACAGAGTGTTAAATGTGCGCAACATCCGACTGGACTCGTCCAACTGTATCTGCCAAAAACCATGTGAGGCGTCCAGCTTGGTGAAAAATTTGGCATGAGCCATCTCACAGGTTAATTCTTCTCGGTTCGGGATTGGGTAGTGCTCTCGCATGATGTTGCGATTCAGGTCTTTAGGATCGATGCAAATATGGAGTTCACCAGAGGGTTTCTTGATGCAGACCATGGAGCTGACCCAGTCTGTTGGTTCCGTGACCTTTGAAATGGTGCCCTGGTCTTGGAGTTCTCGTAGCTGCGTTTTCAGAAGATCCTTGAGTGGAGCCGGCACCCGGCGTGGTGCATGGATGACTGGGGTGGCATTCGGCTTGAGTCGTATCTTGTAGAGATATGGGAGCGTGCCCATCCCATCAAACACATTGTGGTATCGCGGGAGAATGTCATCTATCTCAGCCAGTAGGTTCGCATTGGGCGAGGCAGTCGCAGGTGTGGAGGACATGGCATGGACGCGCTGGACCAGATTTAGGAGTTTGCATGCGCGAGCACCGAGCAGGGATGCCTTGTCAGGCCGGACGACCTCGACTCTTAACGTCGCTTTGATTGCCTTGTGAGATACGCCTAGCTGATACAATCCACTGGCAGCTATGGCATTGCCATTGTAGTCAAGGAGCTGGCAGGCTGGTGGAAGAATGCAAGGTTGGTTTTGGATGCTATTGAGGTCTGACTGTGATATGAGATTCGCAGACGCGCCAGTGTCCAATTTGAATCGGATGCGACACTGGTTGACCGTGATGACAGCACACCACTCAGGATTGAAAGGTGGTTTTCAGGCACGGTGGGGACCAGCTCGCGTGTGGTGATGATGCCTACCCAATACGGAGACTCGAGGCAGTCAACGTCGTGGTCTGTTGGGCTTTAGTAATCAGAATCCTGCATGCCTTGTTGTATGCAGCAG
The DNA here is from genome assembly GCF_902713615.1 of Scyliorhinus canicula. Lineage (NCBI taxonomy): Eukaryota > Metazoa > Chordata > Chondrichthyes > Carcharhiniformes > Scyliorhinidae > Scyliorhinus > Scyliorhinus canicula. The sequence goes on along the minus strand of NC_052165.1, from coordinate 64,511,583 downwards.
ACACGTCTGTGCTGCGCTAGGATCGCTGGCTGTTGCTCAGTGGAGCGAACCTGCAGAGGACTGCATAATGCCCAGGCATTACCGCTTTAAATGGGCGGAGCCACAATTTGACACGTCATGACGCTGACGTCAGTACGTTCTGTGCGCCGTCGGCATGCACAGTGCGGTCGGCCGCCGTTCGCACATGAGCAGTAGGGTCTTCAGCCTCATCATCCTCCCGGTCGTGGCGTGCATGCGTGGGGACCCAGGAGAAGCGCGCAAAACGGCCACTCTCTTCGATGCTCAGGCTTTGCATTTTTGCCCTGGCCTGCACCCTTTCTGCCTCGTGGGAGGCCAGTTTTGCAGTTTCTGCCGCCCTGATGCGGGAGTAACGACTCCTGGCATGCTCATGTACAACGCATGTTTCGATGGCAACAGAGAGGGTCAACTGTTTGATTTTGAGTAGCTGCTCCCGCAGGGAGTCGGACTGGACCCCGAAAACGATCTGATCCCGGATCATGGAATCAGCCGCTGAGTCATAATTATATGACTGCGCTAGGATGCGGAGATGGGTCAAGAAGGACTGAAAAGATTCATCTGTACCCTTCAGCCTCTGTTGGAAGATGTACCGTTCAAAGCTCTCATTCACCTTGGCTTCTCAGTGGCTGTCGAATTTCAGCCGAACTGTCTTGAACTTCGCCTTGTCTTCGCCATCGGCAAACGTGAGCAAGTTAAAGATGTGGATGGCGTGATCCCCTGCAGTCGACAGGAACAACGCAATCTTTCTGGCATCCGATGCTGCCTCGAGGTCGGAGGCCTCGATATACAGGAGGAACTTCTGTTTGAAGACCTTCCAGTTGGCGCCGAGGTTGCCGGATATCCGGAGTTGCGGAGGGGGCTGGATCTTTTCCATGCCGCTGAATGCTTGCTTGCTAGTCGTTGCAGCGTCACTCGAGGTAGGTTAGTTCGAGTTAATAGTTCCCTGGTATCATGATGTGTTATCTGAGTTGGTCTAACATCGACTGCAACTGGATGCAGTGAGACTCGAATCAGGCTTCCGACACAGGAGATGGTCCAACACTGTTTTATTGAACTTGCTTGTTGCTGTACATAATCTGCTGTGGGTTGACACTCTATTAATCTAAACTGATAACCTCAGACTGGCTTGACCAGACTAGCTCTCTGTCACACGGAGAAGGTGCACGAGGCCTTGTGCACTCTAACTATCTCTGCAGCTGTATCCAGTGAGAAGAGGCAGAGTCTTTATGCCTCGTGTGTGGTACAGTAGTGTCTTGTCTGGTGATTGGTTGTTCTGTGTCATGTGTGTTCATTGGTTATCCTGTGTGTCAATCACTGCCTGTCTGCATCTCATTCTATCCATGAGTGGATATTATGACATTTCCTGCTTTCACTGTCACACCCTGATGATTAACAATTGTTTTTTCTCTATTAAAAATTACTCACTTAGACCATGCCTATTCGCATAACTGAAGCCCAAATGAGCACCTTACAGAATAAAAACAAATGCTGCAGATGGTGGAGAGCTGAAATAAAAACAGGGGGGGAAAAGCTGAAAAACCTCAGCAAGTGTGACACCACCTGTGGAAAAAGAAACAGAGTTGCCGTTTTGTTATTTTTAAATAAATTTAGAGTACCCAATTATTTGTTTCCTATTATGGGACAATTTAGTGTGGCCAATCCCCCTAACATGCACATTTTTGGATTGTGGGGTGAAACCCACACAGACACGGGGAGAACGTGCAAACTCCACACAGACAGTGACCCAGAGCCGGAATTGAACCTGGGCCCTCAGCGCCGTAGGCAGCAGTGCTAACCACTGCGCCGCCGTGCCGCCCAGAGTTGCTGTTTTGTGTCCAAATGATTTTTCTTTCCTTGAACCTGTAAAGACTGAAATTGAGGATGATTAGATAAAGTGTGGGACTCATTTTGACACGCCCCGGCGACTATCACTGAGGTTGCTAGTTGTCATCAGGGAGAAATCAGATTGTGCCAAATCTTCAACTTCACCAGAGTGAAGCAAGTTGTCACAAGTGAGGCAGAGGCCCGGCACCAAGGGAAAGGATAGTTCTCACTGTAATGATAAGTAGACTATCATCTGTATATAATATGAATAGTTCATCATCACTGTAAATTCTGTGATCTATGATCTGCATGTATATTGTAGTTAGGTGCATTACTGTTGTAGGTTTATGATCCGACCAGCAGGTGGGGCGAGTACGGATTCCCAGGACCCGGGATGCACCATGTGTTTCCTTCAGGTGTTTGTAAGGAATGGATAACAGAGGCAGATTAGAGCAGCTCTGTTGTATCTTAGTGTAAATTAGTTTTAGACATTTATTTCCAACTGAATTCATCTTAGACATTTTAGTTATTTGTTAATGTAGTGTTAATCGTAAATAGCTTTGTTTATAAAATTAAGTCTAGTATTCTTTGTTCACATCAGCCCAATCAAAGAACATTGCACTCACTTCATTTCTTTTAAAATTTAGAGTACCCAATTCATTTTTTCCAATTAAGGGGCAATTTAGCGTGGCCAATCCACCTAGCCTGCACATCTTTGGGTTGTGGGGGTGAAACCCACGCAAACACGGGGAGAATGTGCAAACTCCACATGGACAGTGACCCAGAACCGGGATCGAACCTGTGACCTCAGCGCCGTGAGGCAGCAATGCTAACCACTGCGCCACTGTGCTGCCGTGCACTTCTTCATTGATATAACCTGGATCTAATGTTGGAAACCATAAGGTAGAGTGGAGAGAGGCTCTCTTCCCAGAGGGCAGCACAAGGCCACCTTATCGTGCAGCAGGGTTACCTCTCTGTTTGGAGTCACCTCCTTCTGCCCCCCCTAATTCCTCCGCTCTTACTTCATACTCTTGCTGATCCCGATATCTTCCACCAGAACCTGCTCCTCCTCGAGATCCTAATTTTTCTGGAGAGCAATGTCATGGCAAGCTGACCATCACAGTGACTAAGACCTTGCAGGAATGTATTTGAGGGCACCACTTGACCACTCCAGGCACCAGAACTGCACCTTCAGAATCCTGCTGAGCAGGCAGCATTGGTTGTGATGGTGCCTCTGTCTGGGGCTCCAGTGAAGTGGCTGATAGCCATCTCTTCAAAGGATCTCCCTTGTCACCTAGGATCCATCCTTGGACACTGGGATTGGAGTGAAAATACGAGGGTGCCTGATTGACAAAGGATAAAGGAGTAATGGCAGCTGCCAGGAAAGCGAGCGCGCACATGGAGGAAGCTGTTATTGTGGTCATTAACTAGTTGGACCTTGGGAGAGTGGAATCTCATTTTGTTAATGAATCTTACTGACTGGTCACTGGGCACTTTGATAGTAACGTGGGTGCAATTGATGATGCTGTGCACTGGGAAATTCAGCAATCGAGGCAATAACAAATTCCCTTTGTACCTGTGGTGCCATATCTGTTGCTGTAGTGATGTATTTTCTGAGACTTCATTAGTGAACAACAAATAGTTGACCAGAGACTCTGAATATTTACAGAAGGGTGAACAGCCAGGAGTGCATTTAAAACGCATACTGCAGCAATGGTGGTCTGAGCCAGACCACCCCGATCGCTATGGGGATACCCAAAGTCCCCACTACTCCTTTCGGCTCAGGCAGCCACCCTACAGCAAGCCTGACAATTTTGGACATTTTTTAATAGGCCTAGTTATAAATATTTACATCAATTCGCACCCCGCGTGACTTCTGTCTAACAGGGGTGGAGCATTGCGGGGCGGGGGAGGGGGGGGGGGGCAGTAGAGCATGAAGTGTCCAACCTACCAATGATATTAAAATTCATGCAAATGTCAGTTTTCGGCATCGCAAAGCGGATAATCCAGCCCATGGTCTTGCATTGAGCTGTTCCATGCAGACATGCTGCTTAACAAGTTCCATTTTATACTATTCTCTGACCATGTGACTACATACACCACGCTGCGGACGGTGCCGCTCTCCACTCCCACGATAACGCTAACTCTGCCAATCACCTTACATTACAATGCATGAAAGCACATATCATTACTTTCCCCTTTCTTTTTCAAAAACATTCCTCCCTTCTAACAGAGAATACAACACAATTTTTACTTCTCATCACACTACAACACAGTCTTTTGGCTTGACAGTTCTTTCACAATCTCAGTCTGTCACATGTGAAGGAATGGTCATAATACTGTTTCTGTACTTTGATCGTGTGATAACGTTTCTTCTCTTTCCAGCATTTCAATTCAGTATATTTTTCATTAACCATTTTAGCTTATTGGGGTTTGTGGTTTTCCATTTCACCAATCTTGTTCAGGCACACCATTTGAGTTCCTTTCTGCATCTGAATTGCTGATTCTGCTGTCGGTTTTAATATTTTTACCTCTTTTGTTAATTTTTCAATGACAAGGTTCCTTCTTCAAACTCGTATTCTGATTCAATTCTTCATTGGACTTGTTCTTATTTTCTCGTTGCTTTTTCATGGAGTTCAGCTCAGCCTCCATAGTCTCATTAAGTTCTTAACTTCATTTCTACAACTTCTTATTTCTCCAGGTTTTCTGTCAACCATGTCATCCTGTTGTTTTAAAGACATCTCTAGAGCTTTAATTCTTTTTGCTGATTCCTCTTTATGTTCAATAATTCTTAGTTTCTTTTGAGGACCTACATTTGGGTTTCTTCCGAGGAGAATCCATCATGTTCTTACGAATGTATACATTTCACAAATTGAACCTTCATTTCCACTTGTCTTAACTTCAGCCAAACCTTTTTGGCTTCACTGTTAGCCAGGTCTGTCTCTGAAGTGTTGACTTGTTTCCATTCTGCATTTTGCTCATTGCCCTTCATTTGGTACCAATCTTGCCAATCAGCTCTTGCCAATCACCTCAGTTGTTCAAGGAATATGCTTTCCAGCTCTGGCAAAGAGGGCATCAATGACCAATGAGATGCAGCCATTTTGTGAGATGCTACCATAATTGTTTTTCTGTCCTGCTTTCCTCTTCCACACTCTCCTGTTCATGGGGCGCTGTGCTTCCTGCAAAGAATGTTGAATGTAATTCTGAGGCACAAATTCTAACAGTTGTGTTTCCATGTCAGTTGGAGACTTCCTTCTGGGCAGATGGCTGGGAGTTCTCCTTGATAGCCTTGCCCCCTACTCTTCTGCCCCCACAATTCTAGGCAGGATACCAATCACATTTAAAGCCAATATACTAAGTGCCCACTCTCCTTGCTACCTGTGCAGTGCCAAGTGAACGTCCTTATCAAGTGTCTAGTTCTCCTTTTCCCCACTGACCCTCTAATGGGCTGGTGCAATCCTTTGGGGCAGTACATTGTGCACTCACCTTTCCTTAGCTGTTTTGAAATCTACAGCTTTGGCAATCTGGACCCCTTTAGTATCTTCCCTCGCCCTATCTCTTCCAAAAGCTCTAAATGAGCATTTGAACTGTGTTAATTGGGTTTAATGGAGATAAGAATGAGATTCCTGTCCAGCCTTTCCCCTGTACTAGTAGAGTGTCAGTACTAGAATCAGCAGCTTGAAGCTGACTGGTACTTGTATTTCTGGACTCCCCTGCTTCTGTTCCTGTCTTTGGGGGCCTCAAATGTTCAACCCATTAAGTTCAATAATTTCAGATTATAACCTCTGCCCCATTTTACCCAATAGCAGATGTTGGTAACAATTCCACTATTGTCACTTGCACTTCCTCAAGACACATGCTTTGTTTCTTCCTTTTTGCCTGGCACCATCATCCCTTTTGTCATTTAAATCTCTCCTGCCTTTCACCCTCTAACCAATCTTTATTTTTGTTCTCCCCACACTCCGACTCCTAATGCCATACTTTCTCTGCCTCTGTACATGCTTAGAACCCATTACATCTCAACTTGTTCAGTTCTATGGGTGGCAAGGTGGCACAGTGGTTAGCACTACTGCCTCATGGTGCCAAGGACCCGGGTCCAATCCCGGCCCGGGTCACGCTCCATGCGAAGTTTGCACATTCTCTCCGTGTCTGTGAGTGTCTCACCCCCAAAGATGTGCAGGGTAGGTGAATTGGCCACACTAAATTGCCCCTGAATTGGGGAAAAAAGAATTGGGCACTTTAAACTTTTTTTAAAAATCCGTTCTAATGAAAGGTCATCGACCGAGAACATTGAATCTGTTTTTCTCTCCACACATGCTGCCTGACCTGCTTTAAGTACTTTCAGCATTTTCTGTTTTTATCTTCCATTTGATAATGGGCCAAAATGCTGTCACACCTCAAGGATTTCTTTAATACATTAGATTTACTGTTTATGATTATTCCAATCAATGGAAGTTCAATAGTTCAATATATTTTTCCTGGCTGTGTTGCTAACCACATTGTTTTCACTATAGTTGACTCAGTTCTCCTTTTCCGAATGCTCATTCACACTTCACAATTCCTCTATAGGGAACAAAACTTTTTTTCGGTGTAATATTCACAACAAAACTGTCACCAGAATGTGGTGAAGAGGGGCTTTTCACAGTAACTTTATTGAAGTGTTAATTTAAGCCGACTTGTGACAATAAAGATTATTAAAAAAAAACATTAACTTGATCGTTTGAAAGGGGACTAAATTATTTTAAATTCTGGCAAGAATTCCTTGGTTGAAACAAGAAGATTGAAATTCTGCAAGGTGTAATTTAGAAGTTGCTCGTCTGGCACCAAAAAAATTACAGAAAATAATTTGAAAATGTAATTTGCTACAATCTACCTATTTATCTATTATTCTCTCACCCCCAAATTTAGGAAGTAATTTCTTGCTATTAGCCCCTTGTCTGGGATTTAAAGTCTCGGGAAATAAAAAAATTCTCCTTTTCTCTTTTCAACTTTTCTCAAATTAACTTTTTAGTTCGCATTCAGTTTATTTGGTGACAGATCTCCTGTATCTACTATACAAACATACAAAATAGGCCCCTCGAGCCTGCTCCGCCATCCGATAACATCATGGCTGATGTGTTTGTGTTGCAAATTCCACAATCCCATTTATCTCCCACGACCTTTGATTCCCTTGCCTAACAAGAATCTATCTACCTTTGATTTAAAAACATGCAATGATCCCCATTTTCACTGCCTTATGAGGGAGAGTTCTAAAGTCACACAACCACTGAGAATAGATTTAAAGTCAGCGGCAGGCGATTAGAAGAGATTTGAGGAAAAACGTTTTACCCAAAGGCTGGTGGGAATCTGGAACTCACTACCTGAAAGGGTGGTAGAGGCAGGAACCCTCACAACATTTAAGAAGTGTGGTGATATGCATCACTGTAAATACACAAGGGGTTAATGTAAATACACATAGACTAGATAGACACTAGAGGGAGAACCAGAGACATGACACACAGACATTCAACCAATAGGTCAGTAAGATAGGACACGACCAATGGGCATTCACGATACACACAGAGGTGACACTACCACAGGGGGGGCATTATACCAACCCATATAAAAGGACACAGCACACATGATCGTCCTCTTTCCAGTGGAGACACTCAGTGAGTACACAGGGTTGATTCAACACATCACACCACCACCTGGATTGTAGCAGACTGGTTTGTCAGTCTGAGTAGCTATAGCAGGATTAACAGGAGAGTCGAATCCAAGTAGGAGAATTGTTAACAGTTTAATAAATGTGTTAAAGCTATCTCCAAGTCTGATCCTTTGTCATCAAGGAAGCAGTTTATGCTACGTCAAGAGCATAACAAAACAAGAAGCATTTAAATGAGCCCTTGAAACACCATAGTATACGGACCAAGTGGTGCAAAATACGATTAGAATAGATAGGTGTTTGATGGCCGGCACGCACACAATGGGCTGAAGGGCCTCTTTCTGTGATATAAAGCTCTGACTCACATCCTATTTTTTCCCCCTTTAGTGATTCTCTGCCGTTCTTTATATTTGAACCAATCATCTGACCTGCCACTCATCTTTACGAAGTGATATCCTTTTTCCTTAAGTTTGATGCTTTCCTTAACTTCTTTAGTTAACCATGGATAGTGGGTTCTCCCCTTAGAATTTTTCTTTAGAATTTGTAAATATATTTTTTCTGAGTATTTTGAAATTGCACCTTAAATGTCTGCCACTGCTTTTCTATTGATGTATCCCCTAGCCTCGTACCCAGTTCACTTAGCTATCTCTGCTTTCATGCCCTATTTAAGTTTAAGATATTGTCTGAGACTGAGACCACTCATTTCCCTTCAAACATGATGCAAAATTTAATCATATTTGGCTACTGCTACCGAGGGATGTCTTTACTCTCAGGTCATTAATTAATCCTGACAGAATACACAATATCAAGACTAATATAACCTGCTCTCTGTTTGGTTCCTGTTATGCCACCCTGGGCACTTGTGCAGTCAATTCCAGCCCCAGGTGCCCTGGAGTCACAACACAAGCGAATTAACAAATAATTCTTATACAAATTGCTGAAATCTTTGGCCCTTGGCTGTCCAATAATTATAGTCACCAGGTTTGTAAGTTGAAACACAATTACTATTTATGTATAACAAGATTAATGGTGAAATAAGCAACAGGTACAATTGGCTAAATATTAATTAGTACCTGACTCCTACTGTAACTTGCCTCCCCCCACCTCTACTCACACATAAGACAGACAAACACAGAGAGGGAGGGGGGAAATAAACAGAATAGTCTTTGCTTCAGATGACGGGTCCTTTCAGGCCTTCTCCACAACAGCTTGGGAATCACAGTCCTTGCTTTCAGGCCGCACTCACAATTTTCCTTGAGCGACAGAGTCCCTGGTTTCATCAGGCTTTGCTCTCAGTTTGTGGCCTGCTTTCAGGCCATTTCAGTGGGCTAATATCCAATCACCACCTGTTACCCGGCAGAGTACAGCCTTTGGGACAATTCTTGGCCACTTTTGGCCTATCGAATTGAATAAACACTGATAGCCAGCCAATCTCCACTCTCCAGTCTAAAACCACACAGCCTTCTGGAATCTGTTTGTTCGAATTAAAAGGCTGCTTTGCCATGACACATGCCCATAAATCATCCATGGATTAAAATGTAACGTAAGAGTAAAAGAAAGGTGAATAAACAGGAATAAACAAGAAAGACAGGAAGAACCTTTACTTTCTAATTAGTCGCGAAAGCATTCTATAAACTCCTCATCCAGGTTACTACAGCCAGGTCTGATTTTTCCAGCTTGTAGACAAACGTCACATAATTATTTACCGTTCCTATGTGACAAGCCTCAAATATTTCTATATACTTTGACCTATTCTGTGGTTACTGTTAAAAGGCCTGTAAACAACTCCCACTAGTACTCACATCAATTTTCCTCCACTGCTTCAGCGAGTTGTTTCCTAATTTTAACATGCGCATCAAACCTTATAAAATTAATACGTGGTGCAAAGTAGATCTAGATTATTATTTCAAAGTAGGCCAAGAAATTAGGGCACGAGAACATGAATGAAAACTAGTGAAAGGCAAAAACTTAAAAAAACTTTTAAAAAAATGTTTCCAACGAAGGGGTAATTTAGCATGGACAGTTAACCTACTCTGCACATGGGTTGTGGGGTGAGACCGTGGGATGAGGCAGGGGTGCCCAGTCTCCCTTTTGCTTTTCGCTTTGCTGCTTATGGCATCGAGGGATTGAAGAGGTATTGAGTGGTGGTTGCGGGGGGGGGGGGGGGGGGGGGGGGGGGGCTGTCGAGCATAGGGTTCATTGTATGGGGACGCCCTGTTATTGTGTATCTCAGTATTGGAGGCTTTATGGAATTTGGGGGAATTCTGCCAGTTTATCGGGATATCAATTTTATATGGGAAAGAGTGAGTGTTCCGATTAATATCAGAGGGCAGGAAAAGAGATTGGGGAAGTTGTCGTCTAGGGTGGTGGGGATGAGTTTCAGATATTTGAGTATCCAGGTGGTGCAGAACTGGGCACAGTACATAAACTGAACTTGGTTTGACTGGTGGAACAGATGAAGATGTATTATTTTTAAAATAATTTTATTGAAGCATTTGTAATTTTCAGTTTTAATACTAACATTTCTTAAACAAGGAGGGCGCCGCACATGCAAAAAACATAAAAATAACATCTGTTACTACCCCCGCCTTATTTCCTAAATACCATATACAAAGTTCCTGTCCTTGTTTACACTACCTTGCCTCCCATTTTCCACCTCCCCCCCCCCCCCCCCCCCCCCCCCCCCCCCCCCCCCCCCCCCCCCCCCCCCCCCCCCCCCCCCCCCCCCCCACCGTTGCTGCTGACGTTCAATTTTCTTGAAGAAGTCGATGAACGGCAGCCACCTCCAGGCGAACCCCTGAATTGAACCTTTTAATGCGAACTTAACCTTTTCCAGCCTGAGAAACCCCGCCATGACGCTGACCTGACTTTGGAGGCTCCGAGTCCCTCCATCTCAGCAAAATCCATGGGCCACCAGGAAGGCAAAAACGTCGGCCTCTCTTTCCCCTGGGCCCCCAGATCTTCCAATACCCCAAATATTGCAAATTCTGGACTCGGAGTCACCCTCCCTTCCAGGACCTCTGACATGACGTCTGCAAATCCCAGCCAGAATCCCCTCAACTTCGGACAGCCCAAAACATGTGTACGTGATTCGCCGGGCTTCCCCCACACCTGTTCTCCACCTCCTCAAAAGACCTACTCATCCGGACCACAGTCATATGAGCCCAATGGACCACCTTGAACTGGATCAGACTAAGCCTGGTGCACGACGAGGATGAAATGACTCTCCTCAAGGCCTTTTCCCATATTTCGACTTCCAGCTCCCCTCTCAACTCTTCCACCCACTTCCTCTTCATCTCCCCGATTGGGACCCCTTAAAACTCCATCAATTCCTTGTATATCTCCGAGACCCTCCCCTCACCAAGCCCCATTTTTTGACATTGCCTTATCCTGTAGTCCCTCAGGAAAGGCGAGGAAAGCTTGGAACCCGCCTCTGTACAAAATCCCTGCAGGTATTGAAACCCGTTCCCACCCAGCAACTCAAACTCCTCCTCTAAAGCCTCCAGGCTCAGGAAACCCTCCTAAATGAAGAGATCCCCAAATCTCTCAATCCCTGCCCATGCCACCTCCTAAAGCCCCCATCCAGCCCCCCGGAACAAAAACGGTGATTATCACACATCGGTGACCACACTGATGTGATCCAATCTCATGTGCTGTCTCCATTGCCCCCACACCCTCAGGGCTGCCACCACCACTGGGCTTGTGGAGTACCAAGCCAGCGAGAACCCCAGCGGCATCGTTATCAAGGCCTCCAAACTTGTACCCTTACAAGATGCTGCCTCTACTCGCTCCCAAACCGACCCCTCCCCCACTACCCACTTCCTGACCCTCAATATGTTGGCCGCCCAGTAATAGTTCATAAAACTCGTGAGGGCCAAGCCCCCCCTCCCCACGGCTCCGTTCCAGGAGTGCCTTCTTCACCCTCGGGGTTTTACCAGCCCACACAAAACCCAAGACTACCGCAATAATTTTCTTAAAAAAGGCCTTCGGGAAAAAAATCGGGAGACATTGAAAAATGAACAGCAGCCTCGGGAGGACTGTCACCTTCACCGAAGGTACCCTCCCCGCCAGTGTCAGCGGCAGCATATCCCACCAGCGGAAATCCCCTTTCATCTGATCGCCCGCTTTACCCAAATTTAACTTGTGGAGCTGCCCCCAATCCTTAGCCACCTGAATCCCCAGATACCTCTTCCCCACCACTTTAAAAGGTAACTCCCTCAGTTGAAGGAGGATTTTAAGAGGTGGGAGGTGCTGCCGCTGTCGTGGGCAGGGCGGGTGCAGACAGTGAAAATGATGGTGATGCCTAGGTTACTGTTTGTGTTTCAGAACCTCCGATCGTTGTCTCCAAGTTGTTCTTTAGGAGAGTCAATGGGCTGATTTCCAGGTTTGATGGGCAGGTAAGACCCGTGAATGTGACTGGCTTTTTTGGAATGTGGGCTGGTTTTACCATGCTTCCTTTCCCCAGTGGTAAATTACTACTGGGTAGTGAACATTGTAATGATGAGGAAGTGGGCCCGGGGGAAGGGGTTGGTGGGAGGTGGGGGGGTGAAGATGGCATCATATAGGGATATAGGGGAATGAGTTTGAGGACATTGTTGTTGGCGCCTTTGCCATTCATCTCGGACAGATACTACATGAGTCCAATAGTGGTGGCAGACTTAAGGGTATAGGGGCAGTGGAGGCAACATTCAGGGCTGGAGGGTGCCTCGGGGTGGGCACCGATCTGCGATACCTATACGTTTGCGCCAGCAGGGCTGGATGCAAGGATTATGGGGTGGCAGCAGGTGTGGATTGAGCACTTTGGGGACTAGTTTATAGGGTGCAAATTTGTGGGCTCAAGGACTTGGAGGAACTGTGAGTTGCCCAGGGGAATGGTTTTAGGTACCTGCAGGTTTAGGACTTCATCACATAGGAGGTGCCGTCCTTTCCAGGGCTGCAGCCCTGGGGGTTGCAGGACAAGATGCTACCGAAGGATGAAATAGGGGAGGGAAGGTGTTGTGTATATATATATATATGTATAGATAAGGAATTGATGGAGTGGGAGGGAGCCCTGGTGGTGGACATTAAGCTTAAATGAGAGGAGCTGGGAGGGCAGGTGGGGCCAAGATATGGGCGTATGTATTTCGGAGAGTGAACACATCCTCGTTGTGTGTAAAGTTAAGCCTCATCCAGTTCAAAGTGACGCATTGGGCTCATCTGACGGTGGCGCGGATGAGTACATTCTTTGCAGGGGTAGAGGATAGGTGTGGGCGGTGCGCGGGGTCCTCGAATCACAAATGTTTTGGGCATTTCCAAGACCAAAGGGATTCTGGCAGAAGTTCTTGGACTTGATGTCCGAGGTGCTGGGGGTGGTTCCGAGTCCGGAGGTGGCAATATTTGGGATGGCGGAAGACCTGAGAGTCCAGGGAGCGAGAGAGGCCGACATCTTGTACTTTGCCTCCCTGGTAGCCTGGAGGCAGATTTCGCTAGGATGGCTGGACGAGGTGCTGCCGAAAGCGGGAGTGTGGGTGAGCAACCTGGCAGAAGTTCTGAGGCTGGAAAAGGTCAAGTGAGCTCTGCAAGTGTCGGGAGAGGGGTTCACTCGCAGGTGGAAACCGTTTAGCGATTTCTTTCAGGAGGATTGAGGGGTCAGCGGGGGGGGAGGGTGGGGGTTAAAATGGGAAGGAGGGATGTGGGGGTGTGATGATATGATTTGCATACCTGTCTGCCATTGGGGCAGAACACCGGCTTACCATTGGCCCTGGTCGGTCATGTGCCTCTCGACCGATTAGTCGAGAGGCTGAGTTAACCGCGCCTCCTTGCCGAGGTATAAATAGTCAAACGTCCGACGGTCGTCCATTTTATTGTAGACGACCGCAGGGCTAAAGTTCTAGTTTATTAAAGCCTAACTTTTGTCAAGCAACTCGTCTCTCGTACAATTGATGACACAGCAGCGGGGTATTGTAATCAGGGAAGGCAGGCACGCTGTGGTTGTTCATTGAATTGTTTTGTTGTTCTTCTGATATTTTGTGTGTATATGTGAAAATGCGTTGAATAAAATATTAAAAAAATATTAGTCTCTCATTCAGCATTTTCAGTCCTTTAGCTCATTGCTTCTCAGTTTTTTTCCCCCCCAAGAGTCCACTTTTGGCAAATGGCCGATCTTCAGGACTCACGTCAGCTGACGTTCGCAACCCATGTTAGTTTACATTTAATGCGAAAGGGGAGCCAGCTAGGTCTTCATTATCTCACTCCAGTCAGGTTCATAGGAGGAGCTGTAGACGTCAGCCAATTCCTTTGTTCCGCCTTCAACTTTGTGATAATAGAAAATCTAACTTTACTATGTAGATTGTCATGAAGTTCAATAACAACTGTTTTACTCAACACTGGATACACATGGGAGATGTTACCCCAGGATGCCGGCAGCCTCATGGTTTTGGCGAGGTTTTAATGTGCTGTCAGGCAGATACAGCATCTCTTCATTTGGAGTGAGCTGTAAGTTAATACTGCCACTGGCATCTCAAAAGCAAAAACAAATTTTTCACCCACCGCTTCTCTTTCAAAAGCTGAAATTTTTCCTCCCATTTTCTCATACTTCCCTGCATATAAACATGGACTTTGCATTATTTTTCCATTGGCACAATTGACAAAACCATACCTCAAAAAATCATCTTCATACTGCTTTGTTCCCAAGTTAAGTTTCTTCTTTGTATGCTGTTAACTAGAGGAAGTTAAAGAGGAAGTAAAAAAAACAGGGAACCACTAATAGAAGTCTATAGTTTTGCAATGAAACATTAGAGAAGGGCTAAGGCACAGTTTCTCAAAGCGTGGGTCATGACCCACTGTTGGGTCGCAGAGTGATTAGTACTGAGCTAACACTAGCACTGCTCTGTCCTGTCATGGATTTTGCTGAGCAACTCTCTCCCACAGATTCAGATGTGAGATCCTGTCCAGTAGGGACACTGTCTATTTGTGTCTCTGGCCATCTCTTCGTTGTAACTAAATGATCCATCTTCACAGTCCTCTTACCTTGCTTGCTAGCAGCTAGAAAATTGAAGAAGTTCTCCTGCATGTTTGACGGCAAAAGCACGTACATACAGGGTGCTTGACATCAAGTGCATGTACAGTGCGCATGACCTGCTCACTGCTGCCACTTATGGTCGGAAAACTGCACAGAGCCTCATTTTGTTCTCGGTTAAAATCTGGTAGCAGCCGCCATTCTCAATGTAAATGCCCGAAGCAGCTGTTGGACGCTTCTCCCATGATCGGGACCACTGCGGGAACGCCATGACTAATCACTCTGCAACCCAACAGAGTCGTGACCCACGCTTTGAGAAACTGTGCCTTAGCCCTTCTCTGTTTCATTGCAAAACTATAGACTTCTATTAGTGGTTCCCTGTTTTTTTTACTTCCTCTTTATCAGACATTATCATATATACTCAAAAATGAAGCAGGTAACAGATACCATCCCTCTCTGTTCCAGTGTTTAAGTGACTTTCTACCTCATCTTCAATATCTTTGTTTAAGCTTGATGATGTTCTGAGTGCTACAAATACGTTGTCTGCCTTTTTCAAATGCGGTAGTTAAACTCTTGAGCATATTCTAAGAATTTACCTGTTCCTTCTAGCCTCAGTTTTCTGTCCTTTCCCCCTTTCCACATTATTTCTCGCTATATCTTGTCTTCTCCACATTCAGATCCATTGCTCCTCTCGGCTCCATCCCTCATTTCTCTATGCTCAATCACCTTCCCCATTCACCCTCCTCTTGCCACACCCACTCAGCCCCCTCCCACCATTCTGACCCCCATTTACACTCTCCTATTCTCACATCCCCTTTCCTTCCACCAATTCCATTCCTCCTCCACTTCACTTTATTCCCATTCCCCATCCTATCATTCCCACTCCACCCATCTCTATCTCTCCCTCATTCCCCTTGCCTGCATTTCTATTTCCCTTTCTCCCCATTGCCATCTCTCTCCCTTTCCCCCATCTTTGCCAATTGCCACTCCCCCTTTCCTCTCCCCTGGCTAGAACATAATCTCAGAATAAGGGGTTGATTATGTTGACCTGAAATGAGGAGAAATTTCTTGATTCCAGTGATTGCAAATCTTTGTAATTCTCTACTTCCCTCGAGACCTGTGGCTGTTCCATTATTTAGCTATTGAGGGCAGAGGAAGGCAGAAGTTTGATAACTCAGGGAAACAATAGTAATGAGGAGCAGACAGGAAAGTGAATTTAAAGCATAAGACCAGCCATGATTGCATGCATTCATTCACATTCCCCAACAGCCGCTATCCCTCTTTCCTCCTCTTCCCCCAATTCTTCCTCCATCGCTCCTCAATTCCCTGACCATTCCCTCTACATTGTCCACACCTCCTTCCCCAATATCCCCACACTCCAATTGGCTTCTTCCCCAATCCGCATCCTGCCCCAACCCCAAACATGCATTCATTCACATTCCCGAACACTCACTGTCCCTCTATCCATTCCCTCCATTTCCCTACTCTTTCCCCAATTCCCCCACCATTCTCCCCGACATTCCCCACACCACCCATTCCCACCCACCCCTTCTCCCCACATCACCCATTCCTGCCACCATCTCCCCCCCCCCCCATTGCCCTCTTCCCCAACCCCATCCGTACTCCTATTCCCTAGCCCTCCTTTCCCATTCCTCACCTCCTACCCCCTCCTACATTCATCCATCCCCCTCATTCCCATTCAACCACCATATCCCCAAATCTACTTTTACCCATCTCTTCACCACTCATTCTCCACACCAGCCCCCCACCTACCCATTCCCCTCCTACCCACCCGATTCCCTGCACCCTCACCCCGCACATTCCCTACTCCCATCCACCCCATTCCCCCACCCCCTTACCCATTGCCTACACCCTCACCCTGCATTCCCCCACCCCTTACCCATTGCCTGCACCCTCACCCCGCATTCCCCTACCCTCCCACCCCCTCACCCATTGCCTGCACCCTCACCCCCGCATTCCCCCACCCCCACACATTGCCTGCACCCTCACCCCTGCATTCCCTTACCCCCTCACCCATTGCCTGCACCCTCACCCCACATTCTCCCACCCCCTCACCCATTGCCTGCACCCTCACCCCACATTCTCCCACCCATTGCCTGCCCCCTCACCCCTGCATTCCCCCTCTCCCATTGCCTGCCCCCTTACCCCTGCATTCCCCCACACCTGCACCCATTGCCAGCACCCTCACCCCCGCATTCCCCTACCCCCCAACCACTGCCTGCACCCTCACCCCACATTCCCCCACCCCACATTCCCCCACCCATTGCCTACACCCTCACCCCCGCACTTCCCCACCCATTGCCTGCACCCTTACCCTGCATTCCCCCACCCCCTCACCCCGCATTCTCCCACCCCCTCACCCATTGCCCCCTCATTCTCCCACCACCACCCTCACCCCCCACATTCCCCTACCACCACCCTCACCCCCCACATTCCCCTACCCCCCGCATTTCCCTACCCCCCACCCATTGCCTGCGCCCTCACATTCCCCTAAACCTCACCCATTGCCTGCACCCTCACCCCCGCAGTCTCTTCCCTCTTCCAAACTGTGCGTCGTCAACCAGATCCCCACCATTCAGGGATGGCTGCCTCACCGACAGAGCCAATAAACCGCCGCGCGGACATTCCCCTCCTACAATCGTCCCTGTGGACGCCAAAGTTGGAGAGGAGGATTGACTTGATGTGAACAGGCGGGACGGGGGCGGTGCGGTGTTGAGCGTGCGGCGTAATTGACTCCCCACCCCCCCGGATTGGGGTGGTGCGCTCCGGCGGCCATGTTGGTTTCCGTTGGGCTGAAAGTTGAGGAAGAAGTTTAAACCGGGGCGCGAGGAGCCGGCAGCGCGAGGCAGCGGCCCGGTCACCCCGAGCGGCCATGGGCAGCAGAAGCTGAGAGAGGAGGAAGGGGAGAGAGAAAGAAAGAGGGGGGGTTAAAAAAAATAAGCGGACAGGAAAGGGAGACTGCTGCGCCTTGAGAAGAAGAAGAATGAGTTCCAACCAGCAGAGCGGCAACCGGCCCCGGGTCAATAACGTCGGCTCGATGTTGCTGACCCCGCAGGAGAATGAGGGACTCTTCAACTGCCTGGGGAGGAAATGCCTGGTGAGTGTATCCGCATCCAAGGCAAATGGCCCTGCCCCCGGTACCTGCTCCTCTAACTACACCGGCAGGAGCATCGCCCACAGCCGGTGCCGGCAGCTGTCCGGGTGGTGGGCTCTCACAGGGAGTTGAGCCCGGGGCCTCTGGTGAAAGCAGCGCCTGCCATCCAGGCCAAGCCAGGAAGCAGCAGCTCCCCTTGGAGCCGCTGCTAAAAGCCGCAAAGCTACCTCCAGCCAGCGGCTCAGTTTAATAATTGCACTGCGCAATGAGGAGCTGCCCTGAAAAAACACACACCATTCTCCATCATAACACCTTGCCGCATCCCCTCTTCTTAAAGCTCAACCCCATCTAATGTTTTTTAAAAACCTTCCCTTCGTGATTTGTGCTTTTTAAAACAAAAAACAGAAACCCTCGTTACCCCGACAAATATTGTTTTGGGGATTTCCTGTTGGGGCTTTTGGTGTTTGACAGGAGAAATCTTGTACTTGTTTACCGAGCGTCCAGGTAGTCTGTTTGCCGAAAGTCTAGTCTAAAATTAAATCTGTAGATATAAACCGCCTGGTGCATTGGCCGAACTTTACGAGACGCCGTGTCTCAACTGGAATTTGGCACCAAAGTGGGCTGTGCAGTCCTTTTTAATTTAAACCTGTTTACCTGCGTCGTATTCGTGTCGACAGGATGACCGAACTATCGGTTGCCTCTTGCAAAGTGCCGCAAAGCAAGAAGGAAACATTTCCATCTTATAAGAATAGTTGCTTTCGATAAACAGTAACCCATTTAGCTTGTGTTCAGCATGGTGTGTTCCTGAGTGGATTGTTTAGCAGCAGTTTGCCATCTTAAAATGCAAGATGTTATTATAAAGTGAAGGTTTTGAAACGTCTGTTACTTCATAATAATAATCTTTATTATTGTCACAAGTAGACTTACGTTAACACTCCAATGAAGTTACTGTGAAAATCCCCTAGTTGCCACATGCCGGCGCCTGTTCGGGTACAATGAGGGAGAATTCAGAATGTCCAACTTATCTAACAAACATGTCTTTCGGGACTTATGGGAGGTATTGCCAATTGGCACCGGAGTAATGTCGCCAATTAATAATGATGCTCTTTAGAGTCGCCAGGAATCAAATGATACCACCAAAAGGCTTTACCGGATATCGATCAAAGACCAAACCACCATTTAGTTAGTTCAAGTTCAATGATATTTTATTTACACAAGAATTACTTCGATATGCAACATAAAACACGACAACCTAAAGTACACCTAACACTACAACAACCTGTACTTAACTTCAGGCGCCCAGCTTTATGCAGAGGAACAAGGCCTTTGTTCGGATCTTGCATGGCCGGGTCGGGAGAAGTTACTTAGTTTCTGCTAAGCTCATCCGTCTGGTAGCGATCGTTGGCCTTGAACTTGCTTCTGGTCGTGATGCTGCAATTGGTTTTAGGCGTAAGCCGGGGCCAAGAGAGTGCCGGTGCGCCGGGGCCAAAAGAGACCGACACATGGCAGTGTCTCTTTTTATCCTTCGGGGGTATTGCGCTCTTTTGGGAGGCCCATAGCTTTGGACCCAATAATTCGGCAGGCTTTGATTACTGCCTTTGATTTTAGCCAATAAAGGGGCGGGTGCCTTGATGGTTGGGCGTGTCCTGAGCGGTCATTGACCATGGCTGTTTGGGGTTCCTGAGTGAAGGGAGTGGCGCCGATGAGTCTGTATCTGATACCTGAGTACAAGTCTTTTGTTCTGGCGAAATGGGCCATTAGAATGCAGATCGGCTGGGGGTTTCGATAGTGTCTGGTTTCTAGTGGCCAATATACACTTAAGCTCCGAGTTCGTCTGGATCCTGCATTAGCCATATTTCCAGTGATTCTTTGTAAGTGGCCATACTTGCCTTTGTAAGTGGCCATGTTTCCCTTTGTAAGTGGCCATCCCAGATGGCTACAGAGGAAATCAGAGCACCCGGAGGAAACCCATGCAGACACGGGAAGAATGTGCAGACTCCACACAGACAGTGACCCAAGCTGGGAATCGAACCTGGGACCCTGATGCCGTGAAGCAACAGTGCTAACCAATGTGCTACCGTGCTGCCCAAATTAGTGCAAATAATAATAATAATCACAATGTCAGAAGTAGGCTTCAATGAAGTTACTGTGAAAAGCCCCTCATCGCCACATTCATGCACCTGTTTGGGGAGACCGGTACAGGAGTTGAACCCGCACTGCTGGCATTAGTCTTCATTACAAGCCAGCTGTTTAGTTCACCATGCTAAAGCAGCCACTCGTGAATGTTCTGAGATGCAGAGAGTTGCAAAACATGGCTAATGTACATGGAAATGTTATTCCTACATATACCACACTATAAGCATAGTCTTGTCATGCCAGGTTTGGGAGAAATGATGTATTGAGCGCACTTTTTGCATGTCCAAATTTGCCTGTGTTCATGAAATGAGTTTGTTTGAATCACACCCTTTCCCCTCTAGCTATGCACCCATACCATATGCCTTAACTCATCTTTACCCAGTCCTGTTGTGGCCAAATATCCCTCCAGTGTATCCATTCCTCAAGACTTCCATGCCCAAGTCCTAGTTGATACTCTTATCTTTCCTCTCC
Organism: Scyliorhinus canicula; assembly: GCF_902713615.1. Taxonomy (NCBI): domain Eukaryota; kingdom Metazoa; phylum Chordata; class Chondrichthyes; order Carcharhiniformes; family Scyliorhinidae; genus Scyliorhinus; species Scyliorhinus canicula. The sequence continues at coordinate 64,491,378 of NC_052165.1, read as the reverse complement.
ATCCTCCCATTCAGCTCACCAACTGCCCACTGACCCCAACCTCCTGAATTGTCATTCTTTTTGAACATCCACTGGAGTACTGCAAATGTCTCTCCGTTTGTGTGCCTGACGCTGGTGAGGATTCAGGGGTTTCTTTTCCCACTCATGTACTATCTTGTTTCCCTATTCAGATTGATTCCAGACATCCAAGCTTATTTACCTACTGAATGATGCACTATCAGTTACGAGAAGACGAGAATAGAATGTAATCGAGGCTTTATTACACCGAGATGGCGAAATGGCTGCTGTACAGAGAGCACGCACATTTATACTCCGCCTACTGGGCGGAGACAGCAGGCGGGGATCTACCCCCATACCTGTAGTACAGGGGCCTTACCGTAATACCCATATATACAATATAATACAACAGTGGTGACTACCACACTGAAGCAGATAAGTATTGCGCTGCTGCTTGCCTTGTTTGCTTCATATCTCCCCCGTAGACTTGTGTTTTTGGGCTTTCTAGGATGTGAAAGAAGAGAGATGCCAAGAGTGAAGAGAAATAGTAGACCATACGGCCCTGGAACCTGCTCTATTTAATAAGATCATGGCTTACTTTCAATTGCAACTCCATTTTCCCACCCAATTCCTTTACCCTTTGGTTCCTGTGGCAATAGTGGTGAAAAGGAACATTGGGAGAAAGAGGGGATGTGACACTTGGTAAGTTTTAGGTTTATGGGGAGAAAAGAGTAAAGCAAGTAATTGGAGGGAGAGACTTTGCACACCTGTACTGTAATGCTGAAGAAGGGTGAGGCTAAGGTGAGGCGTGTTTTGAAGGGAAAGAGTAGATGTTACTAATTTAGGGAGGACCCAATGGTGGGCTGATGGAGTTGTTTGTTATTACAGGAGGGGAGGTAGGTTATTTTTGATCTGCAAAGAACGAGAGGATGCGCTGGATAGTGGGGTTAAAACCGCAATCCAATCAGCCCTGATCTTACTGAATGGGAGAGCAGGCTCAAAGGGCTAACTGGCCTACTCCTATTTCCTATGACCTTATGTTGAAGAAACCTTGATGAGTTTCAGTATTGTAAACTGCTGATATAGGCTTGTGGGTGGATCGTGAGTACAGTGGCAATGCCATCAATCACAAAGATTGGATGATGTTGTCCTTTAGCTGTTCGTACTGCTGTAACAATCCAGGGTTGGTGAATGCTTTATTACACTGCTAACTTGAAGCTGTCAATAGACTTTGAGGTCTGCTGGTGAGCCACTTTTCAGTGTCCAGCCTCTATCTCACTCTTGTTGGTACAGTATTTATATAGGTGTTTCAGTGAAGTAACCCCCTGAGATGTTGTTAGTGGTGACTCGGCAATGATGATGCCACTGAAGATAATGTTTTTTTCTTGTCTTTCTCTTGTTTGATATGGTCATTACTGAATTACTTATACGGTGTGAATGTTGTGTTTCACTGTCAAGGAATGGGTTTTTTGAAGAGTAGTGAATGGAGCTAAACACTGGAAACATCACCAAATGGCTTCATGTCTTAACCTTTATAACAATGGAAAGTGGTTGCAGCTATAAATGTTTTGGCTCTTGCGCTGGAAATGGCTCCCTAAACCTCTCCCACTGTACTGTACCCAAAAAGGTAACTGGTCCATTCTTTCCACAGTTGCCCGATCTGTTCCATTACCTCAATGCTTTCCTTGCTGAATTCCTGTCTTTTAACTCTCTGTAAAGTTCAAATTGTCCAAAACCCAGCTGCTGGAAACTCCCATCTGCTAACACATTGAATTTAAAATAATCTTTGTCTTCAAAACCCTCTAGAGTCTTTGTCTCTTTTATTCCCATACCTATGTCTCTGCAACCTCCTCCAGCATAAATCCCATCCTGCGGACATTGGTTTAAAAAAAAATATAAAAATCTCTTGGATAGTCTTCCCTTTGATAATGGCTTTATTTCTTTGGCTCATTTCTCTGGAACTTCTTCACTAAACTCTTCCACTTGCCTTCGGGAGCCACTGCCTTCCTTGTTCATAAGTCACTGAAAGCTAACATGCAGGTGTACACGAAATTAGGACGGTGAATAGTATGCTGGCCTTCATTGCAAGAGGATTTGGGTACAGGAGTAAATAATTCTTGCTGCAGTTGTATAGAACATTGATAAGACCGCGCCTGGAGTATTGTGTACAGTTTTGGGTTCCTTCCTTGAAGAAGGATAGCCATAGAGGGAGCGCAATGCAAGTTCACCATACTGGTTCCAGGGATGGCAGGATTGACGTATGAGGCGAGATTGAGGAGACCTGTACTGTATTCTCCTAAGAGTTTCGAAGAATGAGTGGACAGACTTCTTACAGCACTCAACAGGGTAGATGCAAGAAGATTGATGAGTCTAGAACCAGGGGACACAGTCTCAGAATAAGAGACAAGTTATTTAGGACTCTGATAAGGAGGAATTTCTTCACTGGTGAATCTTTGTAATTCCTTCCCCCAGAAAACCGTGGAGACTCATTGTGTATGCTCAAGGCAGCAATCAATAAATTTCCAGATATTAAACATATCAAGGGGTATTGGGATAGTGTGGGAAAATTACATTGAGGTAGAAGATTAATATGATCTAGTTGGTGGAGCAGGTTCAAGGGGCTGAATGGCCTATTCCTGCTCTTGTGTTCTTGCTGCTCTTAGTTCCAATGGAACTAAGTCTAGGTAAGTCTTTGCCTTTAAAAGCGAATTCAAAACCCATTTCAGCATGGGACAAGATAGGCAACTCTAACTCTGTGGCTTGACACTGTTCTTTGACCTTGCTTCCCTTTTGACCCGTGCCACCATCCCCAACCTCTCCCACCTCACTCTACTGGAATGAATTTGGGATATTTTCTGTTAAAATGCTAGATAAAACAAATTTAGTATTGAGCATAATCTTTATTACTAGCCTTATCGTGGCATGCATAATAACATTCAGAGAAAGGACTGCACAGTTTAATGCAATAAATCTTGTGTTGGGATCTCTAATGTCAATTATGTTCTATTCATTATCTTTTTAAAATGCCAATTGATATGTTGTATTGCATGCAGGGAAGTCAAAAGCAAGTGTAGAACTGACCCTAAATATAGTTGGATAGTGAGGAGATAATTGGAAACGATAGGGAGATAGACGTCAGTTGAGCGGAGCCATATAGGGATGCTGTTGGATGTGGAGGAACTGCTGGCAAGGGCACATTAGTTGTCAGAAGTACATTTGCACTAAAGCTGTTTGCTATTCTTCATCCAGAACCCCCAGTTGCCGCCTTTTGGAGGGGCAGATTTATTTGTGTTGTGGGTTTCTGAACCCCTCAACGGGTGGGTGAGAATGAGGCCCTTGAATCAGCCACCTTGGGGGAGCAAGTCAGTTGATGAAGAAAATCTTTAGTTATTTTATCAAAGTTATGAATAGCATTTATGAGGCTGACAAAATTAAGCTCCTCACCTCCTCCTTCTCAAACTGTCTGCTACCTTTGTCACAGTTAATCATCCTGTACTCATCCAATGTTAGACGTTTAGCTGCTGTAGTATAAAGAGTCAAAGGTTCTGCTGCTTTTCCACAAAACACCTTTAATTTCCTTCAACAGACTTAGCACAAAACTTTAACATCACATCACCTGACAAAGGCCACCTGAAGCCCCTTTACATATCAGTGTCAATTATTGGATGTTTAACATAAATGAGACAACTAATTGGAATGTCTCAACCCATTACTTAACATCCAATACCACTGCACCTTTATCTAACTGGGTGGGGCTGCATTTGCCTGTTTCCATTCTTATCTATCTATTTGTAGCCAAGGCATCATCTGTAATTGTTCCTCTACCACTCCTGCACGATTACCTCCAGGATCTATCCATGAGGTGTCTCCAATTCTCCATCCATGAGGTGTCTCCAATTCTCCTTTATGCTGCCATATGTATGCTGAGGACACTGAGCTCTACTTCTGCATCCCTCTTTTTTTTAAAATTTAGATTACCCAATTATTTTTTCCAATTAAGGGGCAATTTAGTGTGGCCAATCCACCTACTCTGAACATTTTTGGGTTGTGGGGGCGAAACCCACGCAGACACGGGGAGAATGTGCAAACTCCACACGGACAGTGACCCAGAGCCGGGATCGAACCTGGGACCTCTGCGCCGTGAGGTGGTTGTGCTAACCACTAGGCCACCGTGCTGCCCTTTCTGCATCCCTCTTGATCCCGTCCACAACACTCCTACCAGTCTGCTTGGGCATCATCCAAAAATCTGCCGGTGTACTACTTTGCATCAGGTTCTGTTCACCCATCATCCCATGCTGGCTGACTACATTGGCTCCTGGTTGAGCATTACCTCAGTTTCATAGTTCTCACCCTTGTTTGCAAATCTTTCCATGACCTCACTCCTCCCAATCTCTGTAACCTCCTTCAATCCTGCATTGAGTTTATCTGTACTGCATTTATTTTGGTCTTGTAAGCATCCCCAATAATAATTCCACGAGCTACCATGGTCCTAAGCTTAGAATTCTCTCCACCCAATTCCCCTGTTTTGAGAAACCTTTGGTCGCCCGTGTTAATGTTTCCTTATGTGACTCGGTGTCATTTTTGTTTGTAATGTTCCTGTGAAGTGCCTGGAATGTTTTTACGTTAACTATGCAAATGCAATGTTGTTGCTCTCTCTTGATTTCCAACTTATTTTGCACAGGTGGGGGAGGGTTGCTTTTCTTCCAGCACAGCCATACTTGAGGTTTGTTCATTCCAGTGAAGGTATCCTGCAAGTGAGAATCACTCGGCTGGTAACAACAGGGTTGGGATACCTGAGTTTTTCATATGTGCTGGTGCTTGGATGGGTGGCGACCTACTGCTCCCCGGACCTGGAATACCTGACCGTGAAGTGCCAGCCCAGGGGCTGGTTTAGCTAACTCGGCTAAATCGCTGGCTTTTAAAGCAGACCAAACAGGCCAGCAGCACGGTTCGATTCCTGTACCAGCCTCCCCGGACAGGTGCCGGAATGTGGCGACTAGGGGCTTTTCACAGTAACTTAATTGAAGCCTACTCGTGACAATAAGCGATTTTCATTTCATTTTCATTTCATACAATCTTCCACGTGAGTGCACTTCAGCCATTATCACAGCGGTCTATATCCCACCCCAGGCAGAAGTGAAGAAGGCGCTGGTCAAACTGTTATCGAAACAGAATACCCGGAGGCCTTGTTCATCGTGGCCGGGGACTTCAACAAGGCCAACCTCAAGAGTGTACTGCCAAAATTCCACCAGCACATCTCCTGTCCCACCAGGGGCGACAAAACTCTTGACCACTGCTACTCAAAAATAAAGGGTGCCTACTGTTCCATCCCCCGACCGCACTTTGGGAAATCAGACCATAAGATGGTGCTCCTTCTCCCGGCATATAAACAAACTGAAGCGGGAGAATCCAGCTAAGAAGGTCATGCAGTGCTGGCCTGAGAAAACAGAAGAGCTCCTCCTTGACTGCTTAGAGACAGTGGACTGGTCCATATTTAAGAACTCGGCGACCAACTTAAATGAGTATGCCACCATCATTAGAAAATGTGGATGACTGCATGCCAAAATAAGCAGTACATATGTTCCCCAACCGGAAACCATGGCTCAGTCGCGAGATTGACTCCCAACTGAAGGACGGGTCTGAGGCATTCAAGTCAGGCAACCCTGACTTACACAAGAAATCCAGGTACCACCTCAGCAAAGCCATCCGAGATGCCAAGAGAGAATATCAGACCAAGCTAGAGTCACAGACTAGCGTTATAGACTCTTGGCGGTTATGGCAAGGCCTAAACAACATAATGGGCTACAAAGCGAAGCCGAGCAGTATCTACAGCAGCAGCGCACCCTTCCCCGATGAACTCCATGCATTCTATGCTTGGTTTGAGCAGGAAACCAACGATCCACTGTCGAGTGCCCCAGCAGCCCATAACAACCCATACCCACCATCACAGCTTCCAAAGTCAGATCGGCCTTCCTGAAAGTGAACCCTTGGAAGGCGACGGGTCTGGACGGGATCACTGGTCGTGCACTCAGAGCCTACGCGGACCAGCTGGCAGAGGTGTTCGTGGACATCTTTAATCTGTCCCTACTCCGCTCTGAGATCCCCACCTGCTTCAAGAAGACCACCATCATACTGGTGCCAAAGAAGAACCAGGCAAAGTGCCTCAATGACGACCGTCCGGTGACGCTTACTTCAGTCGTAATGAAGTGCTTCGAGAGGTTGGTCATGAAGCCCTTCACCTCCATACTCCCAGAACGCCTTAATCCACTGCAATTCGCATTCCACCGCAACCGGTCCACAGCAGATGCCATCTCCTTGGCCCTACACTCATCCTAGAGTACCTCGACAACAGGGACCCCTTCATCAGACTCCTATTTATTGACGGCAGCTCTGCCTTCAACACCATAATCCCAGCCAAGCTTCTGTCAAAGCTCCAAAACCTAATACTTGGCTCCTCACTCTGCAATTGGATCCTCGACTTTCTGACCCACAGACCACAATCAGTAAGAATAAATAACAACACCTCCTCCTCAATACAGGAGCCCTGTAAGGCTGCGTACTTAGCCCTCTACTATACTCCCTGTACACACACGACTGCGTGGCAAAATTTGGTACCAACTCCATCTACAAGTTTGCTGACGATATGACCATAGTGGGCCGGATCTTGAATAACGACGAGTCAGAATACAGGAGGGAGATAGAGAACCTAGTGGAGTGGTGCAGCGACAACAATTTATTCCTCAATGCCAGCAAAACTGAAGAGCAGGTCATTGACTTCAGGAAGCAAAGTACTGTACACACCCCTATCAGCATCAATGGGGCCGAGGTGGACATGGTTAGCAGTTTCAAATTCCTAGGGGTACACATCTCCAACAATCTGTTCTGGTCCACCAAGAAAGCACAACAGCGCCTATACTTCCTCAGGAAACTAAGGAAATTCGGCATGTTCACATTAACTCTTACCAACTTTTACAGATGCACCATAGAAAGCATCCTATCTGGCTGCTAACCAGCCTGGTATGGCAACTGCTCGGCCCAAGACCGCAAGAAACTTCAGAGTCGTGAACACAGCCCAGTCCATCACAAACCTGCCTCCCATCCATTGACTCCATCTACACCTCCCGCTGCCTGGGCAGCATAATCAAAGACCTCTCCCATCCAGCTTACTCTCTCTTCCAACTTCTTCCATCGGGCAGGAGATACAAAAGTCTGAGAACACGCATGAACAGACTCAAAAACAACTTCTTCCCTGCTATTACCAGACTCCTAAACAACCTCTTATGGACTGACTTCATTAACACTGCACCCCTGTATGCTTCACCCGATGCCGGTGTTTATGTGTACCTTGTATTGCCTTATTATGTATTTCCTTTTATTTCCATTTCTTTTCATATACTTAATACCGGGCAGCACGGTAGCATGGTGGTTAGCACAATTGCTTCACAGCTCTAGGGTCCCAGGTTCGATTCTCGGCTTGGTTCACTGTCTGTGCGGAGTCTCCACATTCTCCCCGTGTGTCCGTGGGTTTCCTCCGGGTGCTCCGGTTTCCTCCCACAGTCCAAAGATGTGCAGGTTAGGTGGATTGGCCACACCCTTGGTATTCAAAATTGCCCTGAGTATTGGGTGGGGTTACTGGGTTATGGGGAGAGGGTGGAGATGTGGGCTTGGGTAGTGTGCTCTTTCAAAGAGCTGGTGCAGACCTCGATGGGCCGAATGGCCTCCTTCACTGTAAATTCTATGATTAATGATCTGTTGAGCTGCTTGCAAAAAAATACTTTTCACTGTGCCTTGGTATACATGGCAATAAACCAAATCCAAATGTGTCCTATCATTAAATTTTCAGGTTGGAAGATTGAAGGTGGATTGGGTTGCTATGAAATGAGAACCATACCTTTAGCTATGCTAGGATGTAGTAGACTTTGGTTGCCTGCGGCAAAGGAAAATGTTCTTGAGGTAGCTAGCAGTCACACAACTGCTTTTCATATCAGCTGTTTACCTAATGTTAGCGTGACGTGTTTAAAATAGAAATGACCCATTTCAGCTCCACCTACAGATATGACTGCTAAACTGAGTGTATTCCAAACTTCTATCGAAAGGAGGAAATATGTGGATTGGAATTTTCAGTACATTTTTAAATTGCTTTCCTGCAGCCCATACATTCTTTTCTAATACATTAGGACTTTTACATCAAATATAATTACACAATGTAATTTTTTATCACGTGGTGTTGTAGCATTACAATTGAATCTGTATTCACGGCTTCCTGGCACAGATGTCAATCTTATCTTGTTAAACACACTTGTATTGTCCTTTAAACCTGTAATAGTTTTCTCGTTTTTCACTTTCCTATCCAGAGCTGATCACTTCCCTGTCCAGAGCTGATCAGTAAACAAGATTTTCTGCAGTACTTTGTTCCTAATCAGCCATTTATCATCTTTCTCTATGTCGCTCTTAATTGACCATGTTCATGATGACTGACACAACTAATTGCATGGCCCCTTATGTTTTACTGTTTTCTTGGCCAGTACTTGTTGCTGCAATGTTTCTTGCCTGCTGTCCTCTACACCTTGAGAGCTCTATTCACAAATCTCCTGCGTCTGCTCAGATGTTACGTTCACCAAGCCAGGAGAGCCAGTGGTTTAGTGGTATTGTCACTGGACTAGTAATTCAGCAACCCAGGGTCTGGAGACCTGGCTTCAAATTCCACCACAGACGGTCACATTTGAATCCAAAAAAAATCTGGAATTCTAACGATGACCATGAAACTGTTGTACAAATCCATCTAGTTCACTAATCTGTCATCTTTAATGGTCTGTCCTACATGTGACTCCAGATCCACAACAATGTGGTTGACTCCTAAATGCACTCTGAAGTGGCCTAGGCAAGCCACTCAGTTATATTAAATATTTATATTAAATTATATGAAATTGGCAAAAAAAAGTAGAACCAGGCACCGGAAATTAGATCCTCAAATGCAACACAGTCGACCCTGCAAAGTCCTCCTTACTAACATTTTGGGGGAGGAGGGTCTCACAGGCTAGTCGAACAACATAACTTGTGAAATCATACCTTACTGATTATGTTCCAGCTACCACCATCACCGTCCTTGGGTATGTCCTGTTCCGCCGGCAGGGTGGACACAGCAGAGGTGTTGGCACAGTGGTAAACATCTGTGAGGGAGTTGTCTTGAGAATTCTCAACTCCAGACCCCATCAGATCTTATGGTATTAGGTCAAATACACTCCTGCCACCTTAGCTGACGAATCAGTACTTCCATGTTGAATACCACTTGGAGGAAGGCCTGAGGGTGGCAAGGGTGCAGAATGTACTCTGGCTGGGTGTCTCCCAGTAGCACCACTACAGACCGAACAGGCTGAGTTCTAATGGGCATAGCTGCTAGACTGGATCTGTGGCAGGCGGTGAGGGAGCAAACGAGGGAAATGCATACTTCACGTGCTAGACTTGATCCTCAATAATCCACCTGCTGCAGATGCATCTGTTTATGCTGTATCGGTAGGAGTGACCACTGCACAGTCCTTGTGGAGTCCCAAGTCCCGTCTTCAAATTGAGGACACCCGCCATCATGTTGTGGTGCACCAACACTGTACTAAGAGGAATAGATCTTGAACAGATCTAACAACTCAATATTGGGCAATCGTGAGTTGTGGGTCATCAACAGCAGCAGAATTGTACTCTACTACAATCTGTAACCTCCTGGCGTAGCATAGCCACCACTCTACCATTACCGCTAAGCCAGGGGGTCACCATCAGGCCAGAGAATCAACTCTTGTTCAATAAAAGTGCAGGAGGGCATTCAAGGAGCAGCACCAGGAATACCTAAAAATGAAGTGTCAGCCTGGTAACACAACAGCTCCGAACTCCTTGCATGTAAAGCAGCAAGTGATTCCACAACCAATGGATCAAACCTAAGCTCTGCAGTCCTGCAACATTCAGTCATAAACAACTCGCTGGAGGAGGAGACCACAAATATCTCCATCTTCAATTATGGGAGAGCCCGGCATATAAAGATAAGACTTGAACAATTTGCAACAATCTTCAGCTAGAAGGGTCAAGTGGATGATCCATTTCTGCCTCCTCCAGAGGTCCCCAGCGTCACAGATGTCAGTCTTCAGCCAATTTGATTCACACCATGTGATCTCACTATAAGCTGCTGAAGGCATTGGATATTGCAACGGCTTTACAACTTGACAATATTCCGGCACTAGTACTGGAGACTTGTCGTCCAGAACATGCCGCACCACTAGCCAAGCCATTCCCGTACAGTTACAACATTGATGTTGCCTAGTGATTATAGAAATTATCCAGGTATGTCCTATACATACAAAGCAGGTCACATCCATCCTGGCCAATTACTGCCCTGTCTGTCTACTCTTGATCATCAGTGTGGAAGTAGTCATCAACAATGCTATCAAGCGGTGCATGTTTAGTAATAACCTGCTCACTGATGCTCAGTTTGGGTCTGCTAGGGCCGCTTGGCTCCTGACCTCATTGCAGCCTTGGTTCAAACATGGACAAAAGAGCTCAGAAGTGAAGTGAGGTGACTGCCCATAACAAGGCAGAGTTTAATGGGTTGTGGTATCAAGAAGCCGTAGCAAAACAAACCAATGGGAATCTGGAAAATATTTCTGCTGGTTGGAGGAAGATAGTTGTTGGAGGGCAATCATCTCGGTTCCAGGATATCACTGTAGGAGTTCCTCTGGGTAGTATCCTCAGCCCAACCATCTTTAGCTTCTTCATCAATGACCTTCCATATAATCTAGTCAGAAGTGGGAAGATCACTGATTGTGAAATGCAGCAAACACATAGGCACACCACCTGGAAATTCCCCACAAAACTACTCACCATCCTGACATTGAAATATATTGCCATTTCTTCACAGACACTGCATCAAATTCCTGGAACTTGGAAAAGCATGGAGTGCAGCAGTTTCAGAAGGTTGCTTACCACTACCTTTTTGTCGGGCAAATTAAGGATGGGCAATAAATGCTGGCCTAGCCAGCAACACCCACATCCCATAAATGAATTTTTAAAAATTCAGTTGTAGAATGGCTGAATCAGCTGCCAGGGACTTGCGTGGTGCAGAATATTTGTGATGTCCTGCCAGCTAGTCTCATCTGCATGAAATATGCATTTAGCTGGCAGAATACTTTTGAATATAACTTTGGTATTGCAAAATGTCTTAATGGAGTTTATTCAGAGTTGTAAGTTTTTCTTCCAATAAAAAATCATTACAGCAAGAAATTAACTTTTAATGTTTCCTGAACAGTTGTCTAGCAGAATTAAATGTGCAGATTATATATTTTACTGATGTCGCAAAACATGATGCAGTGGCAATTTAAAAATAGATACATTGCGCGAATTTAGGTTGTAATGTATTTTATTGTAGAAATTGAGATTTTCTGAATTTTGGTCACACTTTGTTCTGCCACTTAATCTATGAAAATTCCCTTAACTGAGAAACCTTGGTTTTAAAATTTAGTGAATGTACTGTAATTTCTGTTGTACAACATGCATTACAGTTTAGAGGTTTCACCAGTTGATTTTTTTTTAGGCATTTCTAAATTCAAATTGGTGCATTCTACACATTTAAAATGAGCACATAAGATAGATTTTAGAATTTTTCCCCCATTTATTTTGATTATAAAGATGTACCATAATTTGTAGCGAGAATGCGCTCTAAGCCATACTGCATGGAAACAGTATTTGACATTAGAGTGTGGTGATTGGAGTGCATAGAATATTTTTGGCTTTCAAAAGCAGGGAAACAAGTAGCAATGCAACGTGATTCTAGAAGATTGGATTGGCTCTTGGTCTCCCTTCAGAGATAAAAGTGAGGGAAACCAATGGAAGAATACAGGATATTTTTAGAGAAAGGGGATCAACAAATAATCAAAGCTTTAGAAGCTGAACCCTTAAGTAAAATGTTCTAATCTTGTATTAGCAATGGGCGACCAATGGGGATTTGAGATTCCTCTAGGATGGAAATAGGTTTGAATTGAAGATACGGTAATAATAAATGCCAGAAATGTCTGAAAGTATTCACTGAAGGAGCAGCGTCCATTTTCCATAGGAGGTTCTGTAACTAATTCTAAGCAGGATTCAGGAAAAATGTCAACATGTGCCTCTTTTCAGGAAGGATAAAATAAGCTGCAGAAACTATAGAATCAATAGTCATTCAGTAATTGAATCAAGAATAAAGTAATCATTACATACAATTAGGAATATCTGATCTGAGCGTAGTGTAATGGGTAGCAGCTAACTTGGCTTCGCAAGTAGATACTGAATAATCTACTGCCTTATTTCACTCCAGAAATTGGTACAAATCTGGAAAGCCTTGAATAAACTCCTTCATGGAACATGTTGCACAAGCATTGGATATCCTTTTTAAAATAAATTTGGAGTGCTCAATTGTTTCTTTTCCAATTAGGGGCAATTTAGCATAATTTCTTTATTCAAAATTTTTTCCAATTAAGGGGCAATTTAGCGTGGCCAATCCACCTAACCTGCACATCTTTGGTTTAGGGGGCGAAACCCACGCAGACACGGGAAGAGCGTGCAAACTCCACACAGACAGTGACCCAGGGCCGGGATTCGAACCCGGGTCCTCAGCGCCGTAGGCAGCAATGCTAACCACTGTGCCACCGTGCTGTCCACTGGGGCAATTTAGCATGACCAATCCACGTACCCTGCACATCCTTGGGTTGTGGGGCGAAACCCACGCAAACACAGGGAAAACGTGCAAACTCCACAATGACCCAGAGCCAGGATCGAACCTGGGACCTCGGTGTCTTGAGGCAGCAGTGCTAGCCACTGCATCACTATGCTGCCCTAACCATTGGATATCTTGGGTAAACTAGTGATAGGGAAAGAAATTGGCTGAAGGAGATGAAGAAGTAGTTCTAAAGATGGGAAGCCATTTTAAATTAATCTGACTGATTAATCTGACCGCCCAATTGTTAATGAATAATATACTGACTGGAATGTAGAATTAATGATCCTTCTGTTTGGGTTTTCGATTCGGCATGTAAAATGATCACCTTGATTTCTGGTTGAGGAGTGCAGCATCTAGTATTTCTGATCCATAAAAATGAATAGCTTTGGAAAGACTTGTTGATATTGCTGAACTAATGAGTGGACTTGAATATCATCCATGATCAAGGAATTACAGAATTTTTGGAATGTACAGTAAAGTTGAGTGAGGCTGTCAGCACCCACCGTTAGTAAAGTGTAAAATTTCATTGCACATGAGCAGTGAAATGTGGAAATCAGGAAGTTGCTGTTACAGTTGCCCTACTCCTCGAATTTCGCTATAAACAGTATCTCATTGACTGCATTGAAACACATGAAACGTTGTGAAGTTGCTGATTTAGGTGATAAATATGCAATTATATGTGCTTAAAATAGTAGAACTTGTCCATTCCAATGTACGTTCATTTAATGGTGTGATAAGTCTTAAATACTACCGAACGCTCTGACACTAAAAGTTAACTTTTACAAGTATCTCATTCCTTCAGATTTAGTTGTTACTTTACAACCTTTGCAAAGTGAACACTGTTTTAGTTAACTTTCCCATTTATTTCTTGCTTTAATTACATCTTTCTTTCCCTCCCTTTCTTCACTTTCTGTATGCGATTTGGCATTAAACGTAAATGTTCTAGGCAGCACGGTGGTCCAGTGGTTAGCACTGCTGCCTATGGCACTGTGGACCTGAGCGATCCTGGCCCGGGTCATTGTCTGTGGAGTTTGCACATTTTCCCCATGTCTGTGTGGGTTTCACCCCCACAATCCAAAGATGTGCAAGTTAGGTGGATTGGCCACACTATATGGGGCATAATATGGGTTATCAGGGGCCTCACGGTAGCATGGTGGTTAGCATCAATGCTTCACAGCTCCAGGGTCCCAGGTTCGATTCCCGGCTGGGTCACTGTCTGTGTGGAGTCTGCACGTCCTCCCCGTGTGTGCGTGGGTTTCCTCCGGGTGCTCCGGTTTCCTCCCACAGTCCAAAGATGTGCGGGTTAGGTGGATTGGCCATGCTAAATTGCCCGTAGTGTAAGGTTAATGGGGGGATTGTTGGGTTACGGGTATACGGGTTACGTGGGTTTAAGTAGGGTGAACATTGCTCGGCACAACATCGAGGGCCGAAGGGCCTGTTCTGTGCTGTACTGTTCTATGTTCTATATTGCCCCTTAATTGGAAAAAAATAATTGGGTTCTCTAAATTTAACAAAAACAAATAAACTTAAACATTCTAACTTGCACATCTTGGTTCAGTTTCTACACTGCTCAATCCCAGTTCTTCAGCCTGATTTTGTTAAGGAACTAGACAATTGCTTGCCTTGTTCATGCAAGTTAAAGAACTTCTTGTTGCAGGGTCAGCAACTTTTTTAACCTTTTATATCCCTTTTTAAAAATCCTTTTTAAAAAAAAAAAGCAAGAACTTTTCAGAGCCACAAAATGAAAATTCGGCATTTCTTTTTTTTTCTAATTTAGAGTACCCAATTATTTTCTCTTCCAATTAAGGGGCAATTTTAACATGACCAATCCACCTAACCTGCACATCTTTGGGTTGTGGGGGTGAAACACACGCAGACATGGGGGAGAATGTGCAAATTCCACACGGACAGTGACCCAGGGCTGGGATTTGAACCCGGGTTCTCAGCGCCACAGTTCCAGTGCTATCCACTGCGCCACATGCCACCCTAAAATTCGGCATTTCTAACCCAAATACTTGGCAAATTGCCAGGCATTTTTTTAGCATGCATAATTTGCATATATAATAATATGTATTAGTGTATGAATAGAAATGAATATAACAAATGGAACTGAGGTAATATTTTGGCTATTGATTCCCGAGATTTTTACAAATAAGAAAGCTCCTAATGCCGCATTCAGGATGATTTACCACCTTGGAAACAATAACGGTTGCAACCATAAAATCTGTTTCTTGAACCAAAGGCTTTAACTATAATCATCATTTAGCTGTGCAGTTGAACAGATTTGTTTAAGGCACAATATGTTTTCCGTTAAAATAGTCATTTGAAACTATATGCAAACATATCTCTTCCGTGACTTAACTTTATAATACTTTATTTTCATGTTAATGCGATCCAACTAGAAAAGTTTGGGAGCTGCAAGTGAGAGGTTAAAGAATAATGTGCAGCTCCTGAGCTGCAGGTTGGAGCCTTCTGTTCTAGTGCAAAACTATACAAAGTCTATGTGTAAGTTGTCACAAGCTGATAATGCTGCAAAATCCTTCCAATATTTTGAATATTAATCATATTAATGGTTGATGTAAAAATTGATTTGTGTGGT
Organism: Scyliorhinus canicula; assembly: GCF_902713615.1. Lineage (NCBI taxonomy): Eukaryota > Metazoa > Chordata > Chondrichthyes > Carcharhiniformes > Scyliorhinidae > Scyliorhinus > Scyliorhinus canicula. Next base: position 64,476,049 of record NC_052165.1, on the reverse strand, counting down.
TTTGCATGTTGAAAGAAAAAAATGACGAACTTAAAGAATTACGTAGGTATACTTGGGACGAAGCTAGGGGATCTGGGAGTTCCACTAAACTCAATTGACTACATCAAGTGTCTGCTGCAGGTAATATTCTGGAAATGGAGTTTGGATCATAGCTGTTTCGGGTGCATAGTAACAGCTAGTCTATTTAAAAATCCGCAGGAATTCAAACATCCCATTTAGTGCTCCAAGCTTTCCATACAAGGAGTATCACAGCATGCTTTTACTTTGAATTTATAATTAAATTATCTCGGATCCTTTGAAAGAAATTCAGGCTTTAGATGTACCTTCTGACTATATGAAATTGAATTGGAGGAACTCCAGCCGATTATTTTTTGCTGCCACCCTGATGAAATTTGGGAACCTTGCCCTATGCTTATGTTTCCAAATGTGCCCATGTGTTATGGTGGTCCAGGTCTTAAAGTTGAAAAGTTAATTTTTTTTTAATCTAAAAAGTAATGTTCAAAAGGAACACTTGCATACTGCTGTGAACATTGGAATGTTAATGAGGAATGTGCTAAAAACAGAATAACGTAGCTATTTTTTTCTCGTACGAGTACAGTTCCATGACCTTTCAGAAGGAAATATTTTTGTGGGAGCCTTTACAGTGCTATTTGACCATGGAGCATATTACAAAACATCCCACCGGTTTTTAAAAATGAAGTCTGTTCTTGTTCTGTTAGGATAGAAAATGTTGAATTATCGAGTAGACTAAATGAGTAACAGTTTAAATTTGAATTAAGGGTAATTTCAAAATGCAGGCAAAGTTCTAAACAGTTTTTATGATATTTCTCCATGTCTGATAAGTATCTTTCATGTGGTTAACAATTGACTCAAAATGCGGTGTTTCAGTTCCTTTTCCTGACCACTGATCGCTAATCTTGAAACCATTGATGTGCTTTTCTGTGCATTTTATAGCATATGACATAATTGTGCCCGAGCACATTAAGAAATGTTCATAACGCTGTGGTTATGAAAAGGAAGTTGAGCATTGATCTCTAGGCCACTATTCTGTTCGGGAAACTTTCACTTCTGTGGCATTACTTAAAACATTTTTGGATAACTATAGAGAATACCCACCCAGCGCATTTGGAGCAATATTTCTAACGATTATAGTTGGGCTGTGCATTTATTTGAACATGGTACCTATATTCAAGAATATTTAGGAAGAACATTATGCTGAATAAAAACAAAATCCAGATATAGCATCCTGATGATAAAGCTGCCTGGCTGTCACCCAAAACCATAACACAAATTGTATGTGTTGTCTGAACTAGTTCTGGTTTTATTTTGTGTAAAATCATAGAATCATAGAATTGAGAGTGCCGAAGGAGGCCATTCAGCCCATCAAGTCTGCACCATCCCTTGGAAGGAGCAGCTTACTTAAGCTCATGCCTCCACCCTATCCTTGTAACCCAGCAACCCACCCAACTTCTTTGGACACCAAGGGGCAATTTATCATGGCCAGTCCACCTAACCTGCACATCTTTGGACTGTGGGAGGAAACCAGAGCCCCCAGAGGAAACCCAAGCAGACACGGGGGGGAAAGTGCAAACTCCACCCAGTCATCCAAGGCCTGAATTGAGCCCGGGTCCTTGGTGCTGTGAGGCAGCAGTGCTAACCACTGTGTCCCCTGCCACCTGACTACATATACTCATTTTCTGTTTCGTGTGGGGACACAATATTGAAAAGTGATGGCAAATATATTTTTCCTGTGAATCATAAGACTTGCATTTGTATAGTACTTTTCACAACCACCAAATGTCACTAAACACTTAATAATCAATACATACATTTGAGGTGTAGTCACTGTTGTAATGTAGGAAATGCGGCAGCCAGTTTGTGTACAGCAAGCTCTCGCAAACAGCAATATGAAGTCCAGGAAATTGTTTTTTTTAAATTTAGAGTACCCAATTATTTTTTTCCAATTAAGGGGCAATTTAGAGTGGCCAATCCGCCTACCCTGCACATCTTTGGTTTGTGGGGGCGAAACCCACGCAGACACGGGGAGAATGTGCAAACTCCACACGGACAGTGACCCAGAGCCGGGATTTGAACCCAGGTCCTCAGCGCCGTAGGCTGCCATCGTGCTGCCCAGTAAATTGTTTTTTGATGAAGGATAAAAATTGGAACAGGGCACGATAATTTCCCTACGCCAAATCGTTCCATGCGTTATTTTGCATCTCCCTGAGAGGGTGGATGGTGTCTATGTTTAACATCTCATCCAAATAATGGCACCTCTGACAATGCAGCACCCTTGGCAAAGCATTGGAAGTGTCTGCTTTAATTTTTGTGTTCAAGTCCTGGCTTGAACCTTGAACCAATCCATTCAGTATTTGTATAATTTACTCCATTGTGCCTAGAATATTATGTCATCGGCTTTACTGTAGATTTTGCTTAAATAATTTTATATGACATTTAATGGTTGGAATGGGGACTTAATAAAACTTATAGGCAAAACATTTCGCAAGACTTGTGGTGCTTCTAAAGGTTTTGGGTAGATAATTGGATTTCCCCCTTTTGAAATGATCATTGTCTGGCATTTATGGCATTTGTCGGCCCAAACCAGGACGTTGAGATTCTGTTCCAGGCTAGTAGTGTATACTTTGCCAGCATCACACCTGATCTTAGTTGGAGGGCAGATCATAGATGGTGGTTGGATTAATGATACTTTCCTGAGGAAACACCCCAGTTATGTACTGACTCTGCGATGATTAGTCTCCAACTACCATGTTCATCTTTCTTTTGTGAAGAAGAGGCGCCCACAGGAACAGATCAATGCATGCTCAGCATATATTAAAATATTATCAGCAGAGAAGCAGCAAACTGAGGATGGAAGAGCACACCAGTTACTTGCCTAGAGGCAGGACAGTGGTGGAGGTAGAGGTAACTGAAGCCAAAGGAAGAATGGTCTTCTCCCAAGTAGATTTTTTTTGTCCTGGATCCAACACTGCACTTAAAGAAGCAGAGAAGCCAGTACCAATCTCCGCAGTAAGAGCAGCAAGTGAGAACAGATAACTGTAAAAACATGAAGAAACCAAGTGGCAGAAGATAGAATCATCATAGAATCATAGAATTTACAGTGCAAAAAAGCCATTCAGTCCATCAGGTCTGCACCGGCCCTTGGAAAGAGCACCCTATCTAAATCCGCACCTCCACCCTATCCCTGTGGCCCCACCCAATCTTTTTGGACACTAAGGGGCAATTTAGCATGGCCAATCCATCTAACCCGCACATCTTTGGCAGTGTCACAAGAATGGAACCTGGGTAGGAGTAATGCAGTTGTGATGAGTCCAGGAAATAAATTTGAGCAGAGTTCCAGCCAACAACAGTAAAAATTGAATAAGTAGAATCTGGGATGGTGTTGCAAATGTACTCAAAAACAAAGGTAAATTAGATACGTGTTGGGAATGGGATTTTGAAAGCGGTGGTAGACTAATGGAATAAAAAAGACCATAAGGGAGGAAAAGGAAGATGCTTTTCACTCACTTAAGAATAGAACGGCGCTGAGGACCCGGGTTCGATCCAGGCCCTGGGTCATGTGGAGTTTGCACATTCTCCCTGTGTTTACGTAGTTCACCCCTTCAACCATAAATGTACAAGGTAGGTGGATTTGCCACGCTAACTTTCCCATTAATTGGGAAAAAAAGAATGAAATGTCAAATCAGGAATTGAAGCAAAGAAAAAGAGAGGGGGCAATTAAGCAGACCATGGGTGAAACTCCTCGTGTATCTGTAATTTTTAGCACTTTTTAGATGGAATGCGTTTACAGCATCCCTAAACCAACTGTTGCAGGTTGCACATGTTCTGGATTGCCTCTCAATGGAGCTCTATTTATCTGTCTGTCTCCATATTTTAGTTTACAAACCCAAGATGATTATTCCCACGTTATTTTGAAATCTAAGAAGAGTATCTTAATTGTTGGTTGAAGACATTTCCTTGAGGATATGACCCGTTGCTGCTGTTTGCCCTGTGGCTTACCCTATTGTCTCAAAGCCACAGTAACGTGTATAATTTGTAGTTTGATGGCTGTTTCCTTGGGAACTTGAATTAAATGGTTTAAATCTGGAAGTGGACCTCCTTTGTAAGATAAGTGGTAGTATATCAATAACATAATATAATATAAATTAAACTAAACATTCTTTCCTGACTAAATTAGCCAAAGCCTCCAAGATACAACAGTAACTTTTAATATAGACAGCATCTTTTATAATGCAGTGGAAGGTGTACTGGTCTGAAATAAATTGGAAATCCCAAATTGATATGCTTGAATTTTGGATTTATTGTTACGTGTATAGAGGTACAGTGAAAAGTATTGTTCTGTGTACAGTCCAGACAAATCATTCCATACATGAAAAACATAGGACATACGATAAATACGCAGTGTAAAACATAGACATAAATATCGCATGAAGCATTGGAGTGTCATGCTACTCAGTAGGGAAGATGCATGGATAGATCAGTTCAGTCCAAAAGAGGATCGTTCAGGAGCCAGGCATCAGCAGAGAAGAAGCTGTTTTTGAATCTGTTAGTGCGTGTTCTCAGACTTTTGTATTTCCTGCCCGATGGAAGAGGTTGGAAGAGAGAATAACCTGGGTTATAACCCGGAATTCAGATAGTCAAACCTTCTTTGATATCACCCTTCTCCAACCCAACCAAAATCTCCTGGATTTGAATAACTGCTGGCCATGCTCAACTGAACATATTAGTTTTTTAAAAACTGCAGATGCTGTACAGCAGAAAATGTTGGATATACTTGGCAGGCCAGCCAGCATCTGTGGAAAGAGAAATAAATAAAGTTAACGTTTCAGGTCTGATTCTTTTATCAGAACTGGGAAGTTAGAAATGTGAAGGGCTTTAAGGAGGTCAAATGGGGGAAAGTGTGGAAAAAGAACAAGGAAGATGGGAGACATTAAATAACAAAATAATTGAATTGGTGGAGCGGAGCCAGAGGGATAATAAAGGTATTTCCATAGGAGGTGTAACAGTAGAATAATGAACAACTGTCATCCCAAAGCAAAAATGCAGAAAAGGATGTTCAGCAAAACATGCAAAGAAAAGTAAAAAAAATGGGGAACCAATTAAAGCCTTAAATTGTTGAACTTCTGTGCCGCCCAAAAGCATATATGTCCAAATTACCAAGTGAAATGGTTATTTGCGTGTGCGTTCAGTTTAGTGTATTCACTGCTCACAATGTGGTCTCCTGTCACTGGGGAGACAAAATGCAGATTGGATAACCTCTGAGGGACCCAATGTTCTTGCCACAAGCTTGACCCTGAATTTCCTGTGGCTTCTCGTTTTAATCCGCTACCTTACTCTGGACCAATACCTTTGTCCTCAGTTGAGCTTCCATTAAAGCTCCATGCAAGTTTGAAGAACAGTGTCTCTTTTTAAAGAGGTACTTTACAGCCCTATGGACTCAACATAGAGTTCAGCTATTTTGTTTACCCCATTATGCCTGGAATATTAAAACCAGCTATACTGCTTTTCTCACTTTTGCTTTGACTGTTATTCTACCATTCACATCTCTGGATACATTTTGTTTTTATACTTGCCCCGGATCTCTCCTGAGTCCTGCCTCTTTTCCTAATATAAATTTAGAGTACACAATTATTTTTTCCAATTAAGGGGCAGCTTTAGCGTGGTCAATCCACACATCTTTGGGTGGTGGGTGAAATCCACACAGACACGGGGAGAATGTGCAAACTCCACACAGTAACCCGGGGGCAGGATCGAACCTGGGTCCTCTGCGCTGTAGGCAGCAGTGCTAACCACTGCACCATGCTGCCCCCTCTCCTGCCTCTGTCCCACCATTCTTTTGTTATTTAATGTCTTCTGCCCATTCACAGACTACCACGTTTGTTATTTTTCCACCCTCTCCCATTTGATCTATTTTAAATCAATTTCATTTCTAACTTTCCTCTGTTCTGATGAAAGATCACAGGCCTGAGATGTTAACTTTGTTTCTTGATCCACAGATGCTGCTGGACCAGCTGAGTATTTTCTGTTTTCAAACATATATTAGTTGGCTTGTTCAGAAGCATTTTGTCTCTCCGCCCCCAAGCTTTGCAGTTTCCTCGTAACATTTGTATGCAGTCAGTATTCTGACTGGAGATATTTTTAGGTCCCATTAGTGACTCAATTAAAATACTCCTTTTCGAAAGGGGAAGCAAGATTGCTTTCATTTTTCAGTCACATGATCTCTCATAAATGAGATCAGATCAGAGTCCAAAACCTGGATGTTAAAGCAATTGATAATTTCAAAACCAAGAGAGGTGGTAATGAGACCAGGCTGTTAAGATTTATGGAACTAATGCAAGTAGTAACACATGGTTACTACCATTCATTAATACTCACAGCGCTAGGGACCTGGGTTCCATACCGTGTGGTGACTGCCTGTGTGGAGTTTGCATGTTCTCCCTGTGTCTATGTGGGTTTCCTCCGGGTGCCCCGGTTTCCTCCCACAGTCCAAAAATGCGCAGATTAGGTGGATTGGCCATGATAAATTGCCCCTTAGTGTTCAAAAGTGCTGGTTAGGTGGGGATAGGAAGGGAGAGTGAACCTAGGTGGTGCTCCTTCAGAGGGCTGGTGCCGCCCTGATTGGCCGAATGGCCGCTTCCTGTACTGTAACGATTCTATAGATGGAGGTAAGATAGAGATATAGGCAATGATATAATGAATGGCTGAATAACATACATTTCTTATAAATCATACTTGGAGAAAAAGAAACAATTCATTTTCAAAACCTAAAATTAATCAAACTGACTAAATTTCCATTCGCACTAATGCCAGATCTCCTTGTTCAAGTCATGGGCCAAGAGTTTTGCCTCCATTAGTCACATCGCTACTTTAGCCCAAGCCACTCATGGGGAAAGTGCTGACATCACTTTCACATCCTGTAGAATTGGGGGTGCAAATCGGCAACTGATCATGAACATCTGCACTCTCAGTGACGGCTCAGGCTAGCATATGAGTTTAAAAGAAAAGTTGAAGCTTAAGATCCAAGACAGCACAGAACCCTTGCACATAATAACTGAACTAAATTCCGAGGTGTCAAAACATGATTCTTCTCTCCGAAAGTGAACTGAATATGCATTCTTGCTGTACTAGGACAAAACAATTAAATGAACAATAAACTGTATAAAACAATAAGGCATACATTTATCTTGCCTCCTCAGCATAAAATTATAGACTCCCACTGACACGCATTTAAAATGTAAAACATCCAGCTGCACTGAAGCATGCCCAATCTCTGTCCCCCTTTTACTAATAAGTACAAAGCTAAAATCTCTACATCCGGGCTGTTGTGCTTCTTTTGGGTAACCAAATAAACTAAATCAACAAATTGAGGGATAAATTAAAAGGCAACCCCTTAAAAGAGATGCTGCATCACAGAATATCTGGTCAACACGTTAGATCCAGCTTTGAAAAGTTATATGATCTTTGACAATGGAAAAACCTTCTCATTTATCATAACTGCAACTAACTTAGGAACATAGGAACAGGAGGACGCTGTTCAGCCTGCTCCGCTATTCATTTAGATCATGGCTGATCGTCTGCGTCAACACCATTTTCCTCCATGCTATCTCGATATCCCTTGATGTTATAAGTCTCCAGAAATCCATCAATCTGTCTTGAACATGCTCAACGACTGAGGGTCCACAGCCCTCAAGGGGGAGGGGTTGTCCTGTATACTGAGATGGTGAGAATACCAAACTGAAATGCCTCCCTGTCTGTGTCCTGGTTCTTCTAGATGACTCCCCTCCCAGCCTGGGGGAAACATCCTTCCTACACCTACCTTGTTGAGCCCTTGTAAGAACGTTATATGTTTGAATAAAACTGATAACTGATTCCTAGGATGGCAGGACTGACTTCTGAAGAGAGATTGAATCGGTTAGGATTGTATTCGCTAGAGTTCAGAAGGATGGGTAATCGCATAGAAACCTATACAATTCAAACAGGACTAGATAAGGTAGATGCAAGAAGTTTGTTCTCAATGGTGGGGGTGTCTAATACTAGGAGTCACAGTCTGAGGATAGAACAAGATGAGGAGGCATTTCTTCACCCAGAGTGGTCAGCCTGTGAAATTACTACTGCAGACAGTAGTCGATTGCATGTTTTCAAGAAGCAGTTAGATGGAGCACTTGGGGCAAGGGGGATCAGATATGGGAAGGGGAGGCAGGATCAGGCTATTGAGTTGGATGATCAGCCATGATAGTGATCAATAGCTGAGCAGGCTCAAAGGGCCTAATGATCTCTTCCTATTTCTATATTTCGAAGACTCCAATGTTGGGAAATGGCCAGATTCTATACTGAACTGAGGGTCAAAATCAGGCTCACACCAACACCAGATCCATTCGCGTATTGCCGTCCGGCACCCAAATGTATATGTACCGCCCTTGTTTCTCTTCTCCCCCCCCCCCCCCCCCCCCCCCCCTCTGTTGTTGAGCTAGTGCATAATACCCTACCAGTTATTTCATTCTAATTTTGTGTGTGTGTCTTTTCCCTTCTCTTCTATTCTGTGAACATAACGGTAAATATACTTTGTTCAAAAACTCAATAAAAAGCATTTATAAAAAAGAATCAGGCTCACTATGTCAATGGTATAATTGATCAGGACCTCAAACAGAATTTGTAGATTCAATCCCCACTGCAGGTCTTGAGTGCAAAATCATTGCGGACACTTCTGTTTTCAGTACTCAGAACTGAGTCGGAGAATTAGCGTGGCGCCGCGCAAATTGCCCCACGCCGCCCCGAAGCCGGAACGCAATTCTCGGACCCCGCGGTGCCAGGTTCAGGCCGGGATCGGCAGCTGGGGCGGCGTAGGCCGCTCCAGCGCCGTCCTAGCCCCCTGCGTGCCGCAGAATGGGGTCCAGGAACGGGCGTCGATGCCGGAGTAAAACACTCCCGTTTTTACTCTGGCGTCAACACTTAGCCGCCTGTTGGAAGAATCCCGCCCATTATTCCAAAGGGATGTTAACTCAAGGCTCTCTATCTCTGAAAATGAGTGTGCAAGATGCTTTTGCGCTTTTTGAAGATGGCCTGTAAGGTCTTTGTATTATGATCACAATTCTTTCAGTAACCAGCACTACCAAAACTAGTTCTTTGTGGGATCGTACTAGTATAAGTGACTTAAGATTTTTCTTTATTTGTCCTTTGGAACACGTTTATAAAAATATATTTTGTTCCAAACGTAGTCAAATACAGACAACAAATAGTACTTCAAAAAAACATGCCACACACAGTTTGTCAAATTTAAACCCCACCACCCCCACCCCAATCTGGTACATGGAACTGGGATATTATAGATATTACTAAAACAAGGCTAAGGGAGGGGCAAGACTGACAGCTCAAAGTTCCAGGGTACAGATGCTATAAGATAGAACAGGAGGTAAGTGAGGAGGGTAAGTTGTGTTTTTGATGAGAGAGAATATCACGGCAGTACCATGAGGCGATATATCTGAGGGTTTGCCCACTGACTCTATATGCGTAGAACTTAAAATAAGGGAGAGATCACTTTGATAGGAGTACTACAGGCACCTAAATAGTCAGTGGGAAATTGAGGAACAAGTGTAAGGAGATTACAAATAGCTACAAGAAAAATATGTGGTAATAGTTGGGGATTTTAACTTTCCCAACATTGACTGGGACAGCCGTAGCATGAAGGGCTTGGATGGAGAGAAATTTGTTGAGTGTATTCAGGAGGAATTTCTCATTCAGTATGTGGATGGCCCAACTAGAGAAAAAACTTGACCTCTTGGAAAATTAGGAAGGGCAGCTAACAGAAGTGTTAGTGAGGGATCACTTTGGGACCGGTGACCATAATTCCATTAGTTTTAAGATAGCTATGGAGAATGATCGGTCTGGCTTAAAAGTTAAAAATTAAAATTGGGACAAGGTCAATTTTGATGGTATTAGACCGGAACTTTCAAAGTTGGTTGGGGGAGTCTGTTGCGGGCAAAGGGACGGCTGGTAAGTGGGAGGCTTACAAAAGTGTGTTAACCAGGGTTCAGGGTAAGCACATTCCTTTTAGAGTGAAGGGCAAGGCTGGTAGAAGTAGGGAACCCTGGATATTGAGGCCTGGTCAAAAAGAATGAGGAGGCATATGACATGCATAGGGATCAAGTGGATCACTTCAAGAGTATGGGGCTTGGAGTAGAGTTAAGAGAGAAATCAGGAGGGCAAAAAGGGGACATGAGATTGCTTTGGCAAATAAGGCAAAGGAAAATCCAAAGAGCTTCAACAAATACATAAAGGGCAAAAGAGTAATTGGGGATAGAATAGGATCCCTTAAGGACCTACAAGGTCATTTATGTGCAGATCCACAAGAGATGGGTGGGTTCCTAAATGAATATTTTTCATCGATTTACTGTTGACAAAGACATGGATGTTGGGGAACTTGGGGAAATAAATAGTGATGTCTTGAGGAGTGTACATATTACAGAGGAGGAGATGCTGGAAGTCATAAAGCGATGAGGGCAGCACGGTAGCATTGTGGATAGCACAATCGCTTCACAGCTCCAGGGTCCCAGGTTCGATTCCGGCTTGGGTCACTCTGTGCGGAGTCTGCACATCCTCCCGTGTGTGCGTGGGTTTCCTCCGGGTGCTCCGGTTTCCTCCCACTGTCACAAAGATGTGCAGGTTAGGTGGATTGGCCATAATAAATTGCCCTTAGTGTCCAAAATTGCCCTTAGTGTTGGGTGGGGTTACTGGGTTATGGGGATGGGGTGGAGGTGTTGACCTTGGGTAGGGTGCTCTTTACAAGAGCCGGTGCAGACTCGATGGGCCGAATGGCCTCCTTCTGCACTGTAAATTCTATGAATCAAAGTAGATAAATCACCGGGACCTGATGAAATGTATCTCAGGATGTTGTGGGAGGCTAGGGAGGAATTGTGGGTCCCCTAGCAGAGATTTGAATCATTGGCAGCCACAGTGAGGTGCCTGAAGATTGGAGGGGAGCAAATGTTGTGCCTTTGCTTAAGAGGGGTAGCAGGGAAAAGCCTCGGAACAACAAACAGGTGAACCTAACGTCTGTGGTGGATAAGTTGTTAGAAGGTATTCTGGGAGACAGGATCTACAGGTATATAGAGAGGCAAGGACTGATTAGGGATGGTCAGCATGGCTTTGAGTGGAAAATCATGTCTCGAATTTGATTGAAGGGACAGCCAAGAAGGTAGATTTGGGCAGAGTAGTCGATGTTGTCTACATGGATTTTAGCAAGGCCTTTGACAAGGCACCACATTGCAGGTTGTTGCATAAGGTTAAATCTCACGGAATCCAGGGCGAGGTAGCCAATTGGATACAAAATTGGCTTAACGACAGAAGACAAAGAATGTTTGTCGAGGGGTGTTTTTCAAACGGGAGGTCTATGACCAGCGATGTGCTTCAGGGATCAGTGCTGGGTCCACTGCACTTATTTATTTATATTAATGATTTGGATGAGAATTTAGACGGCATGGTTAGTAAGTTTGCAGATGACACCAAGATTGGCGGCATAGTGGACAGTGAAGAAGGCTATCTAGGATAGCAACTGGATCTTGATCAATTGGGCCAGTGGGCCATGAATGGCAGATGGGTTTTAATTTAGATAAATGTGTTATGATGCATTTTGGTAGATTGAATCGGGGCAGGACCTACTTGGTCAATGGCAGTGTATTGGGGGAGTTTAGAATGATAGAACAAGAGACCTCGAGTTACATCGGAGGTAGGTTCATAGTTCCATGGAAGTGGAGTCACAGGTGGACAGGGTGGGAAGAACATTGAATACAGGAGTGGGACATCTTGTTGAAGTTGTACAAGGCCACACTTGGAATACTCTGTACAGTCTGGTCACTGTATTATAGAAAGGATATATTAAAATAGAAAGAGTGCAGAAAAGATTTACTAGGATGCTACCAGGACTTTGAGAATAGGGAGAGGCTAGATAGAGTGGGACTTTCTCTCTGGCGCATAGGAGGCTTAGGGTTGATCTTATAGAGGTCTATAAAATAATGAGGGGCATAGATGAGGTAGATTTTCAAAACCTTTTCCCAAAGGTGGAGGAGTCAAAAGCTAGGGCATAGGTTTAAGGCGAGAGATGAGAGCTACAAAAGGGTCCAGAGGGGCAATTCTTTCATCAGGTGGTGAGTATTTCGAAGGAGCTGCTAGAGGTGGGTACAATTTTCTCTTTTAAAAGGCATTTAGACAGTTATATGGATAAATTATATGGAATAGAGGGATATGGGCCAAATGCAGGCAATTGGGACTAGCTTAGTGGTTTAAAAAGTGGTTGGCGACTTCCGGTAGCGGCCATGTCCGGATAGGTCGGTCATACAGCAGCTCCTGCCGAGATCGGACATTTGGGCTCTTTAACGGAGCTGTAGCGGCACTGCGGCGCTGATTCCCGGCGTAGCAAGAGGCGCTGGAGAGGTCCCTCATCGCTGCATGGAGGGGACCAGGAGTGGGGCCGTGAAGAGAGCAATTGCGGTGGAGCGAGTGGAACAGGCAGCGTGGGCCCAGTGGTCGAGGGAGCTGAAGAAGGAGATGCTGGCCCCTATGAAGGCCTCTATGGAAAAGATGGGGAGTCTCAAGATGCAGGAGAAGGCTATTAAAGAGACGGAGAAGAAAATCTCTGACAATGAGGCTGAGATCCTGAGCCTGGCGGTCAGGGTGGAGGCACGAGGCCCTGCACAAGAGATGGCAGGAGAGACTGGAGGACCTCGAAAACAGGTCTAGGAGACAAAACCTGCGGATTCTGGGCCTCCCTGAGGGGGTCGGACGCGAGTGCGTATATGACCACGATGCTGGGGATGCTGATGGGCGTGGGGCCCTTCCCGCGGCCCTTGAAACTGGACGGGGTGCACAGAGTCCTCGCAAGGAAGCCTAGGGCGAACAAACCGCCGAGGGCGATGGTGATAAGATTCCACCGCTTCACAGATCAGGAGCGTGTCTTGCGATGGGCAAAGGAAGAGCGAAGCAGTAAGTGGGAGAACTGTGAGATTCGTACATACCAGGAGCTGAACTGGCTAAGAGGTGTGCGGGATTCAACCGGGCTAAGGCGGCCCTCCACAACAAAGGGGTGACTCGAGCTAAAGGACAAGCTACATGTTGGCGAAACGCCCTGGTGGGGATGAGTAACCGGGTATTGTCCTAATGTAAGATTGGAAGCAGAATTTAATCTGCGAGGGGATGGGAGGGGGGGCTGTTGTTTAAAACTCACCGCTATTCTTAGAATTCCCCCTATACCAAAAAGGTCGATATTCTAAATGGTGAACAGGGATTTTCACTCCCTGACTCCGATGCAGGCTTCGGTGGGTGCTATTCAGGTCAGACTATATTTTCAAGTTATCCTCCGGTATAACCCATATCTTCATCGAAGAATTTTGCCTACTTACCCCTTAGTAGCGTCGATCCTGGGTCCCACATTGCTAAGTAAGTAAGTAGACTTAGGAATAACCAGTCAGGTTAAATTAAGTTATTTTATTATTAGATTTTTTTCTTTTAAAAGCTGCAATCACTTTCTTTACAGAAAGGTAAAAAGATCTTGCTTCTGGATCCTTCTGGTTGGTTGAAGGGACCTTCAGGCCCAACTTGACAATCAATCTTTTTACAATCTGGTCTTTAGATGTATTCGCTGGTGAGCTTGGTTGCTATGCCCTATTTTTCCCATGTACCGAGCTGTGAGAGCTGACTCTGCTGGCTATCTCTGACCTGACTCTGCCTCCTTTTTAAATTCTAGTCTTCCTTAGATGTATTAGCTGTTTTAGCTCGCTGCTATGTCTTATCTTTCCCATGACCGAGCTGACTGTAAGCTGACTCTGCTTGCTTCTCTTGTTCCTTCTCTGTTTCTCTCCTCTCTTTGAGTTCTGGTAGTTCCTGCTCTGGTCTCTGGGTTTATATTCTCTTTCTAACAGTTAAGTTTTTATGACTTTATTGTAAAGTAATTTTTATTTCACTTTGATTGTAAAAAGTATCTTTGATCTAAACATTCTAATACAACTGAGTATTCATTTTGACATGACCTCACGACCTCAGGTCTCTGATTACTTGTTTCCTTTGTGATGTTCAAAGTTCCTTTGTGATATTCAAAAATGCTTTGGTTTCAATGGGGTGAGAAATTTTGGTTTGGTTCCTGTCATTTCTATAGTTTTATTTTCCAATTGTGTCCCCAGCTCATAATTTTGACTTTGATTTTAGCTTTAAATTATGTGTCTCGTAGACTGATAGTCTCCATTTTTCTTTAATTTACTTGGTGTTAGCAGAATTTCACACCTAGAATTGTCACCAAATTCAACTGAACCTCATCCTTTTCTTTCCAGCTGCTGACTAAGATAGTTAATTTCAATGAAGGTGTGAACCATTGTTTTTAGCTTCATACAAAAATCCTGTGTGTTTGCTAAGCCTGCTTGACTAAGGCTATCTGCATTTTACAATCCTGCTCTTTGCAGCTGCTGTTAACCCTTTGTGGGATCTTGCCCTGTATTCTCTCATGTTTCTCTCAGACCAGATATTGCCAGACTTCCATGTTTCAAATGTTACATATCTCCATATTTTCAATAACAGGGGAGGGGGGTGCTGGAGGGGGCTATGTGATGGTGAGTCATTCTTTTTGTTTGTTGTTTCGCCCTCTGGGCCCTTTGCCACGTTCTCTGATCTGGCGGGGCTCAGCCACAAGGGGGATGGTTAGGGCTGCTCTCCAGGCGGGATAAGTCGGAGCCGGGTAACGCCCGGGTATATGTTCCCTGTTTCGTGGGAATAATCTGATTGGCTTTCTCTCTTTCTTACCTTTTGGGGGAGGGGAGGTTGGGGGCCCGAACAAGGAGACAACAGTGGAGATAGAAGCGGGAGCAGCAGGGTCAGCATGGGTCAGCGACTACAGAAGCGTGATGGGGAAAAAAAATCAGTGTTAAGCGGGGGCTTGACAAGGGGGGATTGGGGGCTTTGGGGGGGGGGGGTGGCGCTGCTTTGCTCACAAGGGAGCCAACTTTTGGGAACAGGTGGAGAGTCAGGCTGGGAGGGCACGAGTGAGCAATGGGCGTGGGCCCGTGGCTGGCCGAAAGGGAGATGGGTAGTCTGCTTGGGGGGGGGGGGGGGTCAACCCCACCGTCCAGGCTGATCACGTGGAATGGGAGAGGTCTAAACGGGCCGATCAAGAGGGCCCCCGTGTTCTCGCAGTTAAAGGGATTAAAGGCAGACGTAGCCGTGCTACAGGAGACGCGTTTAAAACTCGCTGATCAAACGAAACTAAGGAGGGGATGCGTGGGCCAGGTGTACAAAGACTCTCCACCTGGACTCGAAGACCGGGGGTGGCAATCCTGGTTAGTAAACGGGTGGCATTCGAGGCAGGGAGTATTGTGGCGGACAAGGGGGCAGGTACATTATGGTGTGGTAAGCTGCAGGGGGCCCGGGTGGTGCTGGTGAACGTCTATACCCTGAACTGGGGTGACGTGGAATTCATGAGGCGCATGCTGGATAAAATCCTGGACTTGGAGTCAAATAATTTGTTGATGATGGGAGGTGGGCGGGACTTCAACATTGGCATTGGACCGGTCTAAGTCAGGTCAGGAAAGAGACCGGCAGCGGCCAAGATCCTGAGAGGGTTCATGGATCAAATGGGGGCTTGGATCCATGGAGATTCGCTCGGCCAAGGGCGAGGGAGTTTTCTTTTTTCTCCCACGTTCACAAAGTATACTCTTGGATTTATTTTTTTTGTGTTGAGCAAGGCGTTATTCCCAAAGGAGGAGGGGGTCGAGTATTCGGCCATTGCGGTCTCAGACCATGCCTCACACTGGGTGGACTTGCGACTAGGGGCGGAGAGAGGGCAGTGCCCCCTCTGGAGACTGGACATGGGACTGCTAGCGGATGAAGAGGTCTGTGGGCGGATAAGGAGAAGCATCCAAAATTATATGACAACAAACGATACAAGGGAGGTAACAGCGACTACGGTCTGGGAGGCTATGAAGGCAGTTATCAGAGGGGAGTTAATTTCTATTAGGTCCCATGGAGAGGAGGGAGAGGCGGAGAGGGAAAGGCTAATGGAGAGATACTCAAGAGTAGACAGAAAGTATGCGGAGACCCCCGAGGAGGGGCTGCTAAAGGAGTGCCAGAGACTGCAGGCAGAGTTTGATCTGTTGACCACAGGAAAGGCAGAGGTGCAGCTGAGGAAGGTGAAAGGGCAGTCTACGAGTATGGGGAAAAAGCTAGTAGGATGCTGGTGCACCAAGTTCGCAGGAGAGAGGCGCCCAGGGAAATTGGGGGAGTCAGGGATGAGGCAGGTAATACGGTCTTGGGGCCCAGAGATCAATGAATTCTTCAAGGAGTTTTATTGTAAGCTGTACAGTCAGAACCCCCGGTGGGAGGGTTAGGGATGAAGCAATTTATGGACCAATTGAGGTGGCCACGGGTGGACGAGGATCTGGTAGAGGGACTGGGGGCCCTTATTGAGTTGGAGGAGATAGTTAAGGGCCTGGATAGTATGCAGTTGGGCAAGGCCCCAGGACCGGACAGCTACCCTGTGGAATGCTACAAGAACTTCTCGGAGCTACTGAGTCCACCCCTGCTAAGAACCATTAATGAGGCTAAGGAGAGAGGAGCTCTCCCCCGCCCCGACGATGTCGTGGGCCTTGATCTCGCTCATCCTCGGGGGGGGGGGGGGGGGGGGGGGGGGGGGGGGGATCCACTACGGTGTGGATCCTACAGACCGATATCACTCCTAAACGTAGATGCCAAACTGCTGGCCAAGCTTTTGGCTACCAGAATAGAGGATTTGTGTCCGGGAGTGATTGATGAGGATCAGACAGGCTTCGTCAAGGGTAGGCAACTGAACACAAATGTGAGGAGGCTCCTAAACATTATCATGATGCCCTCGGAAGGAGGGGACGCAGAAGTAGTGGCTGCAATGGATGCAGAGAAAGCCTTTGACCGGGTGGAATGGGAGTACCTGTGGGAAGCCCGTTAAGTAGGTTTGGATTTGGTGAGGGATTCATAGGGTGGGTCAAACTACTATATCCGGCCCCTGTAGCTAGTGTGGCCAACGAACCGGCTGAGGTCGGAGTATTTTAGGCTACACCGGGACGAGGCAGGGGTGCTCCCTATCCCCGCTACTATTTGCACTTGCAATTGAGCCGTTGGCCATAGCGCTGAGGACCTCTAGGAACTGGAAGGGGCTGGTTCGGGGGGAGGGGAGGAGCACCGGGTTTCGCTCTATGCAGACGACCTGCTCCAGTATATTTCGGACCCACTAGAGGGGATGGGGGAGGTCATGCAGATCTTAAGGGACTTTGGGAGTTTCTCGGGGGAACGTGTTGAACGCGGGGAAAAGTGAGCTTTTCATGATTCACGCTAGGGGTCAGGAGAAGAGATTGGGAGAACTCTCGCTCAAGATGGTGGAGAGAAGCTTTCGGTACATGGGCATAGAGGTAACTAGGAATTGGGATGCCCTACACGGGCTCAATCTATCTCGGCTTGTAGAGCAGATGGAGGGAGACTTTAAAAGGTGGAAAATGCTCCCCTGTTCGATTTCCAGTGCCTTCCCATCTTCATCCCAAACCTTCAAGCGGGTGAACAGAATTATCACGGGGTGTGTGGGCAAACAAGACCCGCGAGTTAAAGACTGTTTTTAGAGCGCAGTCGGGGGTGGGGGTTTGAGCATACGAACCTCTGTAGCTACTACTGGCCAGCTAATGTAGCCCCATGATTAGGAAATGGGTTAATGGAGGAGGGGGTCGCATGGGGGCGGATGGACGGCAGGTCATGCCAGGCACCAGCCTAGGGGCACTGGTAACGCACCGCTGCCTTTCTCGCCGGCCACAATACATCACGAGCGGTGGTGACGGCAGCACTGAGGGTCTGGGGTCAGTGGAGAAGGCACAGGCAGGAGGAGGGGACCTCGGTTTGGACCCGATACGGAGTAAATCATAGATTTGTCCCGGGCAAATAGACGGAGGGTTTCAAAGTTGGCACAGGGCAGGCATCAAAAGGATGGGGGAACCTGTTCATAGATGGGACTTTCCCTAGCTTGAAGGCGCTGGAGAGAGAAATTCAATCTGCCCTCTGGAACGCCTTCAGACCTCCAGGTCTGCGCCTTTCTCAAAAAAACAGGTGGGGACATTTCCGTTGACCCCCCTCGCAGGTACAGCGGTCTCTGGCATCTGGATAGGGGAGGGGAAGGTGTCGGACATTATCAAGAACTGCAAGAGACGGGGAGGCCCCAGTGGAGGAAACTGAAGGGCAAGTGGGTGGAGGAGCTAGGCGTGGAGCTGGATGAGGGATGTGGGCTGATGCCCTAGGCAGGGTGAATACCTCCTCACGTGTGCCAGGCTCAGCTTAATTCAGTTTAAGGTGGGTACATGGGCACACATGACGACAAGGAGAATGAGCAACTCTTTGGGGTTGAGGATAGATGTGCGAGATGTTCAGGGCATGCCCGGCGCTTAATGAATTCTGACAGGGTTTTGCAAAGGCTATGTCCAAGGTCTGGGACGCTCGGGTTAAAGCCGAGTCCGGAGATAGTGTATTTGGGGTGCCAGAAGATCCGGGAGTGCAGAAAGCGAAGGAGGCCGACGTCCGGCCTTTGCCTCTGGTAGCCTGGAGACGGATCTTGTTAATGGGAGAGACGCGAAACCCCCGAGTGTGGAGACCTGGGTTAGTGGCATGGCTGGGTTCTTAGTCTTGAGAGAATAAAGTTTGCCTTGAGAGGGTCCTTGCTGGGTTCGCCGGCGCCGGTGGCAACCGTTCCTTGACTTCTAGGCGAGCGTTAAAATGTCAGCAGCAGCAGCAGCAATTCTGGGGGTGGGAGGTGGGGAACTGTTCATTTAATGTATATCTCTTTGTGTGTAATGAAAATAGCCACCTGTTTGTTAATCTTTTTCACTGTTATGTAAAAATTCTGTTGAGAAAAACTTAATAAAAACAAAATAAAAAAAAAAAAAAAAGTGGTTGGCGTTGATAAGTTGAGCCGAAGGGCCTGTTTCCAAACCGCTATGATCATCCCGACCTAGCCATTCACTTGGGACTTGATCTTTCCACCTCGGGTGCAATACACAATTAAATCACTCCCATGATCAGCTTTTATGAATCCAAGACCGGGAGGACACCAGCACCTTAACAAATCCACATCGTTCCAACGCAAACCCCCACCCCACACTGCTTCTGTTCACTAGCATACCTGCTAGCATGGCGACTCACAG